>NW_024387263.1:787856-1195356 GCF_900408965.1 Simochromis diagramma | reverse complement strand
ATGACTGCTTCTATTTTTCTCATTTTTAACATTTATATTTTTAATTTTATTCAACTTTTTTCAACAAAAATTTCCCATGTATTTCAATGGGGAGACCCTTCAAATTCTCATTCAACTTCCTCCTCTTTAAACTGTATCTACTTCCACATACATTGACATAGAGCCACCATTCAAACTTTAAAACGAAGACAAGACATTCAACTATCCAACTTGTATTTATCTTTTCAATATCTATTATACTTTTTCTTCAGTTCCAGTTTAAGTTTCATGATGTTTTTTCACCCGTTTCAGAGTTTATAATGGGTGTGTATGGGACGGAATGTTGGGGCTAGAGTGAGACAGCTCAACTGCTAGAGTGAGAGGAGCGAAAAAATTAATCATAAAATCTTTTCTAAAACTGCTGCTGTGTCCACTGCGTTTGCTCTACAGGTATGATTTTACCCTCAAAACGTAGCCATCGCTGTCCTCTTTCATCCAATGTGTTTACTATTGTCCTAGGTGTTATGGTTCTTTCGTAAATGTCACCAATGCACAGCCTCCTCCCTCCAACTCTTCCATAGACTCTAATGTTAAAATGGCTCAGAAGGTTCGTTTGAAAATCAGAAGAGCATGGTGTCTTTACACTGTCACCACGTCCATATAATAAACTCCACAGGCATGAAAACTGAGAATTTGGTAGACTAGACATTGCTGTCGCTCACGGTGAAAGAATTTTGTCAATACGACATGTACTTTTCATTTGGGAAGAATTTGTTTCGGCCTGACTTTTCTGTTCATTTTAAGCAGCAAAAGTGAGGTGCATGTCTGTGTCGTGTGTATGGAGCCATTGGGTGCAGTCACTATAGCAACCAGGCTCACACCTGCCTGCTTAACGAGCTCTCTCTCTCACTCTGCCAAGATTCATCTTAAACACTTCTCTTTCAACTGCTGCTGTGTCCACAGTGTTAAAGCCATCATTTTACCCTCAAAACGTCGCCATCGTTGTTCTCTTTCCAACACTGTCTTTCAAAGCTCAGACTTTTAAATTTTTTAAACTGTGTGGATCCAAGCGGAGGGATCACATTTTAGTCATTCAGTGATTCAAAGAATATGAACTTTTAATATTAATTCAGATGTTTTCTTTTTTGTTTTTCTTAGTCTAAATTTCTTTTCTCATTTCTTAAATTTTTCTAATTTACATTTAAAACATTTTCAGCTATTTTCCAACTTCTTCTGTGTGGTTGTCAGCTTTTAGCAGTTCTGCACTTTTGTTTTCAGGTGCAAATTTCTGTATTTTTCATCTCATTCAAAATTTTTAACTTAAATTCAGCAATTAATTCATTTCAGTGCATACATTCAGATTCAAGCATTCACACTGCAGTTTCTTCAGAAAATGCACTTTCTAGTTATTATCATAATCATCTAGGTTATTAGGTTATGGTTATGGTTGGGCTGAGGGTTAGAGTTAGGCATTCATTTTTCATGGTAAGGGTTGGGGTCAGGGAAAGCAAGATATGAATACCTGGCGTGTGTGTGTGTGCTAGGTTAGGCCTTTTAGTGAGGACCAGACTGAGTTTGAGATCATCTCAAAATGTTTTCTATTGGAAAATAAAATTTAAATAAATTACAATGAGAGAGAACCTCAACAGTCAGATGATGACCTGTGACCCTGGGAGGAAGCACTTGGAAACCAGTGAGAGGAAAAAAACATGAAGAGACCTCCAGCAGAACCAGGCTCGGGGAGAGCCAGACATTTTCTGAGAGGAGAAAAAAGTGGCACATAAATACATGGAGCATGAAAAAAGAGGAGTGAAGATGTTTTCAGTCCTGAGTACAAAATACAAAGTCCTTCCAGAAACAAGCTTCACCACTCTGCAACCATCCTGAACTGCTTCTGGCCACATAAATGCATGTGTACAATCAAATCTGATCAGACAAAAGTACTTGAAATAATTTCTAACTTTATCCAAACTTTGGTGTTATAGAGCTTTTCATCCGTCCATCCGTCCATCTTCTCGCTCTTGGAGATTCAGGAGGTACTGCTATTAGACAAGATACATAATCTCTCTTCTCTCATTTGGGACAGAGCACCTCCAAGGCAAAGTGCCAGGCAGCATTTTAATCACATGGCTGGCTCTTCTCAAAGTGAAGGAGAAGCAACTCCACTCCAAGCTTCTTCCAGATGTCTGGCGTCTTATCCTACCTCCAAGGCTGAACCCAGCGACCCTACGGAGGAATTCATTTTGGCTGCTTGCATCCACAACCTCATTCTTTCAGTTACTACCATGAGCTCATGACCACAGGTGGGGATTGGCGTAGATTTAGATTTGATAGTAAATCCAAAGCATCACCATCCAGCTAAGATCCTTCTCCAATCTCCACCATGATGGCCTGATACACCTCAAGCTCCACCTTCCCATCGCCTGAAAACATTATACAACATGCCTGAACTCGGTGACTTGGGGGAGCAACCCAGAGGAGGCCATCTATTCTTTTATCATCTGGAAGTAAACGACCATCTTTGGTCTTACAGAACTCACCCACAGATTTGACTTCGGGACTCTCTGAGCGCCGTGTCTCTCTGTAATAGTTTCGCTGGCCAATAACAACATAACCAAAGGTTGAGTTAGATCACCTGATCCAGGACTAAGTATAAAATTATCAAAAAGGAAAAGTCTTTCAAAAAAGAGAGGGTCTGTCTCCTGAAACTGGAATATTGTGCTAAAGCTCAGGAGTTATGTTCCTAAAACTAATCTAAATCTTAGCTTAAACTAAGCCTATTCAGTTTTTCAGTGGACGCAACAGCGATATGCTTCAGGTCCTCCAAAGGAAGTCGTTCCCTTTAACGCGACTGTGTAAACAGACTTCTGTCCCCACAACATGAGTAATACATGAACACAGACGCAGTGTATCGCAGGCAGGATGGCGGCGTGGCAGCCATTATTTATGTCTGCTTTCTTTAGCGAGGTTTCTCACAGAAACAGGAGCCGAGCAGGAATCCAACACTTCCTCTCCGCCTGTCATTTATCACTCTTTATTAATACAAAAACGCACAACTGCAGACACAGACAATCACACAAAAAACAAAAAAGTGCGTTTGGACTGTGCCCACCTCTGAAAAGTGAATGCACAAGTGGAATATATTATCTCATCCACAGGATACCTGCTGCGTCTCTACAGGCCATCGCAGGGTTGGACCGCACCAGTTTAAAGAGCGGATGCTCATTTAGTTCTCGTGTAAAACCAGCATGTGTGCTGGCATTTCCTGAAGTCTAAGCATCTGAAGCATTTACACCCTCAGTCTCTGACCTAAGCCTAACGTCACCTAAACCCAAACTAAACCTGAATCTACGGTTCATTATAATATTAGACAATCTTCTATTTTTACTTGTGAAACCATAAAACATCAGGAGTTAAAACACTCATTAATAAACCTGTTTGCAGCTAAATGAGGCCAGATTATTAATCCACCCCCGAAGGCTTTTGTAACCTTTCCCTACAGTTATTAATCTGGTTGTCTTCCCTCAGATTAATAAACAATTATGCTTTTTTTTTTCATTTGTTTCCAGTTTATAAAAGTTTTCTGTCAGTTCATTAAGACATAGCATCCATCCATCATCTCCCTCTAATCCAGTTCAGGTGGGAGGGGTCCCATCAATACAGAGGATTTTAAACAGCATATGTCCGAACCAGACCTTTTTCAGAGAAGGCTTCCATATTTTAGCCGGATGATGCTAAACCACAGACGGCATCCGGCAGTTTAGCTTCACAGTAGAAGAGTCCGGGTGCCTGCAGTCCAGATCTTTCACCGGCTGAGAACATGTGGAGCTTCGTGGAACCAAAGACAGGAAAAGAAGCGCCAGGACTGCCGAGCAGCTCGACTCCTCCATCGGACCAGAATGGGAATTCTGGGAATTCTTCTTCTGGAAGTCCAGATGTTTACAGACTGTAGTTAAAAGAAGAGGGGAAACTGCACAGTGGGAAACACGGCCCTGTCCCAACATTTAGAGACAAGCAGCTGCCATGAAGTTCAAAATGAGCTCATATCTTTCTAAAATTTGAACATTTTCTAATCTTTTCTATGTGCTATTGTGTAAAGTGGGAGATTTATAAATCACTGGATTCTGCTTTATTTACATTTTAAACAACTTTTTTGGAATTTGTGTGTGTGCGTGTGTGTGTGCGCGCGTGTGTGTGTGCGCGCGTGTGCGTGTGCGTGTGCGTGTGTTGTCAGGTGAGGTCAGCGTAGGGAGTAAAACTTCAGACTGACTGCAGAGGAAGCAGAAACCAGACCTGGCCTCTCCAGCTCGTTTGTGTCTCATAACTCAGCGCTGCAGTATTTTTGTAAGAGTTTGTGTTCAGCATCGATCTGACGCCGCTGATTTCATTTCCTCCGTGAAAATGCACTCGACCTTCCACTTTTCCCTTTTCACACCCTTTTCCTTCTGTTTCTCTTTGTCTTTTCTGGACTCCTGTTTGTCTTTCTTCTGAAGGACCACTTCATTCTCTGGCCTTGAACAATATTTGTCCTCTCTCACGTTCAGGCTGAGGTGTCGACAGTGCAACTCTCTGCTGAAGGTTACCGTTAATGATTGTGACCTTCTAACTGCAACACGACAGAAACCCCCGCACACACAAACACTTCCAGCTGAGACACGGGAAAAACTGAAAGTGATGGAGGGGCAACTCAAACATTACCTCAGCTGTTGTGTCCACAAAGAACATGAGACTGTTTTTAAAGTCTTAATGTGTCCCACTGATGTTTCCACTCTGTTTATTGGCTCTAACTACAAAGCAAGTTTGACAGAGAGGTAATCGGGTTTCCTTGTCAAAGACTTTTTACAGATTTAAAGAATAATTATGGTTTATGTCAGCCTGCTGTATCATCCTTGAATGTGACTTTGGTGGGAAATGTTGCATCATTGCAGTATTCCTGGAAGGAAAATCCTATTTTCTGTGGGATGGAAAGCAAACATTTAAAATTATGTGTCCAATTTATTTTAGCACAGCCAAAGGACTTATAAGCTCATGCTATTGTGAGACATTTGTTAGTCTATCGATCCACAGACGTCTTGGAGGATTTGTCAAAGCTTACACACAATGATAATAGGTCTTCACTGGAAATGCACTCAAGGTCAACGTCACATTTGTCATTGTCAGTAGATTTAATTCTTACAAAGCTTGCTATCCCCCAGTGTACAGTTACTTTACTCTTTGTGGAATTACAATAAAAATGTTTGTTTATGAGCAAGCACTTTGGCGACAGTGGGAAGGAAAAACTCCCTTTTAACAGGAAGAAACCTCCAGCAGAACCAGGATCAGGGAGGGGCGGGGCCATCTGTTCTTACTTTTTGTGACTTTGTAATACATGTGTGTGTGTGTGTGTGTGTGTGTGTGTGTGTGTGTGTGTGTGTGTATGTGTTGTGTGTGTTTATGTGTATTTGATTGTTTTTTGTTACCTTATTAAGATTGGGGGTGGGGGGTATCTTATCTTATCTTACCCTGAAATGCTTGAGCTTAGTGCTTTAAGTGTACTTTCTTTTGAATGGTATTTTTGCAGTGCAGTATTCCTGCTTAACTTCAGTGAAGGCTCCAAGTTCCTCTTCCAGCAATGGAAGATTCAACTTTAATCGGAGCGGGTTAAAAGCGGACCTTTTCTTCACTTTGTATATTTCTACCCGGACACTATTCAGTGCCGGACAGATTCCGTTGACATTGCTGCTGTTACCAAACCAGAAGGTTTCCGTGCAGGGAGCTTCCGTGACTCTGCAGCCCGCTTCTCGGCTCTAACAGCGGGTCTTCGTGCAGCCATGTATCGGCGGCCGCTGCAGTTCGCCGCCAGAAGCTTCGCTCATGTGTCCGCCTGCAGGGCCGCCTCCGTCGGGGGCAAGGTAAGAATCGCCCCGCTGGCGTTAGCTTAGCCGGCTAACAGGTGAAGAAGTTGAGGCTGATGTTCGAGGTGACAGCTGGGTGAACACACAGCGACAGGTGACGGAGTGAGCGCTCATCTGTCTCCGTGTGTGTTTGAGTTTCACACAGACTCACACGGACAGCCTGCGAGCTCCATTAGCAGGATTAATCTCAGGGCTCAGATTAATGGAGGCGAACTCGACCAAAGACTCGCAGTAACAGCTCTAAAGTGCGCTCCCAGTTTAAAGGCTTTCTTTACACCGAGCACAGAAACTCTACATCACACGTTCAATCCGAGGCTTCAGTCATATGTGAATAATAACGTGTTTGTCACCCGAGATAATGAAATTACTCTGTAGAAGACCAGAGTCATCAGTCACGTGTTCGAGCTTCGCTTTGGTCCAAATGTTTTAATGGGTCACTGAACCATAGACTGTATGTAAATGATGGACGTGTCAGCTGTTTGTGTTGTTAAAACCTCTGTGTTATCCTGTTGGCATGATGATGATGATGATGTTTTTAGGAGGTAGAAGTGAACGACGGTTGAGCTCTGTCCACAAACCACGTGGGTGCAACAAATAGACCAGTATAGACCGTCCAATGGTTTACTGTCAAAAACTGGACCAGAGACCAATATGACAAATAATGTGGCACAGCCGCCGTATTATTAATCCGATAACTGCATAAAAAGGACACAAACATGGTCCAGAAGTTCAGTTCAGGGACTTGTCACCTAGTCAGCTGATCCAAGTGTCAGAAAATAATCAGCTGAGCACAGTGGACTCGGTTACACTTCGGAGAGGTGCTGTTGTGTGTCAGGCCTGCGCACCAAGGTGCCGCCGCACTATAATAAAGTGAGGGTAACTGACTACTACTTTTAGTGCCGACTAGCACGAGCAGCAACATTTAAAGTTGAGGCAGCACACATCCACAGCTGGGATACTACTCAAAGTCGCCTAACTCGAGTATGAAATTAGATTAGGGAAAGGATTTTTGTATCCATCTGTAAACATGTTTGTTTTTTTTCCTGCTGTAAAGTTGGACATTTTAATATCAGAGACTTTCTCAGTCTTGTGTGCATTTCTTTCTGAGTGTGGTGAAGTTTTATTTTGGCACCGCTTTGAAATCTCGAGGTGTTTGTCTTCTGCCACAGGCCTGGCTGATTCAGTCTGTGACAGAGGCTTTAAGCTGTGCTCTTTGCACGTGTGCAGTGCAGCAGCTGTTTCAATAACCACCATTTAAAGCAACAACCAGATAATGACCTAAAGGTTCTTTAGGTACTAAATGTTTTTTGAGAATTGAACTAAAGCTTTGCCAGCAGTTGTGCTGATGCAGATGTTGAGGTTTAATATTTGTTGTTGTTCCCTCAGTGTCTCTTTGACACAGTATGTGGGAGTTTAGGCCATCAGCTCATAGCAGCGGTCTCTTCATTCTCTTTGAGCTTTAGTCCACTTTGAAAGGTTTTAAATTTACATAATGTTTTTACAAATCTGAATGAACTTAATCAGATCAGTTAATCAGATTATTGTTGCAGGTCTTTCTACTCAGTGACGTTGGGTGGTGCAGAGACTTAATCAGTTTATAAATGTTGACTCAGACAAAGCCTGTCCAGCAGTCAGAAGGTTAACGAAGGATGTTTCGTGCAGTTCAAACAAAAAATGCTAAAGGGTCACGAAAACTGGCTAAACCTGAGAACGACACTGAGCTGTGACGTGAAGATCACTGCTGTTAGTGGGAGACGAGCAGGTGTTTGATCCGTCTTTAAAAACAAGTCAACAAAGAAAACAGTCGATCGTTTGTGTTCAGCCTGACTTAGCTTCTCTCTCCTTGCAGGGGTTGGATCAGGAAGCCTGTTTCAGAGCGCTGGCCGCCTGTCAGCAGGCGGGCGTCTCCTCTCCATTAGTAACGCCGTGCCGGACGCTGCATGTCGCCACACAGGTAACATCTCACGCAAGCACATGAACAAATAACCCTCATTGTTTAACCCACAGATGGACTGCTTAAAAACAGCTGTGCAGCAGCTCTTTTGTCCCAGTGGGGGGGCCACCGATATGTCAAACATATATACTCTTTGCTGATAAATAACACTTTGCTTTTCACTCGGTCGATTCCATCTCCGTCATCTCGGAGACATTTTGTGAAGCCAGTTGTTCTGCACTCGGGACCTCCTCGTTTTCTGCTTAATTGAAAACAAATAAACTGTAATTCCTCTTTTAAAGGGTTGATTATTCAGCCTGTAGTTTTTCACACCTGCTTGGATTTCAGGATGAATTTAATGAATTCTGAGTTCAGTCGTGTCGTATTCGTGCCTTTAAAGCACTTCCTGCCTGCTCCGTGTGTTCGAGGCTTCAACTGGTTTTGTTGTTTTTAATGAAGCTTGAAAACTGGGAGAAAACTTCGGCACATCTGCGCGTCCTGATGAAGGTTAGCGGGGTCGTGGTGGCTGTAATAAAACTGTCAAAGCACGAAGACGGCGTGCAGCTCGGAGTAGGTCAGCGTATTAATTTAGTGAGCGGTAAAGGTCGCGCCGCACAGGTGCGTCGCCACGTGCTGATTTAACGAGGGTCACGCAGCACACGTTTGACATCCCACCTGCTGAAGGAGCAGTTTCTGTTTTCGCTGTCGTTTTTTCACCGCTCCGCTTTTTCTTTTTGTCCTTCAGCTCCGTAACGTGAAGGAGACGCATCAGCACACGGACGAGGAGGTCGGCGCCTTCACAAAGCTCATCGAGGCGATGGGCTTCACGGGACCGCTCAAATACAATAAATGGGTGAGTGCAGAAGAGACGGGTGAGACGTGGGCTGAAAACGAGCAGGTGATGGTGATTTGGCTTCATTTGATGTGTGAAATCAACACGAGCACGTAGTCATGTTAAATGTGTTTAATGTGCCTCCCAGGCCGCCTGTTACCTGCTGACGTGTCCGTTCTGCACTCAAACAACCTTTCATTCAAAAGCAACACGCTTACGTCCTTTAAACGCACCTTCTGATGAATGTGTGCCACCCTGATTGGTCGACACGTAACAAAAACTAACCGGTGTGTCGGGTCAGACGTTTCTACCTGTACTGTCAGGGCAGCGTTTCCCCTCCTGCTCTCTGTGGTTGAATAAAACCAAACTGCACTTGGACACAACAGAGTAATAAAACTTGTTGTGGAAGATGCAGAAGGCCAAAAATACAAATAACGTCACTGCAGTGGGAGTGATATTCACCAGAGGTGTGTGTGTGCACGCGTGTGTAGCTTTCATTCATGGCGTCACACTCTTGTAGTCGGTATGTTTTCCAGGAATGCGCAGGTCACTAAAGGAATAAACAGTTGGAGCTGTGGCAGGCTTCAGTGATGTGGGAGGTTTTGGCTAAAGGCGGGAAGGTTGCGTGTGTGCCGAGGAATGTCAGGCGAGCAGAGAGCTGGGCCGCCCGCCGGACCGGCAGCGTTTGGCTCGCTGGCACACCTCCGAACTCGTGTCCTGCTCCTGCGCGTGTTTACTCTACAGATAAAACCGCCGTCGGAGACGCACAGATCAGCCTTAAATCCCAGAACAATCCCACAGAAATGCTCGCTGTTGTTGAATGAAGCCCATCGGGCGAGTCGCCCTTCCAGCTGAAAGTTGCTGAACCAGGCAAACATTTGGATAAGTTTGCCTGTTTGATGTCATTTTTTTTTTACCCCCCCCCCGTCTCCATTGACAAATGTTGGTAATGGAAGTGTAGTGGTGCATTTACACTAGGCAGGAAGTGTAATTACTCCCACACAGTCCAGCCAGCAGGACGAGGAGGAGTAAAGAAAGGCTGGAATGAGTGTCTGCACTGTGGCCGCTGGGGTGTAAAGGCTGATTGGCTGTTACTCGGGCAGCGTGGCCCCCTGACAGCTTCAACAGGAAGCCAGCGTGTTGTCTCGGCGCCATCGCAGGAGGGTCGCCTGCCGAGGCCTTTCCTATGAGTGATGTTTGCCACAACGCAGCAGAGCTCTGAAGTTGGTGTTTTCCTTCACTTACGCCATGTTCAGCTGCCATCAAACGCCATCACTAAGCCCCTCCTCCATTTCTGAATGTCAGTGACATCATGAGAATCAGCTGATTGAAATACTTCCCCTCATGAACGCCCCGACTCCCCTTTCATGTCTGGTGAGAGCAACTCGGAGCTGTCAGCTGTCGCTGTGAGTGCGATGTTGTGGTTACAGAGTGACGACGTCAGACGTGATGTTTTTGTTTCCACAGAAAATCAAGATCGCTGCTCTGCGGATGTACACGTGCTGCGTGGAGAGAATCAACTACGACGAGTTCTTCGACAGTGAGTTTACCACGCTCGGCTCCCTGGGCCGCCGTTCATGTTTGTTCCCACTTTGCCTCGGACATGCTTATCGGTGACTGGCTTGTGTTTGCTGATATTTATCCCAAAAAAAACCTGAAGAACAACTTTTCTCAGTAACATAAAAACACAAACGCAGAACAAACCGAAGAGCTCAGATATAAATCTCACGTAATGAGAAGCTTAAAACGAACGCTGATTTGACTCCCAGCTGTGAAGGATTCAACTCTGAGCTGAGGATTTGTCCTCCGTTCTGTGGTATCGTCACCTTCCCGCTCAGGCGTGGACGGTAAATGTGTCGCTTTGTGTTTTGGAGACGTTCAAACCTTCAGCTCTGCCGCTTATTCCCCTTAAACTCTCAGATATGAGTGTTTTAAAAAGAAAAGCACATCTCATGTTAGTGCTGTGCGATATGACCAAAATCTCATTTATCGTCCCGACAGCCATATTTATCACAAAAATGTTACATTTTCTGTAAATTCTGTGAATCTCGATGCATGAAACGATACATTTGTAGACATAAGTTGTAACGGCCGCCATTTTTCTTTGTGAGTATTTATCCCACGATGTGCTGCGGGGAAAAGCCCGTTCTAACGTTTGAGTCTGAGGTTTATTTGGAGCACCTGGCGGCTCTTCGTTGCTCCTCATCAGTAAACTCTCTCCACACTCTGTCACGTGACTCTTGCGTCGGTGGCAGCAGAGGTTTGTCGTGTTTGAGTCTCAGGTGTTGGTGTGAGACTTCTCATAACCAAACCATGTCCATGCTGCAGTGTCAGCCCCTCGTTTTGATTGGTCCTTCTGTTTGTCGTAATTTATTTTGAAAAATCTCAAAAAGATCTTCAGCTTTACTGTGAAAGATTTATGTGGGAAATAAACAAGCGGACGGCAGAGCCGCATGCTGGGTTTACCTTCGTTGTTGCTAACGACAACGTGTAAAAACAGTCACTTGTCTGTCCGCAGTGTGTTTATTTTAAATATAAGAGAGAGAACATTAACCAATGAATACGGCTGCTACAGTGACCATCAAAACCATGAACAATGTTCCCGCAAACAGTTTTTGCGACACCTCGAAACAATGATGGTGTGTAAAATGAAACGATAGACGTTTTCATATCGTCGTCCGATATACGTGGTGACGTCAAACAGCCCTACCGTATGCTGATGTAGCTGCAGAGTCTGACGCAGGTGCGGCGTGCAGAGAATCCTAATGAATCCTAATGTGTGTGTTTCAGAGTGCACCCTCCCTGACACTCTCAACTCCTGGTTCCTGGTTGCACAGCTGCACGTATGGTGAGTCGCACAAACGCATCCTCTCAGCTACCAGTTTATTAGGTACACCTGTACAGCTGGATTTATCCAATCAGCCAATCAGATGGTTTGTTTGCTGCTCTGAGGAATCTGTGTGCTGATTGGCGTAAGCAGCAAAGGGAGCCGTGGTCCGTGTCGACCGCGCTGGCTGTGCGGTTGCTGCTCTTCCGTGCATTTATAGCCCAGTCGTGTGTCATGTGATGTATTTTTGCTTTGACAGTTATCTTCCTTCACATGTTGTGTAGCATTAAACGTCCTCTGTAGCATGCAAAGAATCCAGTTCACAGTGAGAGAATGCATATAATATATAATTGTATTATTATTATTGATGTGTTAATGTGGTCTAATTGGAAGCGTCTGATAGTTTTTAATGATGTAATGATGTCGCTGTTGCTCCTGCTGTGGCTGGGACAGTGACGCTCTTCATACGATGAGCACACGGCTTCACTCGTCACAGCGATTTAAGGCTGCGCGCTCGTTTCAGTCTCCTTGTTGTGTTCTTGTGCTCTCAGGATGTGTTTGGTGCGGATGCGTCAGGAGGGCAGAGAGGGGAAGTACATGTGCCGTTACATCGTGCACTCCATGTGGGAGGATGTGGAGCAGAGGAGCAAAATCATGGGGGTACGTTATGTTTCTGATCTTGAAGGGAAAAAAATGAAATTCAGAGGCGTGAAAGCAGGTGAAACAGTCTCAGCTGAGAGTATTAAAGTCTCCACAAAGACACCAACACACGTAGAGACAACCGACCTCTACGTGTGCAGCAACGTCTGCATAACTTCTGCAACTAAACGAAAGCAACAGAAGCAATACCAACAAAGCAGCCACGGTAACTACAGCAACAGCTGCAACCAGACCCTCTGTCATATCATGAAGTGCACACACACACACACACACACACACACACACACAAACAAGCTGGTGCACACACACACGTAGGCTGGTGCACAGCGTGCATGGTGCACAGGCTGTAAATATCATGTGACTGTATTTCCACTTTTCAGCGTCACTGCTGGGAGAAAGATCTCAGCCTGTTGGAACTTTGTATGTTTGATTCCTGAAATCCTGATTTATTCTTGGTTTAAAACTAAAATGATCATGTAACAAAGGTTTTCTGTTACTCATTCATTCGGGTTATTTACTGAAGCTGAGTTTGCAAATTCAGATATTTTCCAGCTGTTTAATTCCTGCCAGAGTTTTAGTTTGTAACAGAAGCTTTCACTCTAATTCTCCCTCAGCGACAAAAATCCCGTGTTGAAGCTTTTGCATCAACTCGGCTGATTGGCTGATAGGTTTGTGGTTACGGCCGCAGCAGAGGTTGCGCTCCTGTCAGAATCAGCCAGCTCTCCTGCTGGAACAGAATCTGGATCTTCAGGTTCCAGCAGGAATGCTTTGGCAGTGGTTCAGTCTCCTGCAGCACACGGTCAGTGTTTCACAGCTGTGTGATGTGAATGTCGATCAGCACGTACGAGCTGCCTTCGCCACGAACAGGACTCGTGTTGCTGTGCAGTCTAACCCTGATCTGAGTCAGCTCCACTGAGCTGCTGCATCTGCTTCATAATGTCAGTAACCAACTGTTCATGGAAATGTGGTGATTACAGACTGTTTTCAACTGAAGCATGAAAGTGAAAAGATGAGAAAACAAAGTAACAGAATAGACAAACGCACAACACTCGTCTCCTGCTCAAAATGTGAACTTTGAATAATTGGGATTATTTACTCAAACTAAATTAAAATATTTTTGACTTTTTTCTGTTGAAAGCTGCAAAGAAATGCAGGAAACCCTGTTTTCTGAAAGAAAAGTCACATGATCAGAGCACACACAGATCTACCGCACGCTCTGAAGTAAATTAAAAGGTTTCTGTAATTTTGGGATTTGCAAACTTGGAAGTTTTCCGCCCACAAAGTAAACCACAAAGATTCAAAGTCAGCATTTCTTTTGTTTCCTTTGCTTTCCTGGAAATGCCCCGGACCACCGATACAACCCCAGCTCACTGGGAATGCTCAGTCCAGCTTATCCCAGCTGCATTTATCTGCAGATCCTGTAAGCTGCACCGTCCAGTAACTGTTGTCCTCACGGGGAGGACGAGGCTCGACTGTGTAGCACTGATCAGCTGACTTTGTCAAATAACCTCATATAAATAAATCTATTAAATATGGACTGAATGGAGCAAACACACTGACAAGCTGCTGCTGCTGCAGCTGCTGCAGCTGCTGCAGCTGCATGGTGGAATAAACGCCGAACAGCTTCGAGTGAGTCGGGATCCGACGCATGTGTGATCCAAATACTGCATCGGTGCATCTGGACCATTCATAGATCATCTTCCCAGTTAAAGGAGCAGCGTGAAGCTAAAGTGTTCATCATGGACAAACGACTGCAGGTCGGTTAGCCCTTCCTCCTGTCACGCCCCTCCAGCTTTCACTGCACCCTCGAGCACTCCACCCATCCAGGTAATAAAGGTACTCTGAGCTGTCTTTGGGCACATAGTCTCAACTTATTTCAACCTGCAGACGCAGGTAAGCAACCTTCTGTTCAGGTGCCAAGTTCGGGGGATAAAAGTAGACCCACCCCTGCTCACCACCTTTCACTGAGGCCAGCTCCACAGTGGAACAGAGGCCAGCCCCGGGTTCAAGATGCTACACTGTTGAGGCGAGTCCGAGTCTGAACCCTAGCTGGGAACTCTCAGGCTGTTCCCCACCAGAGGGGTGCTGTTCCAAGAGCCACTTTTGGCAACCAGGGATTGGCCCGCAGGGGTGTCCGCCCCTTACCGTGGCCCAATCCACACAGCACCAGACCCCTACACCTCCTGCCACGGGTCAGGGAGCCGCAGGAGCGAACTGTCCAAAAGTCGTAGGTATTAAGTTACTGTTTTAGAAAGCAAAAGCTGGAAATGTTCATCATTTAGAAACTGGCGCTGGGCAAAGTTTGAAAACTGGCTTTCTGATTGTTTTTCTTTATTAAATGTAATTAACTTAATCGCTTTAGCTCCAGAATGAAACATGAAAACTTCAGCAGGGCAGACGTTTGGAACTGAAGAGCTGAGAACGAGCACACGCTGATGACTGATTATTTTACTGCATTAATACAGACTTGACAGCAGCAGTATTTTCCACAGCAGCTCAGGTTCCTCAGAAGTGCTTCTGTGACATTAAATCGCCACAAATCTACACAAACACGTCTCCAAGCTAAATGTCATTCTGTTACATAAATATTCATTATTTCAGCCACATATTTCCCCTTCGAGCTGATGCAACAGTGCATTCAGTTTTATCCGTGCCGTTGCATGCTACAAAGGATGCAGGTTTTGTTGATTTTAAAGTTTTACATCAGCGTAATTGTGCCAACAAATCCCCGGAGAGCGAGCCTGGCTGCGGCCGCCGTGTCCACAGAGTCGTTCCTCTATTTTCTGTCAGTGGAGCAGCTCCAGGAAGTGTCGCTCATTGACATAAATCTGGGCTCTGAGCACACGAAGCTTTCAGAAACACTTTGTCCTTCTATAATGCAGATTATTCTGGATTCGAGTCTCAAAGCTAACAGAGGGGAAAAACCCACTTTAATTACGGGTGTTTGCGTTTAAGAATTAAAGAGTTGTGACAAAGAATGTAAATGTAGGGCGGCAGGATATTAAACAGGGTCAAAACGCGTAAAAGCACAGCTCGAGCAGTCTGCTCTCACTCCTCAGAGCATCCTCGGTTCTTTCCTCACGTCGTGGTCCCAAAGTGAGACACGCCTGCCTCTGAGCCTCGTTTATGAATTACCCGTTTGTACCCCTCCACTTACTGTTAAGCCTGATATTTTTAGGTGCTTTAAAATTCTCCAAAATCAAACAGTTTGGTGCTGCTGAGGGTTAAAACGGTCCACAGTCTCAGCATCCTTCACAAAACGTCATCGTACCAAAACATGCACAAACGCTACGTCAGACCTGAAAAAGAGGATTTACGAGTTTTTGGCTGAATTAGATGATCGATGCTGTTCTCAGTCAAAGTTCATGCTGAGGATTCTCAGTAGCAGAGACACTGTGGGAGGAATGCGACGTCAAAAGCCGACCAAACTTCGTCCAATAGAACATCCGAGACGATCCATGCACAGCTCCAGGTTTCCACGCCTGATCCATGTCCACACTGAAACCTCAGCTGGTCCCGATTCTTCACCGAGGCAGTGAAATATTTGGAGTCCAAGACCCCGTCAGCTCGTGGGCTGCAGTTACAGAGTTTTAGCTGATGGCTAACGCCCTGACGAAAAAGGTTGTGAATGCGATAACTTGAGAAATTGAAATTGAAACCATCGGTGTATCTACTAAAAACATCAGATGAGTTCGGATCTCAGGGACCTCGACCTCGAGGTCATGGGTCAACTTTTCTGAAAGTCTTGTGAATGCGCTAACTTGAGTACAAGGCGGTGTGGGATTTTGAGATTGAGATCTTTACTGCATCTACCAGGAGGCTGAGGGTGCTGTTGGCTGCTGCCAGTATTTTAAACACTGAGCTGAAAGACGTGCAGCACAGGAACAGAGCTGATAAAACGCTGGAGAGGCGTCACAGACTTTTGGGTTCGTGCCTTCAAATAGAAACAGAACTGCAGAAGGGCCAGAGCTTCATCCAGTGCAGGACAACATTTTCTGCCTGATGCAGCTTTCCTTGTTGGAGCAGAAAAGTTTTCATCTTTAAGCGTGTGGTGTAAACACTCATAAAATCAGAGGGTTGCCGTTCAGGTGGGAGCAGGAGGGACTGGTCTTTGGAGATTTAGTTGACTCGTAGTGAAGGTGTGAATCCACACCTCATCACAGCCGCTTGGATTTGGCGGTAAAGCGAGCTCAGCGGCAGCCAAGCAGCAGCTTTCAGCGCTCTTCATATTAAGGAGCTCTTTAGTTTTGCTCCTTTTGCTTCGTGTGACAGAAAGAGGTCAGAGATGAGAAATTACAGTCTGGCTTGTGAGGTCACTCCTGCAGCGTGCGCACGTATGCATCGGTCGCGTACGCGGCAGGTGTTTTCACAGCTGCATACGTGACCTTTTGTCAGCATGTGAACGTAAACCTGCGTGTTCTGTATGTCAAGCGTGTCAGCACAGAGTTACAACAAAGTCCGGTTTCTTTTAAAGTTCAATAGTAAAGATGTTCAGACGTCGATTCTGACCTCACATTTCTCTTGTTCAGAGCTCACTTGTTTTGTGACCTTTAACCTTACGCTGAAGTCATTAACTTAAGTCATGGAAGTTTGCAGCTTCTTTACGTCCCAGCTGTACACACAGAGCAGCTGTTTTCAGCTGGTTTCTCTCCTGTAGTCAGACTGAAAGGTGAAACGAGACGTTTACTGGCAGAAAAACGATCTGCTGATGTTTTGATGATCAAAGATTTGTTTCAGTGCTCGCCAGCAGATCTGTGGGAGCGCTCGGGGACGTTTCCTCTGTTTTGTGGGGCGATCATGGCTCAAGAGTTGGGAGTTTGCCTTGTAATCGGAAGGTTGCTAATTCGAGCCCCGACAGTCTCGGTCGTTGTGTCCTTGGGCGAGACACTTGACCCGTTGCCTACTGGTGGTGGTCAGAGGGCCCGGTGGCGCCAGTGTCCGGCAGCCAGGGTGGCTGTGGCTACAATGTAGCTGCCATCACCAGTGTGTGAATGTGTGTGTGAATGGGTGGATGACTGGATGTGTAAAGCGCTTTGGGGTCCTTAGGGACGAGTAAAGTGCTATACAAATACAGGCCATTTACCATTTTTATTTAGCAAGTTAAAGTTTTTAGTGAACCGTCCGTTCATGATGTCACATTTCAATCATTATCACGACCTGAGCCTGTTACAAACAGCAGATAACAGCAGTAGCCTCAGTACAGCAGTCAGAGATACTGAGGAAGCCTCACTGTGCACAGCTGACTGTGACGTTACCCTCAGCGATATTCAAACAGTCCAAAAGCTTCGTTTGCACATTTATGCAACAGCAAAATACATTTTTCCATCTAAAGCATTAGTTAGCAGAAGAATTTGACTTATTTTCATTCTTATTAAGTCTTATTATTTGTTTGATGCTTGCTGAATAATCCATCTGATGAGATTCCCGAACGTTCTTTTAGTCCGGACGTTGCGTTTGAGCTCCTGCTGCTGACTGACTGCAGGTTTCCCAGCCTCACAGCCAGTACAGCTGCATGACGTTAGCACCGTTCACTAATGATGCGGCTGCAGCACTGTTTGATGGCCAAAGCTGTACGTGTATCAGATCAGGAGTGTTTATCGGACTGTAGAGTCATAAATATGAATAAACTGAATATCTTTAAAGGAACAGGCGAGAAAAGCAAGAAGCGAGTTAGATAAACATGCAGCCGTGAACATCGTGAAGTCTTTTTTTCCTTGGAAAATCATCTTTTTTTCTTCTTTTTTTTCTTGATTCCCTAAAACGCAAATTTCCTAATCAAGCTCTACATGAGCAGCTTATATTTACACAGCGAGCAGCAGTGATTGGAGCTGCTCTAAGGTTTCATAGTGGCTGAGGCAGAGCGCAGGAAAAACATCGCTCATTTTCTCCACGTTCATAATCACTGCTGCGCCTCCTCAGCGCCCGCACTCTCTACACTGCAGCCTGCAGCATTAGGAAACGTTCACCTTTGGATTCAGTGGCGACAAACCCGGCTGTGCGGCAGCAGGAAGGTTTTCTGACATTTATTTTTGCTGTGTGCACGACAGCGTTGGTGCAAACCTTCGCACAGACCCTACAGTATGATCCGTGTGATTCACCTGCGGCCCGAGAGCTTCAGTCATCCAGTCGAACAAATGAACAGCACAGGGAGCGTTTTTTGATTTTACTGGTCAATGTGTGGATTTTTAAAATTTATTTATTTATTTTTCTATTAAAAATGGTGAAAAGTATCATGTGTATATGAATAGAAAAAGAATTGGGAATCAGAATGTTTTGCAGTTTTTACTTGGTTATCAAAACTTCTTTGATCAATCAAATGATGAACCTGTACTTTATTTAACTTTTTTTTTTTTTTTCTTTCAATATTGACATCTCCAAAATTATTGGAAGTGTTTGGACAAACCTGGGACTGGACATTCAGCGTCCCCATAGAGTTAACCTGACAGCAGCCATATTATTGGTCAGATAATGTCATTAAAAATGCACCAAAAGGCTCTGACAGCACAAACACAGTCCACAGAGCAGACAGCTAGCAGCTACAGCCGCCTGTGTCACCATCCACCTGTCAGTCAAAAAGAGGCCACGCCCCCTAATATTCAAACTTTAAGCCTTATTGCAATTTTACCCCCTCTGCAGCTATGAAGGAATAATTCTCCACAGAGACCAAACAGTTTGTGTGTCAGACTCCAAACATGTTTATTTCTGCTGTAAAGTTTTAACATGGGAGTCTATGGCACTGACTCCCTGCTGGAGCCTCTGCTGGACGTTAGAGGAACTGCAGGCTTCTGCACTTCAGCCTTGGCTTCACTTTTCCAGCCCAGACGTTTCTGCCTGGCACGAATGTACAAATCTTGTATTCTCGATCTCTGCTGTGCTTCACTCTGATTTGTCTTCCTCTGTTTAATGATGCAGATTGATGCCATCCACAGAAAGGAAGCGATGAAAGCGATGACCGAAACCTTCTATGCAGCGATATTTGGATACGACGAGGTAAGACAAAGAATTTTAAACTTGCTGTTTTACGGCCGACATTCAAACTCGGCTCAAAGGCGACTGGAAATCTGTTTCGAATGACCTTTGAGAGTTCATCTTAGATGCACTGCAGACTCACTCAATTTTAACTCCGGTCCAAAGTCTGGATCCTGATTGGATCACACAGCTGGGACATGTCAGCAAACAACAACTGCAGATATCAGGTTGCATGTGAACACGTGTGTTGGTGCCTGCAGGGAATCCTGTCCGATGACTGTGTGCTGGCGGCGGCTCTGTGGAGAAACCTGTTCAACCGTCAGTGTGAAGACCCCGGACAGCTCGAGCTCATGGTGGAGTACGTCCGCAAACAGGTGAGCTTTAGTCTTTCTAACACGTGCACTTTGTTGCGTTTGAATTGTGTGATGTCCTGATAAGACCTCGGCACATGCTTCGGGCCCACGTTCTCCAGGCTTGACTCCATCTGTTTTCTTAACCACAGGAATCCAGAGTCTTCTGCTGATGAGCAAATTGGGTTTAACACTGGTTTATGTGCACGTCTCCATGCAGAGAGCTCTCCCACAGTGAGCTGCTCGCGGTCCGACAGAATTAGTTGGTTTTCCATGTCTGCACTGAGAGCTCGGGGCTTATTAGGATAGTTCTTCAGCAGCGCTAAAGAAGCAAAGCTGATTATTTACCGTCCATCTACGTCATTACCCTGAGCGATGGGCGTGAGCTCTGGGTAATGACCCAAAACACGAGTTCGCGGTAATAAGCGGTTAAACTGAGTTTTCTCGGAAAGGTGGCGAGGCTCAGCGTTACACAGCGGGTGAGGAGTCTCATCATTCAGGAAGGACTCGGGATGTCTCTTCCTGGGTGAAGATGTCCTACCTGGAGGCTCCCGGGGTAGAAATGAGACTCTCTCAGCTGGTCTGGGAACAGCTCGGTGTTCCCCGGATGAACTGGAGGAGGGGGGGAAGGGTGAGGGAGGTCTGGGCCTCTCTGCTTAGGCTGCAGCCCTAAGACTCAACTCCAGGGAAGCAGCAGAGGATTGATGGACGTGCGAGTAGTTCTAAATGTTGATGGAACCTGGAAATTGTACCTGATGTGTTTCCTTAGAAATGCGTGAGATTTATTCACAGAGTTTATGACGCAGTAACGTTTGCAGAAAGGAAAACAGTCGATGTTGATCCATCAGCTGTGAGGGTAAATGTGGACGTGCTGCTGTGTGCAGATGCAGTACATCGACGCGCTGGACGGGGACGACCTGCTGCTCACAGGAGAGGTGAAGTGGCGCCCCCTGGTGGAGGAGAACGCACAGAGCATCCTGAAGGTGGTCAAACCCACGTACAACGATGCCGGACTGTGACAGACACTTGTTGCACTTCAGTTTCCTTTCATCCTTTCCTGGGTTATGTTTTCTCCTCCCCTTCTTTTCCTCATAACTCCTCCTCTCCTCTGTTATGAGATTTTAATTTGACATCAGCTCTGTTGTTGTAGCTTTTTTTTTCTTCTTTTTTCCTCTTGTGTTCAGAGCACTTATTCTCCCAATGATGTGTCCACCAGAGGTCTGATTCTGGAGGGTCGGTGTATATATGTAGATTAGACGGTCAGGGATGAGGATTGTGGGCCGCGTCGCACGTACAGCCGCTGTCCTCCATCTTTGTCCTGTTGGGTTTGAGAGTGTCCGCTGCTTCCTGTCTGTGAAAACACACATATTTATATTGTCTCAGTTTTATAAGTACCGCCACGCTGTATTTATAAAGTATTTTGTACCTTCGAGCTTGCTCTTCTCCTGCAGAGGTGTCGTCTGAGACTTCTGTTACTGCTCCTTCACTGTGTTTAAATAAAGTTTTGCTTTGAGGTTAAAATGATCCTTGTAGGTTGTCAGTGAGGTGTCCATGATGCTCTCACACCGCAACAGGAAGCTGAACCCTCAAAGACACGACGTCATTCTTGTTTTTAAAAAGTGAATAAATAAAGTTTTCTCTGAACGGCGTCTGCTCCTGACTCCTTTTCTGTGCTCAGTTTTCTCAGGTTAAATGCAAAGTTGTGGTTTATTTATCTACTGCTAATACCAGGTGAACGTGGCAACAGATGGCTGCAGCAGAGGAAGAAGAATTTAAATTAAAGGAAAAAAGATCTTTGACCTTATAAATATAAAACTTTTCTTTTATTTGTATGGCATCATTTATATGGATTACAATAACAGCTGCCTCAATAAAATGACCCCCTATGACCAAGATTTTTGGCAACAGTGGGAAGGAAAAACTTAACAGGAAGAAAGATCCAGCAGAACCAGGTTTGGGGAGGGGCGGGGCCATCTGGCACGACATGTGCTGTGGAAGAGAGCCAGAGATTAATAATCATAATCAATACTCATAGTTAAATGTTTGGAGGTCAGAAATAATCCAGTAAAAATGTTAAAAAGTTTTGCCTCCTTCCTTCACACAGACGTCACTCAGCTGTGACGGACCAATAAGCGCCCTCTGGTCGAGGCTCGAGCTCAATGATGATGATGTCAGATTGTCCTCCTGCGTATGTTCAGGTCTGCATAACATCATGAGCTAATCTAAGGCACACGTGGGCGTGTCTGTGCTTGTACAGAGTGAGAGTGCCCTTCATACTTTGTGTTGTTTCTTTCCCGATGTCTGTCTTTTGAAACTTGAACGTGTTTATAAGGAAGAGAGAAAAAAAACAGAAGATTGACCTTCACCGTCAGAGCTCAGCTCAAGAGAAATCACGAGGCGCTGCCGCACAGGAAATACAAAATCCATCAGAGTAAAAGGATTGTGTGCGCTGCTGAGTTGGACTGTGGGATGCTGGATGAGTGGTGTCCTGTTCTGGTCAAGGTTTCAATATGTTTGGCTCCTGCTCCTGTAAGGATGCCTTCACCCAAAACACAACCTGTCATTGGCCAACTTCCAGATACCTACTGACGGGCTGTAACCAGTGATGCCTGTAGTTGGGGATGGTTGTGCCTTGGCTCTCTTCCACAGCATGTCTTTATCCTGTCTTCCTTCTCTCTCCCAACCAATCACAACAGATGGCCCCGCCCCTCCCTGAGCCTGGTTCTGCTGGAGGTTTCTTCCTGTTAAAAGGGAGTTTTTCCTCCCCACTGTCGCCAAAGTGCTGCTCATAGGGGGTCATATGATTGTTGTGATTTTCTCTGTGTGTGTTATTGTAGGATCTACTGCACAATATAAAGCGCCTTGAGGCGACTGTTGTTGTGATTTTGCGCTATATAAATAAAATTGAATTGAATTATACTGTGAGGACAGAGATGATCATTAAAAATTAAGAGGAGATGCCCACGAGAGCAACAAAACAAATGACTGTTTATATCCTCAGTGAAGTTGCTGCTTTTCCACCACTGCACAGGTTTACAGTGTCAAAGCTCTCTTCAAACTAATTGGCTGAAATGTGAGTCTTTTTTCTTTAAACCCTGGAATCACTGCACTTTGGGTAATAGTGTTGAACGGCCAGCGTTGAAAGGGTCAAATCGACGTAAACCTGCTCAAATGAACGCTGACGCTGTTTTCAGGGTCTGAGCGTTTGTTTCTGAATTGTTGCATTAATATAAAACCAGTTTTCTCTGCACAGATTCTCATTCATCCTGCAGAGGGCGCCACACTCCACGTTTTATCGTGCAGAAGCCAGCGGCTGACCCTGAATCACATTCCCGTCTTTGTTCCGTCACTGCAGCGACTGAGAGGAAGACTGTGCCACAAGTCAAAGTGTTCTCCATGCACATCAAACAGACAATAACACAGATGGACCTGGAAGCACATTTGTTTATTTATTTATTCTTTCTTTATTTATGTTGGGCCAAAACACTAAGAAGCGTAAAACATTTGAAACTTTATAAAGAAGTAAAGTCGTTTACATACAGCGATCGATGAAACCGTTATACCCAATAAATGATCTCAGTGCAGAGTACATCCTGTGATCTCATCACAGCGTCAGCAGGTTAGGCAGACCCTCTCCCTGTTACTCCTGGAGGGTCCCGAGGCGTTCCCAGGCCAGGGATACCAAATCTCTCCAGTTGGTTCTGGGTCGACCCTGTGGCGTAAAACCTCCCAGGAGAGATCCTCACAGATCCCTCAGTTGGTTTCTGTAGACACAGAAGAGCAGTAACTCTATTCCAAGCACCCTCCAGATGCCCGAGCGCCTCAGCCTGTCTCCAAGGCTGATCCCAACCACTCTACAGAGGAAACTCATTTGTGTTTGGGACCTTACTCTTTCGATCATCACCCATATCCCATGAGCGGAGGTGAGGGTGGAGCATAAATCAAAAGTCCTCCTGAATTAAGTAAGTAAGTAAAATTTTATTTATATAGCACCTTTCAAGATAAAATCACAAAGTGCTTTACAGAGGCAGAAAACAGACATTAAAATCTAAAACAAAACAAAATCAACCAAACGTGAGTTTAAACAGGTTTTTAACTGCTTTTTAAAAGACATGACTGAGTCCACAGATCTCAAACTCAAAGGGAGCGAGTTCCAGAGTCTGGGAGCCACTGATACAAACGCTCTGTCACCTTTTGTTTTTAACCTTGTATGCTGGACAACAAGCAAGCCCTGGTTACAAGACCTCAGGGACCTGCTGGGGTGATAAGAAAGAAGAAGATCACTTAAGTAAGTTGGAGCTACACCGTGCAGGGCCCTATAAGTCATGATTATGCTCTTACACTGGACCCTGAACTTGACAGGGAGCCAATGCAGCTGAATCAGCAGGGGAGTATTTACTGCTGACACCGCAGCAACCTGCCGGTGCACCTCACACTCCACCGCCTCGTCACCTGGGAATAAGATGTGAAGATCCTAAGATACTTGAACTCTCTAAACTTAGATCCTTGCAACATTTTCCAGCAGAGAAACCAGGACTCAGGCTTGGAGGTGTTGGCTCTCATCCTGGCCACACTTGAGCACAAACCACTCTCCATCATAAGAGTCCACAAAACACATGCAGACTCGGCCTGGATGGTCAAACTCTCAAGATTCCTCCAAAAGTCCTGCAAAGGAGGAGATCTGCTCCAGTGTTCAGGTCCAGATGTGAGACCAGGAAGGAATCTGAGTGAAAAGTACCCAAACCTGCAGTTCCTCTAATGTCTGCCGGAGGCTCCAGCAGCGCGTCAGTCCTCAAAGACTGCCATGTTAAAATATGCAACTTCATCCTGCTTCATAACAGCTGCTCAGGGGGAGAATGTTTTTATAACTCACCTGTTTGGATTCTCTGAAACCGCTCGTCCCGTGCAGGCATTTGGATTTTAATGAGGCTTGATGTTAGGGGCGTGGCTGCTTTGATTGACAGGTGTGCCAACACTGCTCAGCTTCACTTTCACTAACTGGAGTCTGGACTGTGCTGGTGCCTCTCAGCCAGCATGGCTTACACAGTGTGTAAGAAGTGTGTTTCATTATTGGTATTTTTCGCACACGGACCCTGACAAACAAATAAGTGTTTAAAAGGTCTCATCAGTTTGTCACACGTGTTGCTGGGAAATATTCATGGATGACAAAAGGCTTTTATTCCTTTGTTCATCTTTCCCCGCAGCACTGAGAGCGAGGACCGTTGTCCTCGGAGACTCTGTAAACTGGAGTTTGTGCAGACTGTGTAACACTGTGTCCTTTGTGCCTGATGGAGTCAGTGTGGAGCTCATCGTGTGAAAATGACCCAAAAAAAGAAAACTTTTGGCTTTCGCCGCGTTCACGTCATCCTCCCTCTCTGCTGGTCTCCACCTCGGTGATTTTACAGCCTGCACGCGACGCCTCTGACCTTCATCGGGACATTAAAAGCTCCACGAGGCACAGCAAACAGGAAGCGGTCACTTAGTCATCTCCTCAGAAGGCGAGACGTCACAGAGAAGCGTCTTTGTTTTCACTTTGAGTAACACACGAGCTGACGTCTCGGCTCTTTCACGCTCTTTTATCCCCTCGCCTCGTTTTCATCGTCCAACCTGTGAAACTTTCACACTGAAGTGACCGGAAAGAGACGAGAACAGCAAACACGCACGAGTCTGATGGTCCGAGAGGCAACGAGGCCTCGGCTCTGTCTTTCCTGCACACGACCTCCGACCCCACACGGTCCCTAAGCGGGTTTTTCCTCTTTAACGGTTTTATTTGTCTCTTTGTTGTTTTTATCCTCTTTGTGGTCATTTTGTCATGTTTTGTGGCTCATGTGTTGATTCTCGCTCTGACAGCTTCATATTTCCTCCTGGTGGTTTTATGCCTGTTTGGGTTGTTTTGGAAGTTTTGCAGTGTTTATTTTTATTTTTTGCTTTTTTATTTGTGTTATTTTTCTTTGTGGTCTCCTTTAGGAAAGAGGACGAGTCATTTCAGTCAAGAATGAACCGCTTGTATTCCTCCCCGTGGCCGATTTGATCTGCTTGTTGCACTTTTGTGTCTTTTTGATCATTTTCTAATAATTCTTCATCTTTCTGATCCTTTCAGTTTTCTTTCGAGGAGTCCTGCATCTCTTTGTGAGCCCTTGCTATCTTTTTTTGTGCAGTTTAACATCTCTTTGTGCTGTTTTTATGCCTGTGGTCCTTTTGCAGGTCGGGGTGTGCTGTTAGTGTTCTGCATTTTCAATAAACTTGACGGCAGAGCAGGAGCAAAGACATCATGTTGCTGTTTCCCGATCACGTATGCAGCTGCCTGGAAGGTGTTTCTGCACACATGTGTATTATGTAAGATGATAATTTCCTGCGTGCTGATGCAGGGTGTCTCACTGTGGAAATACCTGAGGGCTCTGCCTGATTATTAATATTCAAATAACTGAAGCTACAAACTCAGTTTCACCACCTACGCTGTCATTCAGATGTTCGTGTCACCTCCGTTCAATGAGCGCTCATTTGTATTTTCATTATGAGACGCATGAGCCTGTGGATCTGCAGGAGCTCCTGTGTTTGTCCTGGTGGGATTAAACCTGATCTGTGCTGAGACACAAGCTGGGAGAACTGGGAGCTTTTTGGTTCTTTATGAATGGACAGCGAGGTTAATCCTCCAAAAACACTTTAAAGAAAATTTAATGCTGAGATAAAAGTCCGTCCTCTAGAAATGACGTTTCTAACGTAACCTTTGTGCTAGCTGACTACACAGGAGGATTACTGTTGTGCTCCATGTTATAATTAGAGAAGCTCTGTATGGTACTGGATCTTAGCCAGCTCCTCTCCTGATTGGCTGCTCTTCACTAACAGCAGGAGGGCGGAGTTTCCATGTGTCTGACATGACAGCATAGGGGAAATCTCCCCTCGGTGACTTTGTACTGTGACCAAGAGTAGAAAAAAATGATTAGCTGCAGAACCTCCTGAGTTGAAACTTTGGAAATGTGATATGAGCACTGACCAACAGGAGCTCTTTACATTCAGCCATGAATATACAGACGAGGGGAAACCCTGATCTCTGAAAGTGTGCTGAGGACATGGACACAGCTCCCCCTCTGGAAAGATGAAAGATCTGAAAGATCAGACTCCTGCAGCTCCTAATAAAGATAAAGAGTTCTAAAGCTGGTTCATCGACGGGGAGTAACCCGCGCTGCTCTCTGAATCCACGGCTGAACGTTGAGCCTAAACCTCTTTTAAACGTTCCTGTCTTTGTGAAAACGGAAACCACGGCTCTGGTTTTGTCAGTTTGTCACTGGGACGGTCAACAGTTCTTACTTTTAAATATCACAAACTGTGATCAAGTCAACACTTTGTTCTTCCTCTGCTGCACTTGAGTCGTATGAAGTAGAAAAGTCGCCCAGTTTGCTTGGAGACCTAAAAGTGTTTATTCCAGCCGGACCTGACGACCTGAACTGGGTCGTGAACTGGTCTGATTACATCTGTGTCACGCAGAAGCTGAGAGCTCACCAACTGCATCAGGTAAAAACGTGCAGACAGTGAGTCTGTGAGTTATTTCAGAAAAGTGCACGATGAGCAAAATGGACACATAATTTTAGCTCTGCAACGATGTACACCAAATAATTCAAGTAATGGATTTTTATGTGGCAACTCAAAGATATGGAACATGAATGGACAGAGTAAAAACTTTGGAGTTCGGATTTGGAAAAGATGTCCCAGCGTTTTTCATTTCTGTTAGTAAGTCCGGCGCTTTGTGAGACTTCTCACTTTTTGCAGCTGGAACACATTTTTCATCAGGCTGAGCGACGCAGCCTTTTGGAAATCGAAGGATTGCTTCTGCTCCGCCTCACCCTTTGTTCAAACAGCGCATGCATGAAGGAGTCGCAGGATGGGAAACAAAATGAACCGTTGGTCCTCGGATCGCGTGCCGATGTGGGAAGATTCTGACGTTTAGAGAACCGAAGCAAAAGTACCGCAGATCATAAACACTCGTCTTCAAAACAGGTTGGTTCTCTCAGCTAAGCTGCGAAAAGATCCTTTACCTGAAGAGTTTCACTTCCAGGTTTAATAAAGGTTTGGAAAGGAAACCTTGCACGGCCTAAAATTCAGTGACCGTCTTCATTATCACGAGAAAACAAATCCTAAAAACCGTAAGATGCTCAGACAAGTTGTGAATCGTTTGCATTCCTGCACTGCTGTAGTCATGCAGAGTTACAACATCTGCTCCCTTTTAGCCACATGCTGATGAACACATTCATTCCTGACCCAACTTATTACATCGTTTCCACATAATTACAGAGCAAACAGGCCAGAGAGCGATTCAGAACCTGCCCGAGAAGTTTTTGTTTTTGTCGTGTATCAAAGGTTAGTTATCGTTTCTAAGTAGGTCGGCCGGTGCACAGCAGAACACCGCCTTAACCTACCCTACCTGCAGGGCATCACCTTCTCTTGTGCTCACCTGCCAGCTCCATCACACCTACAGCACATTACTGTATCTTAAACCTGATTTAGTCTGCAGGGTGACGTGCCTTCATCCTGCTGCAAGCTTCACTTTTTGTTTATTTTTATCGTCATGTTTCTGAAAACCACCCGTCAGCAGAGCTTCCCACCAGTCGTCAGTCTGACAATGGACCAATGGCAGGAGACCACATTTTAATAAAATACATTTGCCTTCAAAGTCAAAGCTGGCCTCATTCTGAAACCAACACATTTCAAGAGACACAACTTTTACTTTGAAGGTGAACACTGTGTGTCCAGTTTGCATAGCACCGTTTCCCATCCGCTCAGCGAGTAGTTGGCGAGTGTTTGCAGACAAGTCGGCGTCTTCCATACACGCTACGGACAACTGTGACAACCTGCTACCAACCAAAGTGCAGGAGGGCTTTTAGCACGAGCAGTTTCACCTGGAAACAGCAAATAACCTTCAGCAACCAATGGCAACCAATCTGTTCGGGAATTCACATTTAATCGGTCACTAACTGATCTCCAGGCCCGAGGGTTCAGTTATTGTCCACCGCTTTGTTCAAATAACATTTTTGGTCATTTGGAACATCAACAATAAAAGTCTCTCAACAGTTAAACTGCGCGAGAGCTGCCGGCGACATGGTGGATGGTAAGCGGTTGGTTCTGTGGTCTTTAGTGGTCCTTCAGTGGTTTCCTGGGTTCTCTGGGTGATTCAGGTCTCACTGGGATCTGTTCACACAAGTAGCTAACGTGATGTCATCGCTGCTTAGTGAAGTCCGGTTTTTGAAGCTTTTAGTTAAATATTTACGCAGCTGCCATCTGACCTTGTACAAACCGAAAGAAGAACTCAGGAGTTTTGCAGCCAAACAGATGAACAGATGAAGTCTGTGTTCTGATCTTCTGGGCGATCTGAGTGGAGATCAGTTCATGTTGATTTAATTTAAAATGTAATATTGAGTCTTCAATAACGCACCAAAGCTTTCAGGTCTCTCCGTCTAGTGCTCGGAACATTTGGGGGTTATTTTCAAGCATTTGGACACAAACATTAATTATTCATCAAACACCAGCTGCAGAAAACGGATGAAGCATTTCTAAATCTCTCTGATCAGCACCTGGATATTTAGGTGAGGGCTGCAGGCTGCGCTCATCCAGCCGTCTGCTAAGTGACATAATCACGTCTTTCGTGGCGCCATCTTTTATTTGGCGTGGCAGCTGTCAGACGGGGGTGTTTGCTTACAGCTTAATAAGTGCTTCATTACTGTGATCACATTAACACTGCCTGGACATTTTTAACACACAGGTATTCATGAAGAGCTCAGCTTGTTTATCCGGTTCTGTCTTTCTTCCCTTTCTTTTCTGTCCCGCCGTCGTTCACGGAGATTATACCTCACAAGTGTGTTTGCTGACTCATACGAGGATCATCAGCTGGCTCTTTCTTCTTCTTTCTGCTGAGATGTAAAGGTCACTTCTTCCTCTGTCTCTTCTTTGGAGGTTTATTACCAGCCTCATCACGTGTCTGTCCGTCTGTCTGTCAGAACAAGCAGGCTGACTTTTGTGAAAGAGAGCTGAAGCAAAGCAGAAGAAAGAACTCATTCAGGTTTACTGCAGAGCGCGCTCTTTAAAATTTGCCAGCTAAGGCAGTGGCTTTGAAAGAGGATGCTTTGTCCATGTGAAAGATGGATATACGCTCCTGCTCTGGAGTCCTCATTTTGAAGTCTGGTTGGTTTTTTCGTTTCACCATGCAACTTTCTTCGAGCCACGAAAGAATGTTAGCTAGCTTGGTTAGCGATACTGTTTGGGAGCCTTACAGAGACAGAGATACCTTCTGATCAGTGCTCAGTATCACCCAATTAAAATCCTTCAGTTCATCAAACTGGAGTTCGGGTCTGTTGGACGGTCTGTTGGTACAGTAACCTCACAGCAGCCATATTATTGGTCACATGACGTCATTAAAAATGCTACAACAGCACAAACACAGTTCAGGGACAGTTAGCTGAGTTGAAGCCTAGAAGGCAGCTAGCAGCTACAGCCACCTGTGTCACCACACACCTATCAATCAAAGAGGCCACACCCCTAAGTTTAAACTTTAGTAAGTCCAAATAAAACAAGATATAAAATATATTTATCCCAAAAGTTGGTAAAATATTCCATAATTCAAATAAATAAAATGAAGAAAAAAAATTAGACACAGCTTCTGAAAGTAAAGGTAGCACCAAGTACATTGTGCAATATTTTGGTCTCATTGGAATCACCATCCCCACCCTAAATGACCATAGCCCCTCCACCCTTATTTTCTTTATTATATAACTGCCCTTGTATACAGCCCCACAACGTTTCTGTTTCAATGTTTCCTATGCATACAACATGTATATAGTTCACTCACACATATATGTATACATATATATATTTTCCCCTCTTTACTTTTCCACCTTTGTGGTCCAGCTATCCAATTTCACTGTGCAAGAAACTGCACATTGACAATAAAACTCTCTATGTCCTTGCACCTGCAATCTTTTAAATGGCCACAGGGGGCGGTATCTGTAGCTGGAAAAGCAGCTGTCTGCCCTGACCACCTTCCTGATGAGTTTATAGGCTCAATGACTCATCTGGTCAGAAAGGCGTTGGCTCATGAAAATCCACGTTCACAGTTAAATCCACTCCTTTCTCTTCAACAGCTCGTTTCAAAACATCAAGACATCGACGCTGAACGCTCAGCTCGAGGTTTCAGAACGTCCCAACCAGCGAGTGACGTCACAGTTGCAACGTCCACCTTTAACACTGTTTACATTAAAATCTAGACATGTTACAATAAAGAGGTTAACATGCACACGTGTATGGAAACAAACAGTCTTTGTATCAGGCTGTAAACGTGTTTCTCTGTGCTGTAAAGTTTCACAAGTTTAAAACGGGAGTCTATGGCGACTGACTCACTGCTGAAGCCTCTGCTGGGCATTAGAGGAACTGCAGATTTTGATGTGTTTTTCAGTCAGCGAGCACTTGTTTGCAGTCAGGTGATGGTTTCAGTGACTTGTCTCCAACACTGTGGTGATGAGCTGTCCACTACTCTGACTCTGACTAAAGTACACAAAAACATTTCAAGAATATCGTCTTCTTGAAATGTAAACTGTAAAATAATATGTAAGAGAGAAAGTGGTGTTAATGTTTGGGGAAAATAAATGTTTGATTTGATTTGTGGCGTCGTGTACAAAGCAGCTTTGTTTCAGTCGCGTCGCTGTCATTCCTTTTTATTGTGTGTTTCTGGGTTTCTTTGTTTATGAAGCTGAATAATAACTACATGAAATACTGTAACATGCACTATTCATGAGTTCGGTTTCAGACACTTGTGTCACTGTGGGTTTTACTCACACCATCCTTCTGAGACTTGAAGTCCCAACAGTGGATCTGTTGTGAAGTTTATTTTAATTTCAACCTTTAATTTTGGCCTTTTTCTTTTGTTACAAGGAACAAATTGTCTTTTGACAAAGCTCGAGTCTCACACTCTGCGGCACGAGCTGGGACCTTTCGCTGCCAGCGAGCTTTCATCAATGCCGTTCTGTCAGAGTGTCGGAGCTGTGGGCGGACGAACACTGTGAAAGTCTGTCAGCGCTCGAGCAGGAGACGCTCACTGTAAAACACTGACGGTACTCTGCCGGGAACATTCCCTCGAAGATCACACAGAAACGAGAGTTAGCAATTATAGACGGAGCTGACATGTTGGGGAAAGAGCTCACGTGCTGATGTACTTCCTGTGTTCTCGGGTTCCTCGTCTTCCCAGGTTCACATGGAAAATACAGCAGGCAGCCTGAAAAACGGGCTCTTCTTTGGCTTTGTGAAACAATTTGTGTTGAACGTACTGAGGAACGACACTGGTTTTTTAACACGCATTAAGAGGCCTCGCACTGACATGTTAGGGGTTCGACGGCTCTTTTGCAGCTTTGTCCCACTAAAACATACACAGGTATAAAGAGGGACATACTGAAGCCTCGACATTAGCACTTCAGCTAACAGCCTGTTGATGAAATAAAATGCTAGAGTCTCATCATTTTAGTAAAGATTCCATTAAACGTGCTCCAAACGGTGCCAACACAGCAGAGAGGGTGAGTTTAATGAGCTGAAGTCCTGGAGGGAAGCCCAGCTGACATCACTTCCTGCTTCCTGTGTACAGACACCTGTTGGTGAAAGTGTCCACACCCCTAACTTCAGTATCCATGTGGATCAAAAAATTCATCCTCCTACATTAAACTTTTATTGCATTTTAACAGGGGAGTCTACAGCTGTGTCCCAAAACCTCAGCTGCATCCTTCAAAGGCCGCATTTGTAGACCGATTACGTCACAGCCAATTCAAAGGCTACGCCAAACGCAGCTGACAAATGCGTCCTTCATTTCCCCGAATTTGAAGGATGGGTCGGGTGTGTCCTTCGTGGCCCAATCTATCCCAGAATTCATAGCGTGGAATTCCTAGTAAGCAGCTACTTAATTTGAATATTACTCTTATTACTCTTTCTGGGTCACAAAATAAACTTTTAAGATATTTTCAGGGAAGAATGTAGCTGTGTAAACTTCAAATATCTGCTCGGTTTATCAAGACATCACATATTTGTAAAAGTGCTCTGATGTTTTCGGAGACGTCTGTTATCCACCCAGCACGATCTGATATCGTCGTGTTGGTGTTGTTCCCAGATCATCATACTAAATCTTGTTCCAGGATCAACATTGCAAGTGACCAATCACAATGTTGTTAGGGTGCAACGATACTCGTATCGAAATTGAACCGTTCAATACAGTACTTTCGGTTCAGTACGCATATGTATCGAACAATACAAATTTTTTTATTTATTTTAATAACTTTTCTTCTGACGATGCTGTCTGTGTTGAGAGCTCAGTGGATCTGCGTTCCTCTAGTCCGCCTAGGCTGCACTGTCGAGCGCAGATCCACTGAGCGCAGGGCAAGCTAGCAAGACAGAAGCTAAGCTCGTTGCAACATGGCAAATTGAACCTCCCCCACCCTCATTCAGATCTGGCCTTTGGAACTATTTTGGTCTTCATGTGAAGTATGACCCTGAAGGTAAGCGCGTCATGGACTAAAGTAAAACAGTATGTCGGATGTGCCACGCAATGCTCAATTAGATTGGTGGGAACTACTGCGTTAGCACAGTTAGCTTGTTAACGTGTTGACGCCGTCCAGCCCCACGCACGGGGCGATCCACGGTAGCTCGTTAACGAAGATTTGCCGTGTTGTGGCGTCAACGTCATTTCAGATTAACACTGACAGCACTAGTGGGAACACAACGAATATGACTGCACATTTACGCCGACATCATCCTAGTGCAAAGACAAGTGGAAGCAGACAAAAACAACAAGCACGCATGCTACAAACTTTACCCGAGTCATTTAGACAGCCGTTAGCACATGATTCTCCTTATGGGGACCTGATATGTTTAATATGCTGCTGAGAATATAGCCCAGAAGAAGCGTATAGTATAGCTTTTATTTTGGAAAGAGCCATTTCTCTGTAACAAACTCTCTTTTCCAAAGATGAGTGATTCCTCGATCAGATAGATTTATTATTTTATCCCTTTGTTGTTTCAGCAACATTAAATTTAAAAACTGTACTTTTGAGTTAAAATATATATTTATAATTTTAATAAATGACAAATTAAAAAGGCATGAACATTTTTTTGTATCGAAAAAATATCGACCCGTGACACCAAAGTATCGAGCCGAACCGAACCGTGAATTTTGTGTATCGTTGCACCCCTAAATGTTGTGACATCATACTTTTGCGACTTCGGGAAAAACCGCTGTAAAACAAAAAACTGTACTTAAGCTGCGAGAAACCGCCTCTGTCCGCCGATTAACGGACCCTGACCCTAACCGTAACCCTTTAATAAATGGTAAGCAGAACTGATATTGTCCTTGTGTCACGGTCGCAGTGGCAGACCGTGTGGAGAGTGTGTTGAGGACCCAGGTGCGAACACAAGTGAGGATACGGGAGTGCACTTAAACAAAAGCGAGCCTTTTATTGTGGCTGATGATCAGGAAAGAAACAAACAAGAATGAGGGCAGCACAAGAGCAGTAACTAAACAAACCTAAACTGGAAACAAACTATGCTATGGCTGGGGATACAAAAGACTGGGCATGGAAACACGGAGGGTGGGAACACAGACGACACGACACAGACTACATGAAACACAGAGACTAAATACACAAGAGGGATGATCAGGGGAAGTGGCCACACATGGGAGCACAGCTGACACAGATAAACATAACAAGACACGGCAGGAGTAAACAACACTGACGGGAGACTGTCAAAGTAAAACAGGAAGTACACAGAGGTGCAGACAGGAGGAGAGAGAGAGCACGGGCATAGTGGGCTGGGGAAACATGGAACAAGGAGGGAGACGAGCTACAGATAAAGAGGGGCAACAGGGGATAAAGTCACAGGGGAATCAATGGAACTACACAAAAGCATGAATAGACTGTGGGCAACTGGCCCAGGATCAGACACCTACTTGGAATTTCATAAAATGCCTACGAATGTCTGGTGCCGCAAAAGACTAACGTCACAACAATTGATTGCAGTCACTTGCAAATGTGAAACCCTGGAAACAACATTTTCATGATGATCTGGGAACAACACCAACACGACGATATCAGATCATCCCTATTACCCACCAGCTCGATAGCTAGCCAGGGACAAGGAACAGGGAACTCCCGGCACATCGCTTTCAGACCCCCGTGGTCTTTTGCTACTCAGGTTAAACATGATATATAAGTCACTTAGATAACTTTACTCACAAAACCGGAGCAAATCGGTTTGGCTGAGATCAAAGTTAATAGTTTAGATTCGATTAGATAAAATAAAACTTTATTAATCCCTCGGGTGGGTTCCTCCGGGGTTTTCACACAGCTGAAGAAAACTGACTAAACAGAAGTGTGAGATGGTCGAGAATTTACTCCAGTGTCCTGATATATTTTAGATAGCAAGGAGCAGACGGCTGAGTTTATTAAACTCAACAGAGACAGCGGTGACGCGTATCTGAAGGCTAGACCGTCCCATTTCACAGCCGCTCACTTCCGGCCTTCTCAGTCTTCGAAGGACCCGGCCCATGTAGACCGCGAAGGCCGGGTCCTCTGAGGGATGCGGCCTAGGTTTTGGGACACAGCTTATGAGGACTGACTCACTGCAGGAGCCTGCAGCCTCTGGTGGATATTTGGGGAACTGCAGGTTTTGGAACATTTTTTTTCCACTTGGCGCTGCCTCTTGTTTGAAAATGCTCAGAGAAACTCACCTGTTAATAAATCATTCTGAAACTAAGAACAATAGATAGTTATAGCCTTTAAGGGAAAGTCTCCGGCCTTTAAAAAAGCTCAGGACAGTCATTTTGTAACTCGCTCTCTCGATTACTTAAAGCTTTATGTTTAAAGTGAAATAAAAAAGAAACTTTTTGGACTGTTTGAAAAAAGAGCGAGTGGGAGGTTTACACAGACATGAGACCAACCTCTGTCAGAAAAACAGAAGGGTTAAACTTGACACCTCAGAATTTCCTTTAGACATCGAGGTGTTAGTTATCACACAAAGCACTGCTTTTATTGGCAAATAGTATCGTTGCCACTAGATACAAGTCCAGTTTGTGAACGTCACAACCTGAGCTGATTAAAACACTTAAACTGTCTGTTATTATGCAACGATCATCAGTGATTCTGTGTTATGCACAGTGCAGGAACTCTGCCTGTGTGGTGGAACGAAGCAGCACACGAACGTCGCTGCGAACGCACACTGTGGGTGTTAATGGCTGTTCCCAAATGAGTGTGAATGAGGGAGTGTGTGAACCCCCCCTCCCTCTGCTGCAGCACTGACAGCCAGCAAATTACTGTAAGAATATTTCCTCATATAGCCTCTCTGAACTAAAGAGGAAGACGCGGCGTTCATTACTGCCCACTGAAAAGCTCAGCAGCAGGAAATCCGTCTGTTATTGATGATATTTCAGATTTCTTATGTTTGTCTGAGACTCTGAGCTGGTGATGGTTAGTTTGTACCGTTAGCTGATAAAGTTAGTAAATATAAAAACGTTCAGATAAGTTAACAGACCAGCCCTCGACATGGCTGTGTGTGACAGCTGGCTAACTCTAGCCTCAGTAAAGAGTTCATGGGGTCGGATCTCTCCATGAATCGAGTGCCCTGCTGATGCTGACTGTAAGGACTTCATTACATATAAGAGACTTTTTATTTGAGTACCTCCAAGTCTGAGGCTGTGCTTCCAGGGTAGGAAACTGTGGACTGCTCCCTCTTGGTTTGGGTAGAGTTCTTTAACAGTTGAACGTTAAACATTTACCTGTTTTATGTTCCAACCCTGACCAGTGGTCATGATGAAAAGAACAGGAACACAGGTTTAAACCCCGTCAGGTGTTTGGATGTCAGCCTTAAAGCCCCACCGTGGGACTGGATTGATTGCTACGTTATCAACACCCACATCCATTTATGCTCGCTGCAATATTCTCCTGAACCATAGGTGTCGCCACTCAGACAATGCCAACACATCAGCAGTTATACGAAAGAAGAAGAAGTCAAACTTGCAGATTTCTTTCATGTTTTTTTCACAAAGTCTGGTCTTTTCAAAATGCTGCAGCATCTCTCTCTGTGAAATCTGCGACTCTGTGAGCTTCTGTGCTGACATGTCATTAAAACGGCGGTAAAACCAACAGAATCACGCACACAACCACGCCGTGGTGTCGGCGGCACAACGCTCAGGTTACAAAAATCGAGAGGCGCGAGACCGGCGGAAATGACAGCGGATGTAAACTCTGGAGCAGAGGTGAGGCTCTGAGACACTGGAGTGAGCTTTAGTCTCACATCCTTTGGATTTTCAGAAACTTTGACCCGCAGAAATCTGTCCGCAGGTCGTTAGAGGCAACCGAGAGACCCGGGGCGTATACGACAAGAGCTCCCATCAGCCTCTGGAAGTCACGGCTCCGCCTCCTGAAAACTTTCTCGAGAAAATTTGTGAGATTATCTGGCTTCACACATTCTCAGCTACATCTTCATCTTCACAGAAGATGCTGCTCGGGCGCCACCAAATACTCCAATAATCTAGAATAAACAGGCTCCTGGGTTTGGGCTTCACCTTGTTTAGACAACACTGCCCCCACCAGGTCAAAGTGGAACACCCTACGTAGGTGTTGTATGCTAGCTAATGCTCTGAACGCTGAGATGAAAACATAAAAAACAAAGTTTTTATGTTTTTTTTGAAACAATGTCAAAAACAAACTGATTATAGAAAAACTATTAACTATTAATTAGACAAAACGCATGAATTAATGGGCGTTACATCATCCGGAGGTGTGTGTTTAAAGGATAAGAGACGTGATTGTTAATAAATCTCTAATCCCTCTGAAATGTTGCCCAGTCTGTTTCTAACAAAGAGCTTTGGAAGAGCCGCCTTCACGTCCACATTGTTCCTGCCTCAGTGTTTCACTCTCATGCTCACGCTGTCTCAGCCACAGTGTCAGAGTCGCTGCCTCGGTCTTTTCTTTATGTAACTCTGACTCCAGCGTGACGTCTGGGAGTTTTCCTTTTGGTGCAAAGGTTTGTGAGGATCCCTCGTACCTGCACTGCAACATCAACACTCAGTTTTCCAAAAGAATTCCTGCTTCTCACAGCAGAGTCGGGTTACAGCACACCGTGTGTGTGTGTTTAAGTAATAACTTCAATTATTGTGGCGAGGATGTGAAGCTGTTAGCGTGTTAGCATAGTAGTTACACAGTGAAAGGTCTGTTTAGAGTGGAACGTTAAACGTTGCATCCAGGGGACTGAATTGTGCTGAGGACGCTGCTCTAGTGTCGCTCCTGCAAAGTGTCTATTTCAAACTGACTAAAGAGGAAGACCAGTTTAAAATTCCCAGGAATCCGTTTTTAGGAAGCATCTTCAACTTTGTTATGAAAAGTTGGGATCTTCAGATTCAGGAAGCCAGTTCAATGATTTAGATTAAAGTAAAGTACTTTTCAGACAGACGACACTGAAGCTCTTCCAGCTCTCAAGAAGGCACGTCAAAGGTTGTGTGGTGATAATGTGATAGTGATAATATAGAGACAGGAACATTAAAACAATGTGGAGGGATGTTAGCGAACGTCTCATTCGGGGTTTCATAGATATGCTGGTGATGCAAACCTGAGGAGGAACATTTACTGCTTTACAGTCTACATGTCTACAGCCTGATACAAAAACACAGTTTTTCCCTCTTCAGTAACAATAGTCTAATTTAAATGCACATATCTGACCAATAATATGGCTGCTGAGCAGGTAACCGTGCCAACAGACAACAAGCCTGAGCTCCAGTTTTGGTGACTTAAACTCTGGGAAGTTAGCTAGCTAGCTAATAACTTGAGCATCTCGTGAAAAACCAACATTGGGGGAGCCAAGAGGGTCAAATTTGAAAAAATGGATGATGTCATATTGTCTATATCCATCTTTGATATACAGTCTAAGGTTTAAATCATATGTTTAAAGGCAGAGTAAAAGTCCGAGAATCAAAACTCTCGAGCTAGAAGAAGAAGAAAAAAAGAAAAGGTCTCCTCTACCTGGTCCTTTAAGCTGCATTGATCCATCACAGATTTTCTATTTATAAAGTTAATCTAAAGAAAGAAAAATGGTCTAAATCTGTAAAGTATGAATAGCATAACATACTGGAAATACTTTAGTGGATGCCTCTTTGTGTCCGTATACATTTATTTAGAATAACATATTTTTAGAAATACACGGGAAAGACGAGGACAGTGACAACGCCGTGTGGTTCAGGTTTGCATAAAAACTGGAAACTGCGATGATAAGATTCCTGGAAATAGTCGGGCTCACGACTCCACAGGCAGCAGCACTTTATTCAAATATAAAAATCATGAGATTTAGACATTCTGCAGAGTACTTTGATGAAACGTCTTCCATCATGCTTTCCAAATGTGTTGTTATAATGCACATGTGTGTTTTCAGCCAGCACAAACGTCTCTCACCTGTGCTGAGCATTAGCTGCAGCTTCTGTCTGTTTTGCCTGCAGCTCTTTGTACAACCAGAGAAATTGTGCAGACGCAGCACTTCCCAGAATTTAACTTTCATTCGAAGTGACTTGAGCACAAAGAGGAGCTGCACCTCAGACATTTGAGAACACGCTCTAAAAACCTGATATGCGGAGTTAAGTCTGTTCTTATTGTTTTGGGCTTCAAATGCCTTAAGCTCACATTAAGCGCTTTATTAAAACTGATAAAACGGTTCTGTGTCAGGCCTCCTTTTTCTGTTAGAAGCTTTGATGGTAGAAACGTTCCTCCAGGAGTGTCCAACTCCAGGCCTTGAGGTCCGGCATGTTTTAGATGTGTCCTTGATCCAGCACAGCTGATTTAAATGGCTCAACGACCTCCTCAACATGTCCTGAAGTTCTCCAGAGGCCTGGAGTTCCCTGTCATGACTTTTATTAAGTTAAAATGTTTTCTGTTTTATGAACGTTACATCCTGTTAATCTCATTTGTGGTTACTTTGTGTCTGTGCCGCTCTAAATGTTTCCACCTGGGTCTCGTTTTGCAGTCCCTCCTGAGTGTGCAGCTGTGGTCTTTGCTCTACTTCAGATCATCTGTTTGTCGCCTCCTTGACTTTAAGCTTGCAGCCTTGTGTAGCTCCTCTGCCACAGTGCTCCCTTAGTGTTTATCACAGCCTGTGTTTAGTCTCTGTCTCTGTGGGCTGTTCTTGTGTTCCTCGTTTCTTGTCGAGTCACCCTCGCCTCCGTGTTCGTTCATCTCCTGCGTCTTCTTGTCAAGTGCCTGTCTTCTGTTTCCTGTTTTATTTTGATAGTTCCTTGTCCTGTGTTCATTGTATTCAGTTTTGCTCTCGCTCTCGTCTGGTCAGATTAGTCCCAGCTGGGGTCTGGGGGTGGGCGTCCAGGTACACACCGGCTCACTCCTTGGCGGCCGCTTATCGGGGCCTGGAGCCTGGGGCTCGCTCGGGCCACTTCGGAGGCGGGGTGCCCCCGGCCTCTCAGCCTGGGGCTCGGTCACTCAGGCACGGCTGGCTGCCGGCGGAGCTCACGGGCGCGTCACTGCAACCCCCCCTGGCTTCTGCTCCGCGGCTGCTGAGTGAGCCCTCATCTGGGACTCTCCTCAGCTCTTTCTGGGACAGTGGCGCGGCTGCCCCTCTGTTGGTCTTCCTTGGTCTCTTGTGTTCTGGGGGCCTCTGGATGTCTGGAGTTTTGATCTCCTCCATACCTGCTTCATGCCCTGGAGGACGGGGCTGTGGCCCCCCCACACCCTCTAGCAGATCATACATGAAGGAACCTTTTAAAAAAACAAAAGCGCGTCCATGCTCACAGGTGTACACACGGGTGATCACACCCACAAACTACACCCTTTTTGGCTCCTACCTCAAAGCACACTGTGTTCTGTTGATCTTGCGTGCTGCACAATAATGTTTAATATTTAGTATTTACTGTTATATTCCCATATATCATTGTGATGTTGTTTATTGTATTACTCTTGTTCTCTTCTGCTTGTTTTCTTTTTTCTTTCTCAGCAGGTGATCCAGGTGATCGATAGATGCATTTTTTTTTCTGCTCATTCTGTTGGTTTTTGTCTTTTGCCCTTCTCCCCCGTCCCTCTTCTCAGCTGTTTCTCTTTCCCTCTTTCTTTCTCCCCTTCTTTCCCCCAGTCAAGTCTGTCCCGTATTCAGTAAGTGAAAATAAAATAAACAATAAAAGGTGAATCAAATGGACCATTATGGCAAGGCTGGGATGGTCAGTTTGGTAAAGTAAATCTGTTGGGCATCATTTTTTCGCCTTTAGACAACAATTCTGATGCAAAAGAGCCAAACGGGACAGGCAAAAAAAAAATAAATAAATAAATAAATAAATAAATATCCTTTGGGAAAAAACCAGCAATAAAGCTTCTGTTTTCAGTTAACCTCGCGTGTTTGCGTCCTACATCCTGCCTGCTTATCAGAGCTAATCGTGACACTCGCCTTCTGTTTGGGGAACATCCAGCTTCACCGCTGCAGCACTCTCATCTGTTCTATTTGTGAGTTGATTGAAGTTACTTCTACAGTCTCAAAGTGTTCGATGTACCCACGGTGTAGATTTCACCCACAAACATAAATGAACCTGCAGTGTGATTTGAAAGATGGAACAAGGCTGAAGAAATGAGACGTCAGCGCGGTGTTCATGCGTGGCCATAAAAGGAAGCAAACGGTCTGCATCACCCTCACAGTTTGACCCTACGCCGTAAACTGAGAAATCTGACTCTTTGTTGCTCCTCAGTAACTGTGATTGGTCTGTTTGGTCGTAACATATCGTAAACGGTAGATTACAAATTAATTATTATTGACATTATTTGTTTAATTGTTGTAATTGTTCGTAGCTTCTTAACAATGTAATGTTGGTGTAAGGGGGAGGAGCTAAACTGAGTCCAGGAAGAACACTGTGGAGCTGGAAATGAGGTAAGCGTTCACAGGTAATTTCATAGTTTCCTGAAGTTAATAAAAACAATATGATGTCCGGAAACCAGCTGACTTCTGTGGAATGTGTTTTCTTATTGAGCTGGTAGGACAGGTTCACCTGGTGTCCGTTTAAGAGGACGAGCGAAAGCTGCTGGCACAACAATAAAGATGAGCCATCGAAGTGTGGCAGAGTAAAAATGCTCTTGTCGCTCACCGGGCTTATCACCACACATGCACGTCTGCGTAACGCCAGCAAATAGGTATGCAAACCTTCCTTTACAGGTAAATGTCTGGAGAGATTGTGAGTCACTGCCAGCTAAAAGTTTAAAGGTCACAGTCGTTCAGCAGCGTTACACAAGATTCATCTATGGCTGCTTTACATACCACACAGCTGCTCCTGGGTTTGTGAGGACGGTGAATCACACGTCACTCTTTGATTTCATTTTGAAAACATTTATTTTTTTCTTTTGTTCTTTTTCTAAGGAAACTGAAAGTTCAGTGAATTTATTGAGGAAATAATCACATTTATTCCTCGTTACAAGGAACTCGATCCCAGAGTTACCAGCATCTCCCAGAGTGGACTGAACCTTACTGGTTCAGTCCACAGAGACGCACTCTTGGTTTCCATCTGTTTGTTTTAATGGACTCTTTAATTCTGTGTACTTTCAAAATTCAAATTGTTACTTTTTTTTTCCAACATTCAGATTTTCTCAGAATTTGAAGTTTTTTGTTAAAACTGATTTCTGTGGGAGAACTTCACCAAGTCATCATCCTACTGACTCAAATGAACGAGCAGCCACGTGGCCTGATGTGTGTTAAAGGAGGCGGTTTGATTAAAGTTGCTCAATTTTATATGTTTATTTTTTGTTTTTCTGACAGATTTTTCTTATTTTCAGTCACTTTTTGTTTACCTGATATAATTGTTTCCATATTCATTTTGGTTTTTTGTAACTGTTGCTTTAATTGTTGTGTTTCCAATTTTTTTTTTTTTATGAACTTTTGTTTCAAAACAACCAAACAACCTTGAATGTTGAGTTGGCGTGTGGATAAAAGAAAATGTTTTTGGAAATTAGATTTTCGTTTTCTTTTTTCATGTGATAACTTTTCGTATCTTCAATCAGCACAATAAAGAAGAAAAACCTGACTGCTGATTCACGAACGTATCACTAATAAAGATACTGTACTCATGAAAATGTGTTGATGTGTGGTTTATGTTACTGGAAGCCAGTCCTTCCACTTCCTCTGCTGCTCGGCTGGTAACGTTTGTCACATCGTTCCATTTTTATTTCCCTATTTAGCTGCCGAGGCCGGTGCCGACCTCTCAGCGCCTGTGACTCAGTGGTTTCAGCCTAACGTTCATAAAACGTGAGCCTCCAACTTGTTTCCATTATGATTTCTGGACTTTACTGTGACTCAGGCACAGCGACTTCCCTGCTGACTCACCTGAGTCATGAGGTGACTGTGTGTAAACAGGTGCGTCTAACGAGAGTTTTGTTGGCAAAAATGGCAAAAATTCATAATTTCTTACTTTTTTTAAAATAAGTGACAGGAAGGTGATGTGTTGATCCTTGCGATGAACCCATCCAGCGCACAGAGGGTTCGTCTGCTCGTCTGACCTTTGCACTGACCTTTGTCTGATGTGAAGCTCAGACCAAAGGTCAGCTTTGAGCTTATAATAAAGAGGTCAAGAAAACATCAAAAACTCAAAGTCTTAACTTGACATAATTTGACTGAACGTCTGAATGAGCTCAAAGAGGAGATAAAGTTTGGAAATCAGGTTTGAACAGAGCTCCTTCTGTTGCACTGAAACCGGGCTGTGGCCTACTTTCACGGCCCGCAGGCAGAGTGCCAGCTCCAGGTTTATGACTGAGCCGCCTCACACTGCGGTTAATACATCTTTTCTGTCCAGGACTAACCTGTCGGCCCAGTTTGGCTTTTTTCTCCACCTGTCTCATGACCTGGACAGACTGCATGCAAATCAGCGAGTGTTAGTCTGTACAAAGCAGCAGCGTATTTACTTATTCAAATGGTGCAGAGAGATGATGTCAAACAGAACCTCGGGCCTCACGCTGATGTTTGGTTTGAGTATCTTCACCTCCTAGTTGGGCAAACATGAAGTCACGGGGGCCTTCCTCACGGATGTTTACGTCCAAACGCGGATACAGACTGAGTCATTTGTGTAGATGGTTGTAAAAGCTTTCTTTCTTCTCTGTGATAAAGAAACGTGAGCGCACAGCGACTGATTGACCCCATTATGGCAGAAAAATACGCTTTTATTAAACCTGATCCATTCATCATTTCATGTCCCGTTGCCCAGGGGAGCAGAGTCACAGGTGAGCCCTCATTGTGCTCCGACGTCCTGACAGGAACTCGCTTCGTTTCAGAAATCACATACCTGATGAATTTTCTAAAGAGAAACACGATATGCAAACACTGCTGCTCACTTCTCTGGAAATACGTAAAGTTATAATGAAACTAAAGTTATTGTGTCAGCTTTCAGTTTGCTCTGTCACGTCTCTCAATCCTTCCTCACACAGGTATTTTTTATTTTTAGAACACCCTCAAAACAAAGGATAAAATGATGAAACGAGTCATTAAAATGAGATCAAATTTACTCCAGAATGTTCAATAAAAGTATAAAAATAATGCAAAACTCTGTTAAATGACACAAAGCAACAATACAGAGATGGAAAGCAACAACAAAGAGTCTCAGAACAACAAAGTAGGAGATGCAGATCACATCACAGAGAAGCAGAGCATCAACCTTCCAGACACAAATTTTCATGAAACAACAAAAAAAACAACACAAAGATCACACATTTAGAAAAACACAGAAACGCTCATAATGAAAACTGTAAAAGATAAACAACAAAGTAACAAAAATGAGCAAAATTACACAAAAAACTACCAACAAAATCACAGAATCAGATTTGAAATGACTAAAAAGATAAATGATGTAGACCAGCAGCATTAAAGTGAAGCGTTCGCATGCAAGAGCTCGAGTGGTTTATCATCCATGTTTGATTTTCCTCTGCTGTTTTCAGTGAAATCATGAAAAATCACATCAGATAACATATAGATGCCATCTTCACATGTTCAAAGATGATTGTGCCTTTGTTAAATGGTAAATGGCCTGCATTTGTATAGCGCTTTTCTAGTCCTTAAGGACCCCAAAGCGCTTTACACTACATTCAGTCATTCACCCATTCACACACACATTCACACACACATTCACACACTGGCGACAGCAAGCTACATTGTAGCCACAGCTGCCCTGGGGCGCACTGACAGGTTAAGAAACAAAGCTCCTATAAGGGATGTGAGGACGCAGCTACCTGGGTACCAGGTGTGTTTATAATCACAAACTGTAGTCAAAAGATGGATGTAGCCTGTCAGAATGAATAAAATGACGTCTCCTTTTCTGCCTCCTTTCCTGCCTCCTTTCCTGCAGCTAATTCGCTTTAATTTCTGATGAATTTTTCAAAAGTAACACGATACCCAAAGACTGCCGCTCGGTTCTCTGGAAGGACCGTGACCTTCTAGAGAAATCGTTTCCTTGTTCTCAACCTTTTGTTTCTTTTGTTACATCTGTCAATCTTTCTCCACACAACACATTTTCTATTTGTTTTTAACAACTTAAAAATGTTTGTAATGGGAAATGAAATCACAGGAATGATTGTGCTTAAAAACCAAAATGACTTCAAAGGGTTAAATAAAATCTTAAAACTTTATAACCAAATCACAGGGAAAAGAAGAGTCATTTAAAATAAGGATTAGTTCCCTGCAACACCCACAGAAACGGAACAGCTGCACAATTAATAACAAAATCGCCACAAAATGACAGAAATGTCCTCAAAATGACATAAAGCAACTGCAGATCACTTGGAGTGACTGTAAAAAACATGTTCTAGTGATTCTATACATGCATTTTATTTATTTTTTTGTTATGACTGAAATAAAATAGAAAGAGGCTTCGAAATAACTGCTTCTAAAAGGACAAACACAATCCACAGGTGGGGTTCAGGGACTCCAGTTAGCTGAGCTGAAACCTAGCACGCAGCTAGCAGCTAAGGCCACCTGTCAACTAAAGAGGCCACGCCCCTTTATAACACTTAAAAACTGTTGTTTTGAAGGGGGCGTTATCTGCAGAGCCCAAACTGTTTGTGCATCTGGCTGTAAACATGTTTATTTCTGCTGTAAATGTTTAACATGGGGACTGACTCACTGCTGGAGCCTCTGCTGGACGTCAGAGGAACTGCAGCTTTGGGTACTTGAGGCTTTCATCCTATCAGTTTGTGCATACATCGTGCTGTAAAGCAGCGGTCCCCAACCCCCGGGCCTCGGACCGGTACCGGGCCGCGAGAGTTGAGGCTCAGGTGTGAAATGTATAGTTTTCAGGGTTTTTATCGGTTTTCAGCGTTATTTTGTTATCGTTTTTATCGTTAACTCGGTTTTCCTGAGTCTTTTCACGTGTGTTATGAATAAATCTTTTTTTCGGTACCGGTACTAGTTTTATTTTGTTGTATTTATCCGTGACACCTTAAAGGCCGGTCCGTGGAAATATTGCTGGGCACAAACCGGTCCATGGCGCAAAAAAGGTTGGGGACCGCTGCTGTAAAGTACACATAATCAGACCGATGCCCTCCCGTAAATCATCACATGTCATGTTTATTGTGCACTCTGCAGAAGGTAAAAGTCTGCAGGGACCTGTGTGAGCTTTCAGGTGAATTGGAGTTTCAGCTTTCATGCAGCAGCTACCTGGGCTGGAGTCTCAGGGGAGCGTTTTCCATTTCACACATCAGTTGACTTGACAGACTGAGAGAAAACAATATTTCCTCTAAGAGGTGTGCACTTCCCACACCAGAGGATGAAGCTTTCCACTGTGAAGGAAATCAACTGGCTGCTGGGAAACTTTATTTAAACTCCTGCTAACAAAAAGAAGCTAAAGCCACATCACAGGGACAAAATTAGCGCGGTTATCAGGGAGATACACTATGAGGGAAATGTCCCCTTCAAAATAAAAGCACAGAAACGCAATATATAAGCGCTCAAAGTGAATTCAATGTGGATTGAAACTGAAATCCAACCATCCAAGCATTATTCCAACTGTTTAAATATGTGTTTCAACGTTTATATCAAATAGCATTTCACTTTTTATATGACTTTTAGCTTTATTTCAGAAGATTTATGTCCACTGTAAGACTGATATATCACTTTTTAATGTTACTTTTATCCATAAATTTTAGCTCATGTGAATCTTTTTTCCTCATTTATCTTTTATATCAATCACTTTTAGGTTTTCTATCATTTATTGTGTTTATCTGTTATAACAGATTTTTCCCATTTACATCATATATGGTAATATATGATATATATGTAGCTCTGTACCATTATATTGATACATTTAAGATGATATCAATGAGAAAAAGGTTTTTTTTCAATATTGCTTTGGTCTGTATGTCAATTTATATCACATCTTTTTATTTTAACATTTATTTTCAAATGTTTGTTGTACCTGTGTTTTAGTGTAATCCCTTTCACGCGTATATATTACTGTTTTGTTAATTTACTAAACTACTAAACTAAACTACTTATTTGCAGCTCTCTCTCGCTCTCTCTCTCTCCCGCTTTCTCTTGGAGCTTTATTTTGAAAGTCCTCTCAAAGGGGTGGGTTACCTATTGTGAGTCGGTTGACTTGACAACGGGAATGATGGGAGGTGCTTGTTCACGTCCGAGATCGGGGACGGGACAGGTAGAGCCAGGTGAACAGAAGCTGCACACCTGACACTGACACACACACACTTTGTCTCTCTCACACACACGGACACACACGGGCTGAGGGAGAGGAGGCGGCCGTTGCGCTGAAGAGGCTCTTGGGACTTCACATCCTGCTCAGCGCACCGGGAACCAGAGAAGGGGGGACCATTAGGAGCGTCAGGGCGCAGCACACACAGCAGCTGCTGCGGGCTCGGACTGTTCAGAGAAGGACTGAACTGCGCCTTTAACTCCCAGGACTCTGTGAGTGATTAAGCGGAGGACGGCAGCCTCCTGCCGGGGCGGATTACTGCCCGCTGTGGTCTCACATAATCCGCACTTTGGGATTTTCTTCAATGTTCCCGGAGCAGAGCAGCAGGTAGTTCCTGCCCCGACCTCCCCGCGCACCTTATTTCTCTATTCAAACCCCGGGGGAGGGGGGGTCAGAGACCCGGTGTACCCGCCTAATCCCGCACCTGCTGACCGCAGCAGCACCATGATCAGCTCCGAGGGCCTGAGGCCGGCCTCTAACGGCAGGAAGCAGCTGGGCAAGCTCGCCACCCGCCTGGAGGAGGTGAAGAACCCGTGGCGGCAGGGCTCCACGCTGGAGCTGAGCCACAACGAGGCGGCCCGGCTGGCCACGGACGCACTGCTGGAGCACGGGGAGAAGGAGTACCGCAAGGTGCTGACCGAGGAGCGGGAGGTGAACTTCCTCTCCCAGCTGGAGATCCAGTACATCACGCAGCATGCGGCCAGCAAGACGTGCGGCGGCTCCGACAGCAACGGCGTAGGGCCCGGGGACCGGGACTTCGGGGACGGGGACGCCGTGTCCGAGCTAACTTCTGGAACTTACTTCCCCATGATGTCCGACGAGGAGCCGCCGATGCTGGAGCTCGGCTGGCCGGACGCACCGACGAGATACGGACCGTCGGAGACTCAGATCTACTTCCAGAGAGACAAAAGCCACAACATCAAAGACCTCATCAGGTCCCTGATCAACAAGGCCAAGAAGGTAAGAGCGCTCTGAGGGACCGGAAACAGAATCATCTCTGTCTGCGATCTTTTATTAAACAGCCTGAAACAGGAGGCCGCTTTTCATCGATTAGTCGATTATTCCTGAAAGCAGCCAGCGGCTGATCGGTCAGTCACGGCAGAGGTCAAAGCTCAGACTGTATCATTGATGAGTGTGTGCTTTGTTCTCACAGTGGTCTGAATATCTGTGCTCTTATAGTCTCCCACAGTCCAGCTCCCAGTTCTCCTCAGTCACACATCTGTAAACTCGGATTATTTATTCTTATTCTTTAGAGAAAAGCTGGAAATGATTTAGTCTCAAAATCTGCATTTTACAGACTGAAAGCTGCAGCTGGACCAGGCGAGTTTATCCTGGTGACCTTTGACATAAGTCACAGAAACAAAGCAGCAGCTTTCTCGTTGGGGTTCATAACACACTGTGAAAAAGCTTCTTATAAATAAAGTCCAACCAAGTTCTCAGCAGTCACGTTGTGTCCACCTCAAACCTGTGAAAACATCAGACAGGACAAAATAAAAGCTTCAGATGTGGAGAGTTGGAAACATATTCAAGTGTAAACTATGTGCAAAATGATTTTTTTTACAGCTGAGTTACTGCAGCTAAATGTTTAGTGTGATCCAAAGCATGTCGCTCTCTGCATGTTAGACCAGTTTGTGGCGCGCTGTGTAAACACAGTCGTCTGTCAGCAGCTGGGATCAGTGACCTCACTCTGTGTGTGGAGCAGCTCTGCGCTCAAAGACATATTCTGCCCATTATTACTCCCAGTATAGCGCTGTCTGTAAGCCTGAGCTGTGCTGCACGTTTCAGGCTGATTAGAGCAGCTTTAAGTGCTGCGCACAGACGGCGTCGACACAAGTGCTACGTGCCAATAATGCGACCAGTGAAACGGCTTCAAAGAGATGATAACAAAGAAGGAAATGAAGCCTGAATACAGTCAAATGAACAAAGGGAAATCATTATAACTGACTAAAGTCAGGCTGAATTTCCTCTTGAAGCTGAGATTAGATCAAACGTTACAGTCGCTGCTCAACACGGTAATAACACTGAGGCTGAGACGCTGCTGTTGACACGTCGTTTGGCAGCTGAAGTCGAGAAATAGAAAAAATCTTTGCACTTTTGTCCATTTTTGTCCTTTTAATGATGACGCACGAGTGTGGAGGCTCGAAACCAGGACAAAGTCTTCATTTGGAGTAACAGAGGTGCAGCTCACTGCGTGGATCCGTCCCTGGAGCATTTTTCACCCGGCTTGCTTACAAACGGCGCGAGCAGGCCGGGGCCCGCCCGCCACCTCCTGCCACCGCCCGCCATCTTTGATCTCTTCTTATCAGCTTGTGAGCTCGAGGCCGGCTGCTCGAGGTCCAGGGAGCAGAGGGCTGGCTGTCACACTGCCCGCTGTTTAGGAACAAACCCCCGAGCTCACACACACACACACACACACACACACACTGCGGTGTAGTTTCCATTTTTTGTGTCTGTTTAACATTTGCATCATTTATTTTGTTCTCGCTGACTTTGAGTCTCTTTTAAAGTCGTCTTTTGTGTTTGAGGCATGTGAGACAGGTTTGTGTTACTCTTGAACCTTTGTGTTGGTCTGCAGTACTTTTCCTTGTCGAGTAGCTGTTTTTTATTCATTGTGTAGCTTTTATAATCTTGCATTGACGCTGCAGCCTTTTTCTCCTTTTCTGCTTCTCTTGTCTCTTTGCAGATGGTGTGTGTGTGTGTGTGTGTGTGTGTGTGTGTGTGTGTGTGTGTGTGTGTGTGTGTGTGTGTGTGTGTGTGTGTGTGTGTGTGTGTGTGTGTGTGTGTGCGTGTGTGTGTGTGTGTGGTAGCAGGTTTCCATTGCTTAGTTTTGGCATCTGTTCGTTGGTATTTCTTCATCTATGTCAGAGTTAGTGTAAAGCTTCTTTTTAAACAGAGACTCTGACCCCGCACGGCGCCCGCTGACCCCCCCGGCGCCCCCGACCTCTTTGCTGTATTCGTGACCTCCACAAAAACAACCACGAGGCGACAGATGAAAGACCCTTAAACCAAGTTTTTCGCCGCTTCTCGGACTTTCTGTAACTTTACATTCAGAGCGTTTTGCACGTCGTCTCCCGGTCAGCGATCACGTAACAGTCAAATGAGAAGCTCCGTAGGTTTGTTGGCAGACAGTCGGGCACGCGCTGCGTGTGAGTCACTTCCTCCTCCTGTGTGTATAAATAGACGTGTTTAATGTGAGGCGTTTTTTACATGAACCTGACCAGTCTGTGCGTCCGTGCAGGAGAAGCTGTTTTCTCTCAGACGCAGACGCCGACCTCTTTCCCACACGTCTGTGCCGACTCAGCGGGTTTCAGATCAAATGACACTCTGGATGCATTTCGTCAGTTGGTTGATGCAGCAGACAAACGGCTGCTCTCAGAGCTGCACGTTTGTTCCTCCAACGGCTCTTTTCGCTTCATTTCAACATATTAGGACAGTAACTGAACTTTGACCTCCTTAATTTAGTGACAGATAAACCTAAAGAACAGTCCTGCAAATGAAGTGAACCAGGACGCAGGCCTGGCTCAGAGTAAAACCATCCTGCAGCATCCGGCCTGCAGGTGAGCAGCGCAGCAGTCTTCATTATTAATTTAAGTTAAAGCAGAGTGTGCAGCGGCCCCGGGGCCCAGACCCCCGGAGTCCCTCTGTTTCAATGACAGCAGCTCATTAAAGGCAGATGCATGTGTTCAGCTGGGTCAGATAAAAGTCATTACCAGTTTTACTAACGATTTACTACCAGTCAACCATTGTAATCTCATTACATCACCTTACAAACAAAATATCATAATATTGCAAAACTTAAGGTATGATAATACTATTACATAAGCTTACAGTGAATTCTTCAGATACAATCTAACTCAAACTGGAGTTAAATGAATTATTGATTAGTTGATCAGCTGATACAAATAGGATTATCTACAGGTTTTTGTGATTATTGCACCTTCTGACAAGATCTGGAGCTTTTCTTTGTCCCACATAAAATAAAATAAATCAAATGTCTTGGATTTTAAAGATATCTGAAGATGTGAGAGATTATTTTTATTCATTTACTTTAAAGGATTCATAAATGTTTTTAAGCATTTTTTTTAAATAGCTAAAAAATGAAAACGTCACGGCGCAGCCTTAATGCAAACCCATCCTGCTGCAGGTTTTCATCCTTGGGCTCTGTTACAGCAGCTTTGCATGATTCTCAGTATGAAATAAGCCTCGTGTATCTTAGTCTGGGCCTTTGTGCAGCCTGAAACGAGCTGTTTTAGCTCCTCCCACTTTAACACCATCAGTGGGCCTGAGCAGCACGGTTTTACCCCGGGGACACAGAACAGGTTAATCCAGCTGTGGAGACTCTGTGAAGCTGCAATTATCTTTTAATAGGTCATAAATCTGTGAGCTCTACTCAAATCTGCACGTTGTTTTAATAAAAGTGCTCTTCTGAGAAATTCAGTTTTTCCAAGAACGCTTTTTACTTCCTGCATTTAAATGGAATTTTTTTTTTATTGTTTAGATCAAAAAATGTCAGAAAATTCTGAAGATGTGCGTCAGATACCCAGAGCCCCCCGACAGTGTTTGGTTTTGCTCAAACAGCAGTCAATGAAACACCTCCAGTGGGCTCAAAGCAGTAAACAAACAGCAGTTTGTCCCTGTTGACTTCAGAGAGTTGTCCTTTGCTCCACAGCTGAGCAGACTTGGCCTGCATAAAGAAATAATTCTAACGTCAGTAATCAGCAGAGAAATTTCATGATGATGGCCCACGAGTGAAAATGTTAACCCCGCTCATCTTTAGCATCTCTCACAGGTCACTCACTCAGCTGACCTGATTTCCTCAGATATAGCTTTGAGGGTTGTACCTGTGAATGACCTTTGACCTCCAGTTTTAGCCTGAGGAACAGATTAAAACCTGTGCCTGATTATCTCGGGCTAAACCTACAAACTAAGGTCAGGTGTAGCTTTGCATGACCCGACCTGAAACGAGCCGTTTCAGTCAACTTCAGTCTGATTGGCTGCCCCTCGAAGATCTGAACAGCAGGAGGGCGGGGCTTCGGCACCTGAGATGACCATATTAGGGATATCCCCTCCCAGAGTGTGTGCAGAGTGCAGGCTTGTATCACATGGATAACTTGAACATATGCTGACCTCTGACCTCTTTGAAACTTTTAGGAGATAAATGACATGAAAAACAAAAAGCAGCATGAGGCAGTTAAATTACAGGTCATGGAGTGTAACCGACTTAAAAACTTGAACAAATGACCTCAAATCTGCTTAGAAACAATAAAAAACCAGTCATCATGTTTTCTTTAAGACCCCAGTAATCCACTGGTACACATCACAAACAGAAGCTGACTTTTAAACAGATCTACACGTTTGCGTTTCAGTCGGGTTTATCTCGGGTTTCATCCACAAGCTGAATTTCAGAATTTTAAGCTGAAAAATACATGACAGGAAAGATCTGGATCCAGGATTTTACTCAGAGGAGAAGCACCGAAAACGAAGGTCATTGCAGCCTGTGACCGGAGCAGGGACGTCCCCGAGAGAAGTCAGGCTTTATTTCAAGTTTAACTCGACTGATGAAGCTGCAGTGCGTCAGTTAATTGTTTTCTGATAATTTCTTCACTTTGCTCCAGTTTCTAACCTATTAAACCCTCACAGTTTGGCCTATATTCTGGAGTTTCTAACTTATACAACATCCAGAGTCAGTAAAGACAGCTCAGTGACTGAGAGGCCGAGCTGAACAAAGGTCGGCTTTATGGATCAGAGACGACGGGAGAGTTTTCAAGAGACAGTGAAATCTTAAACCTGAGAGAAAATAACCGTAAACCTGCTCTGTGCGTGGAAACTCAGATCACAGGAACAAGAACAAAGTTCAGTCAGCAGCTTCTGAAACACCTTTGGTCCTGAGCGGTGAGGGTCAGGGTGATCCTCGCAGATTCATAAAGAGACTCGTGAAATGTCCACTAAACACTTTGTGCTAACGTCTGGCTTTCCTGCAGGTGATCGCCGTGGTGATGGACGTGTTCACGGACGTGGACCTGCTCTGCGACCTCATGGAGGCGTCCAACAAGCGCAGAGTCCCCGTCTACATCCTGCTGGACGAGAAGAACCTCGGACACTTCACAGGCATGTGCTCCGTGCTGAATATTCAGAACTCTCACCTCAGTGTAAGTACAGCACACAGCAGCACTGACTGCAGGGCCGCGAGGGGCAAACATGAGCGACGCCCTCAGACGCTCATATTAAACAGGAGAAAGTGAACTGACTGCACGTAATCCCCAGAGCTCGGGCCTCGCAGTTTTTTCCATCCCTGACTCTGCAGGATGTCATAGAAAGAAGACATCCCAAATATGGTCATTTCAGGCACAGCTGAGAAGCCCCGTCCCACCTACTGTAGAAATCTTCCATTTATTTGTAGCAACCAGTAGAATAAAGCTGTTTTAAAGGAGGCGGAGCCAGAACAGCTTATTTCAAAGATGGGGCACACCAAAGGCCGACATTAGAGTCTTAAAGAGAATAACAATGAGACTGGAACCTGTAAGGAGTCCCATTAGAAGCTGGAATTATTCATCCGCTTTTTGCCAGTTAATGTATTTATCATTGAAATAGTGAAAAAAAGACGTAAAATTTCCTGCATCTCAAAGTGACGACTTTGTCGGTCAGATGTGATGAAGTCGGTGTTCTTGCTTGTTCTGCTGGTTCGTCTGTAAAGAGTCGAAACTTTTTCCATGTTTGAGAAACGAGATTTCAGGTCAAATTAAAAGTTTTATGGTCTTTACAAGAACAAAGAGCTGTGCTTATTGTTTCTGGATCCATGAAATTGCTGTTTATAATTTCATCTTCCTCGTGTGTGTGTGTGTGTGTGTGTGTGTGTGTGTGTGTGTGTGTGTGCGTGCGCAGAACATGCGTGTTCGCAGCGTTTGTGGCGACACGTACTGCACCAAGAGCGGCAAGAAATTCACCGGACAAGTCCTGGAGAAGTTCATGATCATCGACTGTGACGAGGTCATCGCCGGATCCTACAGGTGAGGAACATGCGCACACACACACACACACACACACACACACACACACACACACACACACACACACACACACACACACACACACACACACACACACACACACACACACAGTCCTTAAAAGATGAACCAAATACAAATCTTGCTCTTCGAATGAAGATCGTCTTCCTCCTGGAGTTGACATATTTCCTGTTCCTCAGTCTTTCTTTGAGCGCACACAGTGCAGTCAAGCTGCTTTAAGGATATTCTCTGTAACATGTGGGACTGCAGCACTTTCCTTAGAAGAAGTGAAGTTAAAGCTGAAACGCTCGGCTCAGGGTTCCAAGACTTAACTAACCCGTGTGTCATGTCACTGTAGCTGCGTCCATCTTTTATCTTCACTGTATGCGACTGAGGGACAGGGGGATAAAACGGTCGGTCATTCTTAGGCTCGGAGAGAAGCAGAAGTTTGGACGTCTTACTGAACTAAATAAAGGCAAACAGCAGCACCGCGGCAGCTGCGATGGTCTTATACCCGTGTAATGTTGCTTTGCTTTTACTTGGCTGTAGTAAAAAGGTAAAAACTGCAGCAGGAATAAAATGCAAACATAAAAACGTGTCTAATGTCAGCTGAGCCGAGCGGGCCGTTCTCCTTTTAGCAGCCTCGCACCGACTTTGCATCCAGCAGCAGATTACAGCAGGAAGCTGGCGGAGCTCGGACGGCGTGATGGCTTTGTCTGATCGGATAAGCAGCGTGACAAAGCTCGCGTTGTGCAGCTGAGCAACTGTAGGCCACGAGCTGCTGTGGGAATACCTGAGTAATACCTGTAATTACATCTACACACTCAGCAGGTGGGTAAGGATGAGAGCTGCAGGCACCAGCAGAGACCTCATTGATGCTTCTTTTTTTAAACTGCTGAAAAAGATCATTATTTACTAGATTGTGATGCTTTTCATCAGTCAGGCCTACCGTCCATAGGAGCAGAGCCACGGGGCGGCCACGGCCAGCCCTATAACCACTCGCAAAGAGACAGGACCATTTAGGAGATGCAAATGTTTGATGAGCGCATCGTCTCTCCACGCACGCTCACAAACGGCCGTGCGCGCGTCAGCCTTGATAGCAACAACCTGGAGTGCTAGAATAAAACTGTCGCCCTGCAGATGAGCCTGATATAAGCTGCTTATTTCATTTACCTGTCAGTTATAATCTCTCGCAGGGCTTTATTTATAAGTCCAAATATTTTTATTTGGACTTATAATATATATATATATATATATATATATATATATATATATATATATATATATCCTATATCCTGACTCTTAGTGGGGTTTGAAACATAGATGACTACAGCAGCACTGAGGTGTGAGCAGCTCCAGCAGCAGAATTTAGTATTTCATCTTGAAAAAGGGCTTAAAATGTGTTTGGAAAGTTTCAAAGCAGAAATTTAGTGTGAATTCTGCTGTCGCTTACTCATCCACAGCTCAGACGGAGCACCATGGGTTTTTTAACTGTTTTTGTTTTATTCATGTTGCACTGAGTCTGTAAATCTCGGGACTCGTCTTCCTTAAAGGGATTAAACCACAAAATTTAAATGGTTAAATTCTTGTAGACGACTCGGACTGTTTAAGTCTCAAGGAAAAGTCCTTGTAATGTGCTTCAAAGTGTGTGTGTGTGTGTGTGTGTTGCTGTAATATAGCCGTGAAGCTGGTGGACAGTTTGTGCTGTAAAATTCTGGTGATTTTAACGACTTTGTGTCACGTAGCTGCACACTGCTCGTAAAACTCAGTCATAAGGCTCACCCTGTGTCTCTCGGTCAACTGGGACAAATTTATACTGAGTTAACTTTGCAGACAGCTGCTGATTGTACGGAGCTAGTTAAGGCTTTTTTTGGACTCGTTGTTTAGGTCATAGTTCCTGTACACAGGTATGTATACGTCATGGAACACACTGCAGTCACCTTAAAGCCTCTCTTATTATCTGTGCTGAGCTTTAAGGTCTTTGTTCCCTGCATTTAATCTTAAAGGCAGCGCCACAGTGAAGTCTGGGGAAACACGCTGTCTAAAGGACGAAGTCGGGATTGATCCTTTCTGAACACTGTACTCCATTTTCCTGTAGATTTCTACGTAGTCAGCTCAACATTCATAGTTTGCAAAACATACTTGAGTGGAAATATTTTCATACTCGTTCTTTAACCTTAGTCACCTGTTTCAGGTGTGTCGCCTTCATTCATTCACTCGCACACTCGTCTCCTTCTCTATGTTTTCACCTCTGCCCTGCTCTGCTTCTTGTTTCGTTAAATTGATTCTGTTTTGTCTTTTACATTCAAAGTAACTCTAATTTTGCAACACACAGTGTTGTTTTGGGAGGATTAAGTGTTGCTTCAGGTGTGTGGCAGGTAAGAGGGCGGAGTCCCGCAGGCTGACAGGCTTCTAATTCCATTGCTGATTGTGGAATGAAGGGTGAGGTCACCCCCTCTGCTACACCTACTACAAACTTTATCACTTCAACATTGAATCAAATAAAAGTAACTTGATTCCTGGGAAGCGCCGAGCCTGTAGCTGTAAAACTGATTGGCTTGTTTGAGAACCAAATATCAACACAGATTACCGGATATTATGCAGAGAATATCTGAATCTGCTAATCTCAAAGAATATATAACATTTGCAGTAAATAGTTTAAAGCTAAAACGAGACCGTGATGTCCTAAGCATCAACAGAAACCAGTATATTTCAAAGGGCAAGTAAGGCAACCAGTAAAGAGCAACACAATAGAGATCCACAACAACCAGCAAAAAAACTATGCAAATATTACCAAAAAGACCCCAACACAGCAATCTCAGAGGCAACCACCCAACAACGGCCAATCAGACGACAGAAACACACTAGCTCCAGTCTACTTTATGGTCCTCAGAAGTAGTATTTGTTTATGAAGCTATAAATGGGGGTAAAGTCCTGTGAAGCACATTCAGACTGAATGCTTTCAGTTATAGACATTTATCACCTGAACAGCTAACAGGTGCACTGTCACAAAGGCTTTAAGTGCTCCAGGAAGCAGCAGGTAACTATAAACAGTTCATCTTAAACGGCTGAGCATCCTAACGCGATCTCATTTACAGTTCTATGACTTGTTTGTTAATTAAACCACAACTTTAATGATCTGAACCGGAAGTCATTGAAAATTACCATTTATGTGTATCGGGTGTTTAGATAATGAAGGTGTGCTCTGAGCTGTTCTTCTCCAGAACTAATCAGGAATTCAGATGAATCATATCAAACATAGCTGAGCACTGAGTGGTTTAGTGCTGAGGAACGCCGTCCTGCAGGTTCCTCTGAGGTTGTCTTGCTTTGTTCTCACACAGTCAAGTCTGTAATGGCTTGATTACAATCAGAAAAGAATCGGTTTCGTAAATCTGTAAATTTCATTTTAAGTTTCCATGAGTATTAAAGTTCTTTGTGTTGCTTTGAAGATGCCAGTGAATCAGTTAAACTATGAATTACACCTGCTCTGATATCATTGAGATGCTGTCCGGTTCATACTTGTGCAAATCAGAATCAAATCTGCCAACTGGCCTGAGATCAGATATTACAGGGACAAAATTAGCTGGCACTGTGTTCTTCAACCAAACACTCTGCTGTCATTTAAATACACAATACACAGTCTAGTAATGTATTACAGGTTCTGTTTATGGAGATGAAACAGATGCAGACTCTGTGTCATTAACTTGTGTCTGTAGAAGTACGAGGTGTCCTTGAAAACGAGTCCTTCTGCAGGGTTTAAATGTGCACGAATGCTAGTTTGGCTAAAGTAGCAAATATGCGATTAGCTAAATGGCTAACAACAAAACAAAGGCCCCTGCTGTTAGCAGCTCAGACCGGTCAGAGTGTATGTTAGTAATGCTGACTCTAACATGAGTATTATTGTTAAACAATATGCTGTTTAAAGCTTGTTTAAACAAACATGTATCATGATGGTTGGTGTTGATGAGGGTGTGCTGGTGCTCGGCTAACGCACCATCCATCCACCCACTCACCCTGCTTTGTGTATCTGTAAACAGCTGGTACATTTTGTGACTTGTTAATGAAAAGGTGTCGAACATCTTAATCTTTTAGTTGTAGAAACTTTGTAATGTGGCTAAAACTCAGACGTCTGTGTGGTCGTCTAACGCTGGACCTTTGTCTCGCCTGCACATAAAAGCAGTAAAGTGTCTGCTGCTCAGTTAGACGCCTTCGGTGTTCGTGCACCTCGCGTCCACCTCTCGCCGGCTGATAAACTGATGAGTCATTGCACTGACTCATCATCATCCAGGAAATAGTTAACACTCACTGCAGGGCTGTTTATCAGCTGGAGGTGGAGGGAGATAATTTACACAGGCACAGCTGAGAGGTACCGAGTCTCAGCCTCAGTTTGTGTTTCATAATTTTGAGATTTCATGCACATGATGGCAGAAAAACCTGTCACGCATGACGAACATCAAGCCTCGTCCCTGGATCTATTCAGGCTCTTATCCAGAACTGCTTTCACTTTCTGATTTTTATCTGCGTGAACTCATTGTACTTGAAATGCCACCTGGTAATCGGCAGCTGCACCGAGTGTGATTTGATCTTTTACATAACTGATGCATCAAATACTGCTAAATGCTGCCGTCTGCTGCTGAGCGAGGTTCAAATCAGAACTTTGACAAATCCATCTCAGCTGCTGCCGTCCAGCACCTGCAGGGAGGCGACTGCACCTAAAATTCACTTTGGCCTTTCTGTCTTTAAACATATATAGTTCAATAATTATTGTTATATACTTATTACTTAAACACACATTAATGCATTTATAGTAAGTTCCCTTTGAGTACCAGTCAGTGCCTCTGTCAGTGCGATTGCCATCACCAGTGTGTGAATGTGTGGATGACTGAATGCAGTGTAAAGCACTTTGGGGTCCATAGGGACTAAGTAAAGCGCTATACAAATACAGGCCATTTACCAGATCAGCAGTAAAATAGTTCAAGTCCAAAAGTTCATAAAGGTCTCAGGAAAAAAATCCAAAACTTGAGTTAAGTTGCATTCGGCAGATCTTCCATTCAGGGTCATCTTCTCAGGCACATCTGGATTTTTTCAGCTTGGTTGCTATTTTTCGATCCCTCAGAGGAGGACAGGTTATGTCCCTTTGTTCTCGTGCTTCTGCGATGGCTGCCGGTCAAAATGCCGATCGCTCGACCTGATTTTCGTTCATCGGATGTGAAGGAAGTTTATGGGGAAGACTGTGGTTCTGTTTCAATAGCTCATCCCTCTCACACCTTGTACTCTGTTATGTATGCTTAAATCCAAAAAACAGAGGAGGCAGATGTCTGACTCTAACCTTTGACCTCTTCTCTCCAGTTTCACCTGGTTGTCGGCTCAGGTGCACAGCAACATGGTGATGCATTTCTCGGGGCGCATCGCCGACAGCTTTGACCGAGAGTTTCGCTGTTTGTACGCCGACTCTCAGATCATCGACTGTTTCTACAACCCGGAGGAGGACGGGATGCCGTACTACCCACCGTACCCTCCCATGATTTCCCCCAGCCTGGCTCTGGGGCTCAGCCCAGGCCATGGGCTGGATCTACTGTCTGAAAGGTAAGAAGGTATTCGCTGTAAGGGGAGACGCTTTCATTCTGATTACTGTCAAGGTTTTAGTTTTTTCCAAGTTTCATCAGAAGCTTTTTTCCTGAGTTAATTATGTGAATGACAGCTGCCGCAAAAACTCTTTGAAAGCTTGATTTATGTGACATCATGATGGATATATAATCTCTCTATGTAATCAACAGAACTTCAGTGTGCCACTTTTAACTTTTCTTCTTCCACAGGCAGCGGGACAGGGGGTGCTCCGAAAACTCTAGCAGCCAATCGAGTAACAGCATCTCCAGTGTGAAGGCTGCACCTGGAATGTCCTCAAACACGGTCTACAAGGTCACGCAAAGTCATGATAAGGAAGCTGCAGCTGGCTCCCACCTGAGCCCTGAAAGAAGAGGACTGAGCGACCGATCGGGAGGACAGACCCCTACACCAGGAGGGCGAAGCTCTGCTAACGGGGGAATCAATTTCGCCCCAATTCCCGATCGCCCCCCACCGGCCTACGGTCAAGCGATGGGTATCGAGTGGAACAAACCCAACACAGCAGATGTCTTGCGGGGAAATATTGGTGGAACCTCTACCAAGTTTCAGGGTTTGGGGCTGTACGATCACAAACAAGATCTCTTCCCCTCCTCGATACCCTCCCCAGTCAATGACACCAAACCGCCGCCTAAGCAGAGGCTCCCCAGCGGGATGTTCAACAAGCTTTCAGATTACTTCCTGTCATCCAACTCTAAAGACAGGGACGCCTACAACTTCCGGAGGACTCCGTCTCCTCACGGCTCACCCTGGGGAGGACCGGACCTTTCTCCAACTGAGCCGGAGAGTCAGCAGAGTCCACCGCCGCCGCTTTCTCCGGTCGGTATAATAAACCGGAAGGACCAGAAACGAATGACGCTGGGCCACAGCAAGCTGGACCTGGTGAACCAATACAACAAGATGAAGCCCAAGCAAGTGTACAGCCGCTTTGAGCTCAAGGGCACGAATTAGACTGGAAGGCCAACCATCAGAGAGGTTGTGACTCCGGAACATTCCTCTGGTATCTTATATTACAAAGAAAAGACTCTGAGATCTTGGAAATTGCTCAAGTTTGGTCTTCAGACCTCAGCCCTACAGGAAACTAAGACTCTTGAGGAGCCATTTTGGCTCCGCGTGGTTTCCCGTTTATCAAACGAGAGGTTTTTGGCTTTTTTTGAGGTCATAGTTTACCAAACAAATCACACTTTTACTAAATCTGCACATCATGATTCAACTACAGTCACTACCTGAGTAAATATGTTCTCATAGGTGAAATAAGTTTCAAAGATAAGCCACTGACTGTTTGCTGACACGTGAAAACCATCGAAATGTGAATTTTTGCCTTCAACACTCCAGAGGCTTTCATGTGGGCATTTCTTTACATTTTTATACTCGGCGACATTCCTGAGCAACAGTTTGAATTCTTCCTTTGGGTAAACTTAGGATTCTGCAGTTATTGTGCTTTTTTTTTAAGATTATGATAATATTTGTAATAACAGGGCTGAAGAATTGTTTCCTCCACAGAGATTTTTCTCGCATTTAGTGAACGTTTATGCTACATTCAGATGGAAACTAACGTTTATCTGACTGGATCCCAGCTTGGGGTCCGGTAGTAGCTCTCAATATGGTGACGGTTTAAAAAAAGATCATTGACACTAATACTGCTGAAATTCTGCAGATTAATACGATCACGTTGTTCGGTTTCATGTTGTGACGCGACTTCCACAGTTCTTATTGGAGAAGTTTGAATCTGAGGTTATTTTTTGTTTCATCTTTTTGTTCTCATTAAGTAAATGAAGGAACCAGTGAGTCACCCACCAAACAAAGACTTTCATTCTGACAGTCGACTGTTTCTGCTCTGTAAACGAGTCATGCCATATGCTACCACTAAGTAAAACATAAGATTTTTTATTATGGGAAAAAAGTTCAGATGTAAAAATTAAAATCTCTCAAAATATTCAGTTTGCACTGTTAAAGCGATGACAATGAGAATCTTTAAGAAGATTAAAGATAACATATCATTATTGTTTAATCGTGACTATAAGTGAAACAATCATTCAATCAAAATAATGATGATTAATCAATTTGAACTCTACAGTTTATTCCAACAAGCCAAACCTGGAAATACGCAGCCTGACAGAAATCTCACATCCAGTCACAAACAGTAAAGTGAAGTTTAGTAACCTTTGCTCCTGGGAGTACGACAACACGTGCCTTGATCATCCTGCCTTAAGGTTTGCAGTCACATTTGCGACAGCCTGTCTCCAGCGGCCTCGGTTAGTCTCGGTCACAGTTTTACTTTCGTTGTTCGGCACAGGGAGCGATCTGTGCTGTGAATAGTAGAAGCAACGCCAGGATGTTTCGTGGTGCTCGTCATGTTCTGGGAAAGTCGGGTCGTAGGGCATTTTGTTTATGTCGGATGAGACGATCTGTGTCGAGAATCTACATTTACGTTCCTCAGCTTTCCTCGTAACGGAGGCTCGTTCCTCCCGCTGCACAGTTTTACAGCAAGCTTGTAGATTTGTATATAAATGATTAATTATTATGCTCTTCATCACTCTGCACCGCAGTGATTCCTCCTCAGTGGAGCAGCAGATGAGGACGTAAAATCACTCTAAGCAATAAGGATTGATACCGATCAATAGTTCTGATGTGTGTCTTTTGTTTACTGCTCATTCAGTGGGCGCCTTCTGTTTTTATTTGCCCCCAAATCAGCTGGACATTTGATTTATTTGTATATGTTTTCCCATGTAATGTACATTATACTGTATATACATGAAGTTGGGTCATTGTTAAGAAAAACACTCTTCGACTTTATTTTTACAGATTACTGGAGAATGTGAACTTGAAGTTAATTTTGTGTGTTTAAGTTGCTTTTAATTTGTAAGATGAACAAAATTTAATAAAAACATGAAGGTAAAGTTGAGTTCAGTGTTCGTTTTTCCATAAAACCGAGTAAAATGATTCCTGCCTGCATTTCATTTAAGAATGTTTTGTGGAAACATCACTATAATACAGGAGAAACAGCAGGAGCAATGACAGCCAACTTATTAACTAATGTTGGTTAAAGAACAAACATTTTGACTAAATATGCATCAATTCAATTTTCCTTGATTGTCTGAACTTTCCTTCAGACCTGAAGATTATTTGTCCAAATGTGATGGTGAGACCCTGGAGGGTGCTTGGAAAAGCATCGTTTTACTTCCTTCCTGATGTCATGTTTCACAAAGAATCAGTCATTTCGGGGTTGCAGGGATGTTGCCAGTCACATCAGCTAAGCCGATGAGCTCATACGTGTATTGTCCAACTGGTTGCTGAAGGTTGCTGAAGTTGGTGTCTTCCATGCAATTTACGGGCAATCGGCACTGGCAACCAAAGTAACTGCAACAAGGTTTTTGGTGCAGCAACCTCCAGCAACCACTCACCAGCTGAATAATAAACACATTTCCCTAGCAACCAGTGGTTACCATGGAGTCACTGACTGGTCTCTAGGCCTGTGTGATTGAGGCATAAACTGCTTCAGGTGCATACCTGCTGCTGCCTCTGCAAGCTGCTTGTCAACCATACCTCCACCCATACTCCTCCTTTCATACTGTTCATGTTACTTCTGATTTAATCAGTGTCACGTCTGTTGTTATTATCCATGCTCTGTTCCTCCAGCAGCCCTTTGAGTGCAGACAAAGAGTAAACAATGTCCTCAGACGATGGAGTTGGAATGATGTTCCTGTTCCACAGGAGTCCACCTTCAGCTCCCTAAAGATTGACTTTCTTGTGCACCATCGCTAAAACAAAAAATGAAATTATTCCGAGTATTCCTAAAAAATTGACAGCTTTTGAATGCTCCTTCTGTCGTAACTACAAACTATGAGTGGGTGACACCAGGAGCAGGTTGTGGTCAGTAGCAGGTCAGTGGAGGGAGAACGTTGCAGCCATGTTTAAATCTGTGTCCAAACATAGGCTTGGTGTTTCCCACTGGGCCTCAGCACTGAAGGTTTTCCTGTCAGGAAGTCCAGACGGGGCTCTGGGTCACGGGACGCAGCACGAACAATGTAAGTTAATAAAGCTTGCAGAGATATGTGAACAATGGATCATCCAAGAAATCTCTCCCAAAAGTCCCTAAACTGGAACACAAATCCATAATTCACGAGACAAACACCGAGACTAAAATATCTCTTTGTGTGCAGGAAACGAGCGCACGAGCCGCCGGTGTGCTGTAAAGCTAAACTAACATAAATACAGTTTCATTTGTCACGCAGTCAAAGTTTGGGAGCATTAATGTAAAGGTGGAGATGTGAGCCGTTTCACACGCAGCTCTGGTTGTTACAGTCACAGGTGTACTCATGCTGGTTTGTTAGGGTTACTGCGTGCCTGCTCACAGCCCAGACTTTGTTTTTTTTTAACTGTCAGCTACACTTGATGAACTCGTGGGGTTAAAAACCTGCTCCGCAGCTCTCGGTAATCTGGGTCCTGCCAGCAGTGAAGTTTCTGTTTGGGCTTGTGTTCAGCTTTGTGTTAATACACAAACACTGTATGTGTGTTTTTATTATCAAAGGGATTTATGTGAGCGTGCAGGACTGTAACCTAAGGTTTATATTATTAACAGGTCAGAGTAACGCAAAAATAATGTAACAAGTAACAAATTACTTAATTACTCCCTGGAGAAAGTAACAGTAATTAGTTTTAAAAAGTTATTTATTTTTGGGTAAGAACCCCAAACACTGATAGAAAGCTGCTTTGATCCCTATAAATACTTTTCTCCTTCATAACAACTGAATGTTTGAACTCACCTGTTTAAATTGTATTCAGGCTTAAAGGTTGTGGCTGGGGGCGTGGTCTCTTTGACTGACAGGTGGCTGCAGCTGTTAGCTGTGTGCTAGGCCTCCCCTCAGCTAACTGGAGCCCCGTGTTTGTGCTGCTGGAACATTTTTGATGACATTATCTGATCAATGACTTGGCTGCTGTACGAACAGAGCTCAGGTCCAGTGTTGGTGAGTGAAACTGGGATTTTATTTGGATGTCGCTGAGCTCATTAGCAGGTGTGTGTGTGATGCACCTGTGCATAGTTAGTAGTTGGTTTCAGCTTTGCAAAACACTGCGAGGAGAAGTTTGGCTGACAGTGTGGCTGACTCAGGCATGACAAGTGTTACAGAATCCAGCGACAGCAGTCAAGTGTGAAACACGAGCAGGGAAGCTCGTGTTGCCTCGTCCACCCCAAAAGCCACCCGTCAGGGTAAAGCGCTGTTTCTAAGTAGTGGTTGTATTTCAGGGCTTTAATTCTGTCCAAAGAGATAAAAACGACCACAAAATATCAGAAAACTGATGCAAAATAACTACAAAGAGGCTGAAAACAAGTAGCACGGAGGGATTAACCTCATTTTTTAACCACGTGCTCAGTTTTAATGACACCCAGTGATTAAATCGGCTGTAAACAAATGTCAGTCATACCTCTGTGGAAAGCCTTCTTTATCTTCATTTCCTTTATCTAAAGTGCTGGTCAGGAGCTTTCAGAGGAATTTTCATTCAGCTGCGTCTCACTTTTTACACCCACAGTATAAAATAAATAAACGAGTGTTTATGGTGCTGTTGTTTTTGAGCGTTAAACATTGGGGATTTCATGCTGGGCCTTTGTGACATTTCCTGTGCAGCAGAGGAGCCTCTGATTACAGGAAGTCGCCTCTTACTGCTGTTTGTAATCAGCTGATTGGAGGTGAACAGTCCCCATCTGGACTCAATAAAAAGCTGTGTTCACTTTTTAAGGCTGCAGCAGTTTATATGTCCCCTAACGAAGGACGAGTTGCCATTTTTCCACCTGATTTACTTCCCAGATAAAGAATTCCCAGCCAAACGTTCAGTGGCTTCAGAAAGTGCCTGTTTATGCTGAGGTCAGTGCTCAAATAATCGTTTATAGAAAGTCCTTCTTCCCATTAATTATCTTAGACTTATGTGGGGGTGCTTGAAAGGGTTTAGTTTGCTACTGAAGCTTTTTATTATGTCCGATCATTACTTGCACTGAAGTCTTTTGCCCTGTTTTCTAATGGCGCTCTAAAGTGAAAGATGCCACCTGCAGACACGGCGCTGTTAACAGATCAGTGACTCGCAGGTGAAAGGCTGACGGTGTGAGCAGCTGTAGCACAGATGTGCTGATGTTTAAACAGGCAGTAGCTGTGATGTCATTCCTGAAGCGAGCTGTAGCAGCCTGCTGTAAGAGCTGCAGCGCGTCCTGTTTAGATGCTCCAGCAGCATTTCCTGCAGCTGCACGCTGGAGACCGGCCCTTTGTGTGTGCGTTATCTTCAGGATGCAGCTCTCTTCCTGCTGACTCTCTCTTCTGTAACAGACCTTCGGGGTGTTCGGTGGATGAATGCGTGCCGTCCATCGAGGGTTGTTGTGAAACGTTGTGTCCCTCGACTCCTTCGGGGGTTTTCTATGTTTGTTCTAAAGCTTTGTCTTCTCAGCATTTGGGGGCAGGTGTGAACTCTATTTAGGATCTAAATTCAGACTCACAACAGTGTTACACAACACAGCATTAATGTCCGATCACTGAAACCCTGAATAGTGAATAAAAATCTCCACGTGGATTTAACTGAGGAAATGGGTCAGATTAGCGCAGAAAGTCCTGCAGTGATTCATGTTTCAGCTGATTTATACATTTTTTTTTTTAGCAGTCATGTCAGGAGAAGACAGAAGCTGTTTGATAATGAAGAGCATGTCCACATGTTTAATGAAGACAACTGAGTGTGGGCCCAAACAGCTGTGTAGCCTTTATAAAACACTTATGCTAATTATGGAAAAAAGGCACTTTGCATGGGAGCATAAAGATAAGGCTCCAGAGCAATGGATGAAGGTCATGTGGTCTAAGAAGAGAGGTCAACAAAGTGTTGCACCCATCATGCCTAGTGGCCACTGTGTGAGTCTGTGGGGATGTGTCGTGGTCTGGAGTCGCTCTGTTGGACACTTCAGGACATCGATGGCACAGCGTGCTCCAACTGAGAGCTCGAGCAGTCGTCAGGCTCAGAGTATGAAAGAGTGCAGAACTTTAAACCACTGAGAGTCTGTGGGATGTGCTGCAGAAGACTGTTTGCAGCAGTCCAACTTTCCCATCATCCATACAAGATCTCTGGGTGGATCCTGCAGCCCTGCATGAGCTTATCAAAATGATGCTCTGGTGATTTAATGGCATCATCAAAGCTAAAGGCGTTCCAACAAACTTTACAGAGAAAACATTTGACCTTGCAAGTAAATCAGTACAGTATTATTAAACTGACAGTAGACCGGGCATGACTGTTTCTGGGACTAAGACTGACTCTGTTTTCGTCTCTGAAGGGTTACCGTGGTATTCGGAGATGGGCGTGGCTGCTTTATCGCGCTGTAGCTCTCAGCACACAGTGTCTTCATGATCCCTTCCATCAACGCAAACATAACAATGATGCAGTGATACCCAAAATAACAATTGGCTTTTTATAAATAGCATTTGGTCAAACAGGCTTGCACAGTGTTGTGCTGCATTAGATGTGTTCAAGTTGCCTCACTGCCAACACAGAACAACAAGCTGCAGCCACAAGTATGTCTGCCTCTGGTTCTGAGTGAGCCACAGCAACATTTTCAGACAGTCAGTCTCCTAAAGTCTGACTGCTGATGATTTGTTTGTTTTTCTTCTCTGATGGTGCCTCTCCTCCTGCTGGGGAGTTTCACACCAGCGTTTAACTCTTCAGCCCGAGCTTTCAGCTTTGGCATGTCACCTGAGTTTAGATCACATCTTCTACTAAAGCTGCAGTTTGCATCAGGCTGTAAACGTGTTTCTTTCTGCTGTAAAGTTGGACGTTTTAACCTGTGAGTCTGTGGGGACTGACTCACTGCTGGAGCCCCAAGTGGACGTTAGAGGAACTGCAGCTTTTATTTTCAGTCACCTCAATTTAAATTTTTTGTGATAAAGTTGAAGAATTTCAGCAGAATCATAGATTTACAGAATTATAAATTTCAGCGTTTGCTACCACTGAATATTAGCCTCACAGAGACATCTCACTCTGAATGTTAGTCGCTTTAAAAGTGACGATCAGAGGGACGAAGTTTGATCTGGAAAAAGTAAAATACTTTTGTCAGATTTCCTGCAACTTTTTTGGAAACTGCTGAACCGTCCTGGATGACAGTTTGTTGTCTTATTTTATGCAAATAGTGTGAGTGTGTGCGTTACGGTGTGTGGTGAACTGGAGCTAAACCCAGATATCTGACACCAACTGCACAAACAAAAAAACAACCTTTATGAATGTCATGAAAAATCCAAAAACAGGAAACAAAATCCTCAGAAAATCTAAAAGTTACAAGAAAAACAAGAAACAGCTAAAACATCAGGGACCTCAAGACTTAAATATGAACAGACCAGAACCAGGAACAGGACTCCGCGTCTTCCTCCCAGTTTATTTGTTTTTATTATGAAGCGCTTTGTTTTTAAACTTGCTGAATAAATAAAATAAACTGACTATATATTGATTTTATTGTCTGATCATGTAGCCGTTCTCTCCTTGGTTTAGTGGACACGACATGAACGAGTGATTCTAAAATACTTGTAATGATTCACAGTTTTTTGTACACTTGTGTACTTTATACACATTATAAACACTTTAGAGAACGATGATAATAACTGTAAGAGCCTCTGATGATAATGTTTTATCATTCATTGAGCCAGAAAAGCTCACAGGTGAGATCCTCACCTGGTCTCCTCACCAGAAATCATCATCCTGCTTTAAAGAACATATAGTAAAAAAAAAAGAAACTAAACCAGTAAATATTTAAAAAATCAAACTTTTCTTTGGCTCATAGAAGCTTTATGTGATTTGAAAGCATCTGCAAATAAGATCAGTTTAGTGGTGGAGACGTAAGCCCGCCTCCCACGGTGACAGCGGCCCGATGGCCTGCAGCTCACACTGGCTTCAGGTTTTCACAGGAATGAAAACGCACAGAGCTCAGCGTCGTATGCAAAGCTCCCGGGGCGCGGCTGATCTGGGCAGACTGCGGTTTAGCTTCCGCTGACATGGACGACTGTTCGCTGGAATTTATTGTAAAGGATCAAAGCTGAAGAAATGCCCATCGGAGGCTTTACTAACACAACAGGCTCAGAACAAACAGCCGTGCAGGAGGAGACAAAGAAACGAGCAGCAACCAGGAGAAGACTGCAGTGTTTTTATACAGAGGAGCATGCACCCCAACCCAACACAACCCAAAAGCAAAAGAAAGAGGAAAAACAAAAGATAAGAAACAAAACGACTAAAACAAGATGAAAAAGCACCAACACATGTCATGAAAATGACACAAAAACCAAAATGAGACACGAACATCAGCAGAGAGAAGCAAAACTGCTAAAAGTTCAAACACCTCTGTTTGTCCTCTGCATGGTGAGGGCTGTTTGTGTGTCTCTGAATTCAATCACCTCGATTCTTAGCATCAGTATTGTGAGTAAAATAAAGAGAAAACACGACCAAACAGGAGCAGAGCTTCTTTAAACCTTTCCTGCCTGCGAGCTCCGGGTCCGTCTCAGCTCCCGCCACCTCTGCAGCACGTGTCATGTTCACCACCTGAGCACAAACACACAAACTGTGGCTGCTGAGTGTGTTTGAGGCTCAGCAGACTCACAGGTAAACACAGTGACCTGTGCTGTCTGCGGAGCGTCAGAGTGAAGGACGTCAGAGTGCTGCCATCTTGTGGTTTAAATGTGCGCTTACATAATCCTAAATCTTAGCACGGAGCTTCAGATGTTTGTTTCTGGCCTTCTTCACTGTTTTTTGTAACTAAGAGTAAATGAGTTTAAAGTTGGGGGCAGGTTTTCTCTCCTCTCTCTGCCAGGTGAAATTCTTGGTGAGCTGAAGCGTGGAGCTGCTCTGTTTCTGTAAAAAAACCAAAGAGATGTATCAAAACGTATCTGCCTGCTCGCCTTCAACCGCATCAGCCTTCTGGAAAACTCGTGCTCGCCGCTCCTCACCCCCCTCAGTTCTGGAGAAACAGTAACGTAAGAATTCAGACTCAGTTATCAGCATCTACGTTCTTTGATTCACGTTGAATGAATCTTCTGCTGTGGCTCACTCTAAACACTGAGTCACAGGACTGCTTGGAGCACTGCAGATTATCTGCACAGGTCACTGTGGGCCGTCCACACAAACACTCACCTGTTGGAGTCCTGGTTGTTTCCCTCACTGCTCCGTCAGCTTTGCAGAGCCCTCGCCTACCCTCCTCTGCACAAGTCAGACAAAATGTAACCCAGCCTCCCATTTTTGAAATGTTGTAATTCATTACTATTACTGAAGGTTACTCTCCACACCAACACCAACTAGATGTTTAAACCTTAATATAAATGAGTAACAGTAGGTGCACATTAGGTAAGGCTGCACTTTTTGCAGCGACCTCGTATAGAAAACTATTCCTCGCGTATATAAAACAGGTCCGCGGCTCCGAACCGTAGTAAAGGGACCTCTGGCTAATACGTCGGGTTCGTGTCGGGCTCGTAGCTGAAAACTAGCTTTACTTTGTTGTCTGGGTCAAGTTTGCGAGAGACAGAGAGGCGTTGAAAGGCTGCTTATTGTTTCAGAGGAAAACACGAACACAGCGTACAGTCGAGTCTTAACAGCTTACTTACAGCTGGGCTCGTCAGGCTCTCTGTTTGGCTGCAGTGGTTATTATTATATTTACATGCTTCCAGCTCCCGTTTCTGCTCCGTGACAGCTCCTACTTTTCCTTTTTCTCCCTCCCTCGCTCACAGACACATAACAGGTATGGCCCCAAAAGTGGATTCTGTTCATCTGGACGTTTTCAGTGGGAGAAACGTTTCGTCACTCATCCAGGTGACGTCTTCAGTCTCAGCTGACTGCAGGTTTCAATCTTATAAACAGTACATTTCCATAATGTCTGAAACCAGCCCGCTGAAGGAACAATGGGCTGGGAGGTCAGTTCCTGATCCTTAATATGCAAATTCTCATGACCTCCCAGCCCATTGTTCCTTCAGTGGGCTGGTTTCAGACAGAGAGGCCCCCACTTATGTCATCGAGTTTGCAGATTTTTCAAAGTGGTCCGATTGATCTCGAAGTGAACTGACGCGTGACTGCAAAGATTCAGAGAGATGAAAAGCAGTGAGTAGCTCTGTGTCAGGTTTTTAGAGTCAAACCTGAAGTTGTCTCCTGCTGCAGAGTTCAGATCGACGGTGGATGTAAATCCAGTGTTCTCTCTTTTAGCTCTGTTTTTGGTCTCCACCGGCTCCTTTCCTCTGTCGCTGCTCCGCTACAGCAGCTGGGCTAATTACAATAAATAACTATTAGGTTTAACTACATCTCTCTGTGTGCAGATGTTTGTCTGTGGAAAGCTGCACTTATTCTTCAGTTTGGAGGGAAGAGACGTGTCAGGAATGAGTTCAGTAGGTCAGCGCTCGGCTGGAAGCAGTTCCCGTCTGTCAGACTCCAAAGCTTGTAAAAAGAGGAAAATGTTTTTCATTTGTCTGACAGGTGTGTTGATTTCACGCTTCCACACCACACGACTGCACACACTCCTTTGTGAACGTCAGCTCACACTGAAGGCAGAGGTGAAGGTTCTGTCTGCTCAGAGCAAATCCAGCATTAAAACCACTTCCTGTTTAAGAACTTTGTACACCACAGGGAAAAATAAGACAGGCGAGGAACCTTTGTCATGTTTGCAGGTCTTCCAGCTCTCCTGCTGCAGGAGCAGCTGAAATCTTACATTTGACTCAGACTGAAGAAGTCACCTGGATGAGCGAAAATGTTGCATTTATTAAACCGAATCAACTTTTATGGCATTTCCTTCCCTAAATTATCGAGCGTGCATCAAGAACTTCTTGCAGTTAGCATTTCGTTCCCTTTACGAGCAGCATTTTTAACAAGAAGGAAAAAAAAACACTAAAACAGGTGTTGGTCTGTTCAGTGAGCTTTAGACAGGCGTTCATACAGGTGAAAATAAATACTGGGACAGGTGGATAATGTTCTTTGCTGAATGTGTAGCTATACAAATAAGTTTATTGATTTATTTTTTAATAAATAGGTATAAGTACTTGAACTCTTCCACAGGAACTGGTTCTCATTCCCATCTGTTCACACTCGGCCGCGAACCATTCCAGTGTGAGCTGGAGGCCATCACCCGATGAAGCCAACAGAACCACGTCATCTGCGAAAAGCAGAGATGAGACCACCGTTCCTACCCTCATCTATGGTCACGAGCTGTGTGTAGTGACCGATGACGGAAATGAGCTTCCTCCAAAGGGTGGCTGGCCCTTAGAGATGGGGTGAGAAGTACGACCATCTGGGAGAATCTCGGCTTCCCCTGGACCGGCTGGAGAAGGTGGCTGGGGAGAGGGAGGTCTGGGCCTCTCTGCTTAGGCTGCTGCCCCCCGACCCGGCCCCGGATAAGCAGAAGAAGATGGATGGAGGTATAAGTAGTTCACAGCTTTGCAGTGAAGCTCTTACTGGCCAGACTTGGCTTTACTCACCTGGCTTGTGCGTCCCGTCATCAGTGTGACTGCAGTGATTTGGCCTGTTCTTTAACCTTCAGTCTGTTCATATTACATATACAACATGACGGACTTCAACTTTATGACAGTAAAACATTTACAGGTTCCAAACTTCCTTCCTAATTTTGCCAGATTCTGTGGGAATGATTTGTGATTTACAGTCAAACATCACGGAGGCGGTCTCTCCTGCATGAAGTCCAGGTTGCTGGTTTTCCTGAGTGGGTGCCTGCTGCCAGCAAGCTGACTCAGTGCTGTCAAAGCCATAACATCCTCCACAAACATGGTGTGGAACAGCTGTGGGCGTGTCCTCATCTCTCCAGGCTATCATCCACACACAAATACATTTAACCATGTCACCCAAAATACCAACAGTCATTCCATAACTTCATGGCCTCTATGACACGTCACGACATTCAACAACAGAGCCTTTATAGGCACAGAGGAAGTTAATAAAACATGTAACACACTGAGTCTATTTCAGGTTTTTGCTCTTTATGTACTGAATCATACTTGTTATTAATCCACAGCATGTCTTTATCCTGTCTTCCTTCTCTCACCCCAACCAATCACAGCAGATGGCCCCGCCCCTCCCTGAGCCTGGTTCTGCCGGAGGTTTCTTCCTGTTAAAAGGGAGTTTTTCCTTCCTACTATCGCCAAAGTGCTTGCTCAGGGTCATGTTTCCCGCTGTGGAGCGCACAAACATTTATGGATAATATTGTTACCTGACATTTGATCAGTCCTGTAGGTGCGGTGAATACTGCTGCAATATGATTGGACAGTCGTTGTTTACAGCGAGCATATCATATTGAACAGGCCGAGCTTTGATAAATCTGAGCAGCATCCAACTGTTTTATATCTGTCCGTCCAAGTCAGGTCGATGGAGGGGGGCTGAAGGCTGTCCCAGCTGTCATGTCGAAGATTTTGTACCTGCAAACATTTCATGGCTCAGTCGCCGTCATCATGTTTTGGTTTTGTGGTCGATGTTGAGTCACGATTACAAAATGCTTCCAAAATCGTGGAGTTTGGTTTGAGGTACTTACCAGGCGTTGCCTCTGCGTCCACGTTAGAGTTTCTCTCCAGGGAAAGTTTGTTTTTCAGAATTGCTTTCCACCGTCTCCTTATCGATTAGACGAAAGCGGCATAAACAAAACCTGGTAGGTAGAATGAGAAGAAAAACAGACTATAGTGGTGACTCAGACTCACACACTCGTTTTCTCGCCGAGCTAATTAAATTCACACTTGAGCGGTCACATCCCTGACTTTATGATGCCGACACTGGGAACAGAAATACGGTGGCTGTAATAGTCCAACCGTCGTTCACCCTGCAACAAATGAAGCTGGATTTAGACGTACATAAACATACCTCGCTTAGAAGTGTCCTGTTTGTTTTTATACCGTCTGTATGGCCGTTCTTCCTGAGTAACACTGAAAAGGAAGAATTAACCCTGAAGTGAGCTCACCGAGCTGCAGGCCTCAGGAGGACCGACCTCAGCAGCTTCCTGTTCTCACTGCTCAGGCTCTCATGTCTGAGTGGACGGGGACGGCGTGTGACTCATCAGGTCATGTGATTGGATGTGTTACGCGTCACTTTGATGTGTGTCTGAAAACATACTGTAAATGATCTAAAATAATTCCCACAGAAAAGAGCTGCATAGTATCAAACAAAAGCCCAGGTTTGTGTTGCTCGTCTCTACTTTTTATTTATTCAGTGGTCGCACCGTTTGCAGTCTTCTGCTGTGATCCGTGGATCCTGAATCCTGCCAGAGGGCATCGGGGGAACAGCTGCCGTGTCCTTTCAAGCTCTCGGTCTTCCTGAGGCAGCGCCAGGGTGCACGCCTCCTGTCAGCGGGGCAGATTAGACTCAGTGATGTGCCGAGCTGTGTTCGTGGCCTTATCGTCCATGCTGTATCACACGAGGAAGCCACCTGTCAGAGGGAGCTCCAGAAAAGTCACCTGGGGTTTAAGGGGTCAGTATGAAGGTCTTTAAATGCCTGAGGCACAAACCGTGGTGGACTCGCAGTTTGAAGCTTCTCACCACTGAGTTGTTGATGAACATCAGAGCTTGATGCTTCATGGTGTGGACCAAGTGTAAAACCCTCAGGCTGAAACTGACACCGGTGATCTAAGGAGGGCAATAAAACGCCGGCTGTAGTCCTGCTGAAATGTCAGCTGCATAATAAGTGGAGCGTGGCGAGCGTTCGCTGGATACTCGTTAGTGTTGTCACACACGGAGCGCTAATGAAAGGCTGTTAACTGTAAAAGGCTGCGGAACAAAAGGAGTCGTGGTCGCGGACCAGAGCGGGGAACGCGCCTGCTGCAGGAACGTGGGTCAAACCCACAAACGAGAAACTGTTCGACATGAACAGGCGGGAGAGAGAGGCGTGAAACGGCCGCAAGACAACAGGAGACGATGGAGAGTGAAGAGAGCATGAGTGTGAAAAGTCAGTGAGAGCAGAGAAAGGACAAGTTCCCTCTAAAAGGCAGGAAACCAGAGCGAGGACGACCGCGGCAGACTGATTTATGGAGCTGACGGATGATGCAACCAAGTGATGCGAAGGTGGACAGCTGAGGTGAAGAAGAGTGGCAGGAGCGAGTGTGTGATGACGAGCCAGAGAATGAATAATAATCTGAATAATGTTGGCAACTGGCTTCTTCTCAGATAGTGTTTATTCACACGCCGCCTGCCAGTGAGCACAGAGGATTGTGGGTAAGGACTATGGGACAGTAAGATCCTGAACACAGACACGTTAAAGGCTGCAGAAATCCATGAGAGTGAGGATGATGCAGATGAGTCTGTTTATGTTTAGGCACCTGAAGTCAGCACGCCACAAACTGCAGTTCCTCTGATGACCACACGAGGCTGGCCCCCAGAGTGCGTCCACCCCACAGACCCTCACGTTAAAGTGTTCAACTTTACAGCAGAAATGTAAATGCTGTGAAGCATTTTGTTGTTGTGGTTTCGTGTCTGCTGTCTTTTTGCACCTCTTTGGCTTTTTTCGTGTCATTTAATACACGTTTCTTGTCGTCAGCGCAGAGGAGGGAGGGTGGATGAGCTGGACAAAGGATGATGACGATGATGAAGCTGTCAGGCGGGAGGAAACGAGGAAGAGCTCAGAGGAGGTTCGTGGATGTAGTGAAGGAGCACAGAGGAGGATGCTGGGAGAGGAGGTGGTGACGCCTGCGTCTGAGGTCATTTCCTGTTTTTTTTCTTTCTTTTTCTGTTTGTTCTGTTGTTTATCTTTTCCAAGCTCGTGTTTTATTTCGTTTTCAGGTCATCTTCAGTTTCTTTGACATTCTCTTTGTGTTTTTGTATTTCTCACACTGATGTTGTTTTTTTTCTCTGCTCACATCTTTCTGTTGTTTTTGTGACTTTCGTGCATTTTTTCTTCCTTCTGCTGTTTTGTCTCATTTACATCTTTTACCTCTTAGCCGCTGAGCTGTGTTTTTGAGGCCCGTCGGACTGATTTCTCCTCCTTTGTGTGTCTGTACCTTTTGTCTCTTTCACGCTTTCGTTTTGTGCTAGTTTTGCATCTCGTTGGTGTCGTTTTCTTTCTTGTGTCTTTTTCTGCTTGTAGAGTCGCTGGCTTTGGTGCTTGTTTGTCTTCTTGCTGTAATTGTGTTTCTCCCACTCACCGTGTGGTTGTTTCTGGGTTGTTTAGAGTCTTTTGTGATAGTTTTGCACCTTTTCTTGCATTTTCTGTCTGCCTCTGGTCACTTTGTGCAGTTTTGCGACTCAGACATCAGAACAAAAAAAAAAAAGGCAATAAAAGCAAAAAAAGTGTTCAGAAACTGAAGGAGACACAAAATAAAATACTGTGAAACAACTGGAGATGTTATAAAGGGAAAAGAAATGCACGACAGCAAAGCTGAGAACTACAGAGGCGGTCAGGTATATATTTTTGAACACATATAACCTATGAGCTCGTTCATAATTTAAGCTCCTGTGGAGCAGGTGGAGGAAAATGTCTCCGCAGTGACGTCAGCAGAGTCTGAAACTATAGATGCAATTATATGGTTTGAACCGAGAGCGGGCTGGACACGACTGCCATTACATTGATTCTGCTCCTGCAGCCACAGTCCATTTAAAGTAAAAGGAAATTACGGTGCACTGCGAGCGGGGCGCTGTCCTTTCTGCTCTGCTTGTGTGTTTGACACACGTGCACGCAGATGTCACATCTGCGTGCACGTGCAGCACGTGTGGATTTACAGAAATTGCTCAAACCCGCCGTCGCGGGCGTCCGAGCGAGCCTGTCAAATGATGCCAAGTGACGCACGGCGCAGCTGTAGTCAAGGAGATTTGCTTCAGATTTAGCACTCTGTGGATGCGAGCAATAAATAAATAAATAACAGCAGGGCGGCCGGGTGGTTCAAGAGGCCATCGGTTACATTAAAGGTCACCCCGTCGCAGCTTCGATCCGGCTCAGCCATCCGTCCCATTATTACCACAGCAATAATCCAGTAATCTGCTAATCAGGAGCTGTTCGGGCACAGCGTGGAAAACTGAGAAGCAATAAAATGGTAAGTAATTTGCAGATAAACACATGTGACTCAAAGTGTTACTATAGCCTTCTGTCTCACTGAAAAGATGCCCACTTTCCTCAGAAAATCCACAAATAAACCTGGAAATGTTTTCCAGAGGATCGAACACAGAAACGGGAAAGCAGTCCAGTTCCTTTTCTTTTAAACAAACATCTTCCAAAGTGTCTGCATCAAACGATTAATACCCCTCTGTGATATTTGTAACGATACTTAAAGCAGACTGTCATCTTTAATTAGGACCACGGCTGTCTTCAGTTTATAATCAGCCTCTTTAAATGGAGACGAGTCCTCTGTGGGCGAATTTCAATCAGTAAAGACTCGTTTGAAAGGCATAAATATACATTAAGTGGTTTATTTGATGGCGCATATGATGAAGAAGCTTTTGGTGATCAGACCACACAGTGACGTCCTTATTTTAAGGCGACGATGGTGGTGGAGCTGTTTTTTATTTCAATTTAAATTATGTATGACATTAAGTCTCTTCTCACCTGAATGAGTGATGATTGAACAATTGAGCAATAATTGAGCAGCACTCTGAACGCTGCCTCACTTACTTCTGTCCGACTTTCATCACAGAGCCAACGTCTGCACACTCGAGCTCCGAGATCTTGACACGTTCAAATATCACAAGATACTCGGCGAGTTCAGCTCAGACGCCGTCCCACAGGTGAGCTTGGAAATCAGGCTGAATTCAAAGTGAAATTAATTTCACTGACTGAATATTCTGAGTGGAAACAGCCTGGCTGATTTTCTTTCTATTAGCAACCACAGCAGTGCAAAACAGACTCGGCAGCTAATTAGGACCAAGCGTAAAAACATATTCATGCATTCATATTCATGTGGTAATGCAACACACAGTTTGCACTTCGTTTGGTGGCATCATTAATGCGCTGCTTACACGCAGGTGTCAAACCTCCACACCTCATGCCTTTAGATTTTGCTTCCAAAGAGCCGGACTGTCTTTTTTTTGTTGTTGTTTTTTTTTAAGTGAGTTCTCCAAATTTCACAACTCTTTTTCCGTCCTGACTCATTTGAAAGTATATTCTTTTGTTTATGAACCTTTGAGTCATTCAAGGTCAAAACGCCTAACTCACTGGAAGAGCCAGTGTTGCATCTACGCATAAGATCAACCTAAAACCTAATCAATGTTAAATTAGATCTAAATTAGATCAAAGATAACACAGTTTGATGAAAAATAGTATTTTTGCACCAACACAGTAACCTCCAAAGAGCTTTTAGCCTGTAACCTGTTATATCTCTGCAGTGTGTGCAGTGTGTCCTTAAACACGTGAAGAAACTGAAGACGTGGAAGAGTAAGTGAACAGCATCTGAAATTCATGTTCTTAAGAAACGGGAAGAAATCCGGCAAAGCCCTGACACAGGACCTGAGAGATGATCTGCACGTTTAGCTGATCATCAGAAATGTCTCAGTGACTGGCGGCTGTCAGGAAGCCGTTCTTAATAAAGGGAAACTGAGGCATGAAAAATATACAAGAACTGAACTGAAGATCAGAGGAACAGGTCTGATGGAGAGATGGATCCACATAATGGTCAGTATGTAGGAGGAGGTCCAACACTGAGAGTCTGCAGCCATCTGTGAGGCCGGGCGGAGGCTCTGTCATGGTTTCAGCATCATGTCAGTCAGTGGTTTTGGAGATCTTTAATAAACTGATGAATTATGAACTCAGAAAAGGACCACCAGAGTCTGATCTGCTATCTGTAAACTTTGATTTTCAGCAGGACAATGATGCCAAACCCTGGCAGTGCAGTGAAATAAAGTGGATATAAAACACACACAGTATCAGTCGTGGATGGGCCTCCCCAGAGCCCGGACCCCAGCATTACTGAAGCAGTGTGGGATCATCCTGACAGAGACATCCTGTCCTTGAAAATGTTTCTAGGCGACCTTCACGACTCTGACTTTAAACACAACGCCTCTCATTTCCAGATCCCTCAGGTCATCTGGATCCGGTCTTTTATCAGTTCCCAGAGTCAGAACCAGACACGGAGAAGCTGCATTCAGCTTTTATGCTCCTTATATCTGGAACAAACTCCCAGAAAGCCTCAGATCAGCTGAAACACTCAGTTTATTTAAATCCAGGTTGAAGACTCACCTGTTCTCAGCTGCATTTGAATAAAGCACCAAATCCACACTTTTAAGATTAAACTTTCAAAACTTACATTTAACTACTGATTTTATCTACTGTTCTGATTTTATCTGTTTTGATTTTATATACTGTTTTGTTTGTTTGTTTGTTAATTAGTTAGTTTATTTGCTTGTTTTAATCAATTTTAAATCATGCTTTTTATTTGTTTTTGTTTCTAATGTCTCTGTAAAGCACTTTGAATCACCTTGTTGTTGAATTGTGCTATACAAATAAACTTGCCTTGCCTTGCAGCGCTCCTGGTGTGGGCAAAGAGGTACTGCAACAACATCCATCACAACATCCATCTCTCTCCTCCTCTCTCTCTCCCTCTCTCGGTCCCTCCCCCTTCTCCTCCTTGCTGTTACCGGACAGACCGGAGCAGCATCCCCGCGTTACTGTAGCCAGGCTTCCTTCAGCTGTTCCCGCTGCACCTGCGTGAGCCGCTCGCCCCTTCAGTGAAGCGAACCCACAGCGCGATCACAGCAGCGGTGCGTGGAGCCCGGAGAGGAGGAGACGCGAGTGACCGTGGCCGGGATGAAGCAGGAGCGCACGGACCGTTTCCTCCGGTAAAAGAGCGGAGCAGGAGCCTGGACATCACCGGCGGGAAGCGGAGGCGGAGGAGGGGGGGAATTCGGGGATACAGCCATGGCGACGGGAGGAGGAGGCGGAGGTGGAGGAGTGAGGCGCAGGAGGAGGAAAGCGGGGCTCCCGGGGTTCTGCTGGAAGACCTGCTACTTCCCGCTTTTGTTCTGGGTCGTTTCCGCGTGCGGGGAGGAGAAGACGTTCATCGTGGAGGTGAGTGAGGAGGTGTGCGTGCGTGTGTTAAAGTGGGGTAAACACCCACGCCGTCATCACTCCCCGCGTTAACGCGCGCAGGCTGGAGCAGAGAGTCGTGCGGTCCTCGGGATGTTTTTCACGTCCGTGCCCCCCCCCCCAAAAAAAAAAATCAAAAAAAAAAAAAAATCATCTCCCTCCCCAGCCTCGAACCTCACTCTAAAGTGACAGCCCCCACCCCCCGGGAGTCAGAGAGAGTCTTTTGTTCCCATCCTGGGGGGATGCCCGCTGCCTTTACTCGTGAACGCTCCTGGTAGTTTTTGTCTCGTCACGCGTGGATCGCAGATATCTGGCTGTCCTCCTCCTCTGGCTGTGCGGAGGAGGTGGAGGAGGAGTAGGTCCTAAATGATGAAGCAAGTGTGAGAAACTCTCGGCCCTCACTGGGACACGCGCGTTTTGGGGGAGCTGATGGACAGCTGTTAACACCCCCCCCCCCCCCCCCATCATCCCCTAATTAGAACTGAGGGTGAATGTGCGCGTGCAGGAGAGCGCGCGTGGCACCAGTCAATAAATGATGAGCGCGTACAGTGAACAAAGCTCCAGCAGCACAGCGAGCCTCTTCCCTCGGCCTCCACACTCCAAATATAGCCTCCCTCCATAATTCATGGAGCTGGCTGGGAGTCGGAGGAGAGGTGCGCGCGGATGCTCAGACCTGCTCTGCTCGTGCACGAGGGCCGGGCTTTGTCTCGGGCCGCACAGAAAGTTCAAGTGTGGAGAGCGCACGTGCGGCCCTGCGATGTTTGCTGAGAGGCAGGATGATACCTGGCTGAGCGTTTGGGTCACGCGTGATGAGAGTGGGTGTTTTCGGCGCGTGGTCTTTGTGAAGTGACACTTTGGTAGAGACAAAGAGGCGCCCGTGGCTGTGCCGCGCGCGGCTGTGAAGTCACAGACCCGTCTGAGCTGCAGCGGTTCCAACTGAGACAAACAACCAATGAGCCGTGACCCCCCCCCCCCCCACACACACACACACACACCATCGTGACGTGTCGCAGAGCTGAAGGTGAAGTCTTTGTTTAAGGCTCCACAAACCCGAAATATTCTAATGACGCTGATGTGCGATGAACAGAAACACACGTCTCCTCTGACCCGCGGAGCTCTGCAGATATTTGTCTCTTTTTATTTTCCAACATTTTCTTGTAAAGAAATAAAAATAACAAAAATGAATACGAGTTACTCAGGACGGTGTTTGTTTCAGCTGCGTTTACTCAACACATGCTGCAAAAACATTATCAATACTCTCGGAATAGTTGTTCAGTTTCATTTGAATGCCTTTCCACAAATGTCCCGCTCAGGGTGATGTCCCCTAACATCTCGCTGAAAACTTAAAAGCCCCCTAAATTTTAAATGTTAGTGACTTCATGCAATAAAATGGAATCTGGTCTTTTTCATTGTTTTTTCATGGAAAAAATAAACATCAACGACTTTTTATCACTTTTTAAAAGTCACTGCTGTTTGCCTTGTTTAAGTTTCAGCTGCCTTTGGTCAACATTAAATGTTCGATGTGACATACAGTCTGTACCAAACACAGACTGTATGTAAAAGATGGAAGCAGCCACAGCATTTTTAGGCCTCGACTGTGGCTTTCTGACTTCGCCATGTTAGTTTTCTTGGAGCCACAAGTGGCCACATGTGTTTCGCAGTAGTGGATTACTAAATTATCAATACTAGCTAGCTTAGTTAGCAAGCTGCATCCATAGGCTGTCAATCAGAGAGGCCACGCCTCTAATAATGCAAAGTTTAAACCTTCATTCAATCTAAGCAGATGAAAAAGAACAGATGTTATTTATAAAAACATTTTCAGGTCCTCCACAGTTGTTCTGAAAGTATTTATTTATTTATTTATATATATCAGGCTGTAAACAAGTTTATTTGAGCCTATTCATTGCAGCCTCTGCTGGACGTTGGAGGAACTGCAGTTTTTGGCAGTTCATCACGTCATTTGTTTCTTACTGTTAAAAACGATACATTGTTTATATTGTTTGCTAAGTTTTTGGGGTTTTTTTTACATTTTGAGGCTTAACAAACAACATGTTTGTGCAGCAGCTTATTGCAACATGCCGTTAAGTTTCAGGTTTAAACGACTTCTAGCAGCGGTGTAAATAAGTGCACGTATGTGCCCTGAACTCTAAACTGGTACTTTCAGGATTACAGGGTTATTTTAGAAACAACTGTCAGATATGAGTGTTTAGTTGGAGGACGCGGTCGGGGCTGAGAAAACCACCGAAGCTCAAACTGCTGAAACCCCTGCAGGGAAGACGTGGGGAGGCAGCGGACGTGGAACCGGCTGACTCCTAACAGCTTCGGTCTTGAAGCTCCAGCCGTCACATGGATTGTGGAAGTTGTTTGATTGCTGATGTTGTGTGCGTGTGTGTTTCTGCCTGAGCATGCTGAAGTCTTTGTGTGACAGCTGAGGCTGCAGAGGTCACATCTGTGCAGGCCTTCATGTTTTTCTGGGAAGCTTTTGATCACGTCACAGGTGCCGTTTATTCATGTGTCTGCTTCACATGCTGCTGCTCATCATGGGAAAGTTTGAAATCGTGAGTTCTCCTGCTGGGATGTAATGAGGTTTGCAGTCTCAGTACTTGGAGGTTTGGGAGGAAGGCTGTGCCGTGAGTCTGTATTAGCTCGTTTGATGAAAACGATGCGTTTCCTGATATTTCTAATCCCGCAAAGAAAAGCGAAACTTATATTTGATTAGTGAACACACAATGTTAAAATTAAAGCTAATTCTAAAACAAAAGGGCTTTACTTTAATTTCATTCTCATTAAACGCCCTCTCAGGGTGAAAGAGAAGCAAACGAAGCAGAGGGTTATTCCGCACACTTCTGTCAGCAAACCACCCGAACACTGGTGCAAAAAATGTAATAAAGAAATTGCAAGTTTACTGCTGAATCACAATTTCCAAGTTCTCCATATTAAAAACATTTGGTCTCACCCTGAAATACACAGGCACATTTATTTTGTCTTTGCAACTTAAAGTGACTGCCTTCAAATAAATACTGATGCCTTTAAATAAATGAATGACATTTAGCTACTCCAGCCTTAAATATACTTCTCTATGCAGGAGAAATCCTGTGACAGCACTGATGTGAAAACAAAACACTAGAAAGCTTCGTTTTGCTCATTTCTAACCATGAAATGTTGCATATTGATGACTTCAAAGAGAGCAATTAATAGATGAATTAAATAAATAAAGTTTTTAAATGGATTGTTTTGCATGGATGAACTTTTTCTTCATTATAGAGACATTAACCTCCTAAGACCCGAACTCTTCCGCGGCATTCATTTTTAATTTCTCTTTGATATTTGGGCTGATTGGGACCCGATGAATGTAAAAACAAAGAATTACCAGATTTTATTTTTTACCTTATTTTTGTTTTTAAGAAAAATAAGAGCCACATATGAGGATATTCGTTTAAGATTTTGATAGAACTGTAGCAGTATAATGTCCTCGTAGGTGGATATCAGGCCCTTCTAGAGCAAAATTGAGTATTTTGGTCTAAATAACCCAAAATGTGTGGACGCCAGGTCCTAGGAGGTTAAAGCTCTTAATGACATTCTACCTTAAATGGTAAAAACACGGAATTGAGTTTTTATTTAACGGTTCTTCTTGAAAAAATCTTTTAAAAATGCAAATAAATGAATAAATGCAGATGTGAAAACCACTACAGAGGCACTCATTGAACTAGTATCATATTTACAGTTAGTTCATTCTGATGACTAATTAGCGCCTGCAGTGACACTTATAGTTCATTTTCTTAATTTACCAGTTAATAATGATGAAGTGGCAGATCGTGAATAAATGAATGAATGAATTCGGCCTATTTTAAGTATTGCACACAGTCAGTTACTCAAATTAAATTCATTGTTTCTCCACATGAGATTATTAATATGTCACCTGTTAATGTTGATATTTCACTTGCACTGCATGAGGTAATTCCTCAACTTTAATTTTCCTTCGTTCGTGCTCACAACAAAACGGACGTCACGGGCAAACTGTTCATTTCAAATCAGCGCTGCAGTGATTACAGTGACTCATAGCCAGGCTTCAGATGTCCTCGTTGGCACGCAAAAATATGAAGACCTCTGGGTTTGAGGCTGGGTGACTGTGGTTGATACGATGCCCTGCTTTCGCGATTCAAAGAAAAAGAAAGTTATCGATCTCTCGACACTCAGCCGTCACTCCGAACCCTTCGGCGCCTCGTGGCCCAGCAGCGACCTTCAGGCTGCGGCGGTGACACAAACACGCAGCCCTGCAGCTGTGGGCACGCCGCCGCTCAGGAGTGAAAACACAGATGCTTCTCTGTGCAGACAGGCAGAGAAAGAGGGGGAGCGGAGGCAGAAGGAGGCTGACTCGCTCGGCCGCGCTCCTTTGTCTGTTCGCCTGTTTACACAATTGGTCAAATTTCTGCAGCCTGCAAACCTACAAATGTGTTTCAATCCAAGGATTTGCGACTAGAAGAAACAAACAACTGTTGTGTGGGCCGGCGCTGCTGCTGCTGTTGTGCTGCTGCTTCATAAACAGATGATTAACCCAGTGTTAACCAATGTCAGGTTAGCAGCCAATCAGCTGAGTCACTGTTAAACAAAAGATGTTTCTAGGTGCTGAAGACACTGAGCGGTGCAGCGTAACATTCATGCCCCTTTGATTCAAAGTATCTTTGCTGGGATTATAACGCTGTGACTGTGGATAATGACACCAGTGGTGGTGACGTGGCAGAAATAATGTGAAGATGACGATGAGGAGAACGTCCAGGCCTAGTTATCGTGATGGCAGCGGTTTGTTGTTATGACGGGGAAAGCACGTTTCCAAACCTCTCTGGGCTGGTTTTTGTTTTTCTCTTCCCTCCCTGGAGGAGAGGAGCGCTGGGGGGGGGAGCGCCGTCCCTGGAGGCTTATAAACACCACATTACACCTGAGAAATGGGCTAAACGAGCCTGCTGTGCTGTACTTACCCGAGCCCTGTGTGGGCGGGTGTGAATTCGCACCTGTTATCGATAAGCTTTGTCCCGATTTGCCATCGCTGGAGTGAAGTGCCGACGTTATTCTTCAGAGTTTCCCGATCCACAGTGTTGCCTCCGTCTTCCTCTCTCCCGCCCATCTCCCTCCTCAGCCATTGTCTTCCTCACCCACACTTTGCCGCTGGCTCGGTGCGAGCTGCAGCTGTAAATAAGAGGAGTTGTCACTGTGCATTTGATGAGGGTATTGTTCTGTCGGGGTGCAGCGAGCCGAGGACAAACTACATTTGAGGAGCCGTTTAAAGGACTTGGAAGCAGAGATGCGGTGGATGGTTGGCTCAGCTGAACTCAATCAACCTGCCCTGTTTAATAATTTACGTGCTTTTCAAACCGCCATGATATAAATTCATAATATGCACGACTGCCTGATGTGCTGCTCCACTCTGGCTGCTCCTTCTGTGCACAGTCTGATGTGTCACTGGCAGAGGAAGGACTGTCACCGGTCCTCGCTGCCGTGATTGACTGGCAGAGCTTCTTAATGTTCTCTTCAGCAGGATCACAGCGTGTTCACACATAAATGCCTTTTGCCAAACCTTTCCAGGTATACATCAGCAGCAGTGTCTTGACACATTAGCCGTGTTTACATGAACGCGCGTAACCGGATCAAAGGTCTGATGGGAATAAAAATGCTTTATGTAAACAAGCCAGTCAGAAGATTTTCAACATTTCCAGGTGGTTGCGTCAATCATTAATTGGATTTGTGCAAACACTTCTTCTCATGTTTGGAGAGAATTTATCCTTACGGTGCAGGTCAGTTAGTTTAGTGGTAGACGTGGTGGGAGTGACAGAAAACTGGTCTGTGTCAGTGTGAGAAATCCTGACAGTCGGAAATCACAACTTCTACTATTTCTGGGAAGATGGACAATTCTGCACGTATCAGAATTATTGAATCTGTTGAAACCTTTGATGCACAAAACGCTCGTCAGGATCGGATCACCTTGAAGCTCTAATCTGAGTTTTAATCAGATTGTGCACGCGTAAACATGGCTGCCATCCAGGGAAACGGCCCCCGGCGGGAGCTAACGTCCACAAAGACGCATCGGTCTCACGACGCGAGAGAGGCGGCACAACGACGTCTGAAAGTTCCAAATATTTTCAGATCTCGATTAATTGCTTGGATCATAAATGCGACTTTCAGGAAGTAAACTGTAGTTTGTAATGCGACGATTGTGGTTGCACCAATGCACAAAAACCGAGACGTGCTGTTGACATCTCAGCTTCTTCGTTGTGTTTCCGTAAATGTTCATGAAATGTGAAAATGTGAAGTTTGATCTGTTTTTACTCCATATTTTTATTTTAACTTGTCATTTTACACCGTGCACGGTCCCCTAATCTGGAGCTCTGAGCTGCTCCCTTATTTAATGCTGCAGAATCATTTGTCCCGTGCTACGGTCACATGGGGGGGAAAAGTCAGTGATCACAGTCAGATCGAAGGAGACAGGTGGAGACAGTCTGTCTCCCATCAGTTAAGTCAGTTTGATAATATGATTATTAACTGTGACAATCAGTGAAAACCACAAATCAGCAGTTATATGGAACCTTAAGCAGAACCCAGCTGTGTGGAACCCGTTCAGTCCGGTGCAAAGAGATGAGTTGTGTTCATCAGCACAAACTCAGATTAACTGCAAACCGTTTCCAGCGTGTCTGCGAGTGATTGCAGTCGGTCTGAGTCGCACCACGATGTTGTGGCGACAGGTTGCCTCTGACCTGTGCAGCTGCTTTATGATTGAAAGTATTAACTCAGAGATTGAAGATGCTGCACATTCAGATCTTTTAATATTCTGTTTTTTTAGCATTTTATGAAATTTTTAATGAAGGTTTATAAAATCAAGTTGCACACAAAGGGGTGTAACAATATTACAGAGGTTTTTCAGACACGATTCCCAGAACAGAGGCCGATTAATTCTCAGTCAGGTGGCTAATTGATTAAATCGAGTAATTGTTTCAGCATCCAGTAAAGCTGGTGTCGTGATGTAATCACAAGCGTAAACAGCAAAACACCAGCAGGACTTTAATGGAAAGCCATTGTGTAAGACATACAGCAGTCAAGAGGCTGTTAGATGGCTGTTAATACCGCAGCACTGTGTTTTCTTGCATCATTAGGCTGCAGCTTTAGATGAGAGTCCTGCAGCGCGCTGGAGATGCTGAGCAGGACAGAAATGTGAGTGCCGTTCTAATTATAAATGAATCCGTGCGTGCGGCGAGTAAGAGCATCTTGCCTCTCCGCGAGTTCCCCGGGTGCGCCGCCGAAGGATTACGCTTGATCAGTGTGGCAGCGCAGGAAGAGGAAACCATTTCACACCAGGATGTGAACTTAATTACGCTCTGCGCCTGCAGCTGGGCGCATCATCCTGGTGTACCTCTGCAATGTGCATCGCTATCGTAAACTAACTGATCTGTTTGTCAGGAATTTTTACTGTGAACTTTCAAAAATAAAGCGAAAACACAGGCGTGACGCGCAGGGCTGTAAGCCTGTTATCTGATTATGGTGCGTCTGAACAGAGCTCAGAAGACTAGCGTTTGGAAGCTGACAGCAGTTTGAACAAAGCAGAAGTACTTCCCACATCCCGTTGTCCATCACTCAGACCTCCTCTTCCCTTCTGCTTCATCCATCCATAAAATCTCCATTGATCTGTTGATAAATCTGTTCATCCATCTGTCCATCAATCCTGAGACGGCACTGCTGACATCGAGCCTTCGCTGCATGCTGAAACGATGCTGAAGTGATGCGGTCACATCTTTGCTGTTAGACATTTTGGATCTTGCGTTATAAACTGGATTAGCAACGTACGCTTTGATCCGATCGATCCAACCGAAGTGCAAAAATCAAATCGCATAAAAATACCAGAGAAGCCGACCGTTCATCCCCCACAACCCAGCGCTCCGCCCCTCACACCGACCTGATCTACAATCTGAAGACCGAGGAACACATTTTAAGAAGCGCCTTGTTTGGGGAAAACATAAAAGACGGTAGCTGCAGAACGAGAACAGCTTTGCTCATCGAGGCAGGAGGAGAACAGCAGCTTGTATAGTTGAACATGTGACTCGGCGGAGTGCACGTTTAAAATGAGCGTGAGCTCCATGGACCCTGTTGAACAGCCGCCCTGAACCCTTTTACACTCTCAGCCATTCCCTGCAGGTTGTGCATTAACTTTTTATCGAGTGGACATGAGCAGCTTCAGTCTTTCATCAGTTTTTATTTTTAAAGCGGGCGCTTGGATTAAATTTAAATTTTCATGCAAATGACCTCTGAGCTGCTTTGGACCTGTTTCACTTTAGTTCTACGAACCTTTAACTCTTTATAACATCTGGTGTAAAATAATTCACTCTCACATAACACAGTAGCCACTTCATCTAATAATGCATGGCTGCAGATACTTTATTAAATCTGATCTCAGTTCAGCGCCGTGTCTTTCATCATGTGATAAACGATTACTTTTTATGATGGCCTGTTCCTCAAACATCAGCGGGATCACATGTGTCATGTGAGCACCAGCATGCATCAGAAGCATAAAATGATGCCATCAGAATATACATGATAACTACAACAATAAATAAATGGGTAATAATCCTCGTGAGAGCAGCTTTAGGCAGTGAATGGATGGATACACCTGAGGCCTGTCAGACACCAAAATCACATTTTTATGTTGGTATATTTTAAGTTGCTTTGAAGTTTGAGAGCCGCGTTTTTACCATAACAGCTGAACTTGTTTCTTATTCATGTAATCTGTAAACAACGCTTAATAAAAGCTCAGCAGCTTAAAAATACGTTTATAAAGTTTGAAGCTTCAGTCAAAAGAAAAAATGAAGTTTCGTTCCCGTTCCTCTCGTCATATCTTTCTCATCTGTAAATCTTCTGATTGAAAGCACCACAGAGGCGCTCGGCCTTTTCAAGCACCAACAAACATTTTACCAGAAATGACGCCTCAAAACGATAAATCTGCCGATGGTTGCTGATGGCTCCCCCGTCCCGTCTTCCAGTTGGATGTGGCCGGGATGGCCTGACAGGAGCATCACCGGTATAGCTGCGCACCTGAAGGGCTTTTTAAATTATTGAGGATGTTGTGGAGGTAAAGCTTCTGCTCCCGTTGACTCACGAGTCTCCTCCGTTTCCACAGCTTTGATTCACACCCTGACTGATGCTGGATTTTCGCTCACGCTCGCAGCTCTAGGGAAGTCGATCCATCGAGGCGGATGCATCTGAACGGCTGCTGGCCGCATTTCCACGAAACGTTTCTCAGATGTACTCGTGTGTGTTTTGCTGTTGTTGCGCAGCTGCTGCAGAGGTCTTCACTGTGCAGCGAGGAGAGGTACCTCCAGGGTTACCCCTGTCTTTTTGGTGTTCGCCCACATTACAGGGCCACATCTGCACAGAGACTTATGCTGCACAGCTAAGACTCACTCCATGTACGTCCAAACATATGAATATACATTTGTAATTATGTGACCAAAGCACTTTACGCGAACATTCAAACAGTGCTTATTATCGTGTCTGTTGCTGCTTTTCTAATATTACACTTCTGATTATCTAAGTGGACCTGTCCATTTTAGTAATTGGTTATATTCTGTCTCCTAGTTAGATTAATAAGCACCGGGTGGATTTATTAGGTTGATAACCAGCTTCATGTGACCACTTAGCCTGATTGCTGATGTTAGGATCAGTCAGATATATCCCGTGTATCTGGAGCCTGCTGTGTATTTCCTGTGGTGTTTTTCTTTTGTTGGTTTTGCAATGAGGTGATGATCCAGACACCAAAGGGGGCAGAACAACAGTTACAAAATCAAATACTTTATTTTCTGAAGTCTTGCAGTAAACAGAAGGTGCTGTGGGTGCGAGGCGGGATGTCCAAAGGTGGTGCAAAGGATCCAAACTCTGCAAATAAATTGGAAACAAGACAAAGACTGAGGGAGCGCGCTCAGAATAAACTCTCAGAGAAACAGGGAAAGGCTCCGGTGAAGTCAAAGGAGAACAAAGGATGTAAAAAAAGAGAAGCCGCATGAGGAGCTACCCTTCAAAGGAAGCGGATCCAAGATCACACAGAGGAGCAGTAAGAGGCAGACAGGAAGCACAGGAAGAGGAGCAACACCAGCCCCGGACTGGAGAAGGTGGCGATGTAGGAAAGCTGTTGTTTAACATCTCCCAGCTCTGCGTCTCCCTCCTCTCTGTCTGACAAAGGCGAGCAGCTACGCTACATCCTGCACGCTCCGATCGTCCGGCACGTGTGTTGCCGTGTACGTGGACGGCGTGTGAGCGTTATATGAAACCACAGACATGAGGTCATAGCTGTGAGCCCATCAGTCCCACCCGGCCGTTCCTCAAAAGGGTTTCATGTTACATAAACACGAGTGTTTTCTAAGTTAGACGTCACGTTGAAGTGCAGCGTGTGAGTCCATGTGTGCTGCGATCGGTGTGATGGAGGAGTAATTATTTACTGTGAGATGTAAACAAACATTTCCTGAACATTCACAAACCTGTGAAAAGCTGCCAGCTCTGGAACATCTGACAATTTATGACCCTTGTTTTTGTGCTGGAGCGTCTGCAGCCTGCTCACTGTGGATGGTGCTGATCACAGTGTGTTTACATGTAAACGCAGAGGCAACACAAACATAAAACCAGACCTGTTTTCTGTGAGGGCAAAAAAGTGGCAATATTTACAAGATTAAAAATAGGACAAATATGAGAAAAAAACAAAATAAAGCAAAAAAAAAAAAACTGTTGGTAACACTGACCTGTTTTCAGCACTAAATTTGTTTCCTCATTTTTAACGTGATGTCGCACATTTGTGTCGGGACTCATTTCAAAGTCACACTTTGAACATTTTGTCCAAAAATGACCATATTTGGACAGGAAGTCATGACTATAACTGCCAATCAGTGCTCAGGAACATCCAAATAAATCCTACAAAAGGCCACGCCCCACGGTAACTGTGAGGCGTGGCCTTTTGTAGGACCCGCCCCACGGTAACTGTGAGAATCTGAGCTTCAGACTCACGGGGATTCTTGTGCATGCACTGATCTGATTATCTAAAACTTTGACCTTTCACATGAATGTTAGTTATGGAAGTCTTTATCAACAAATCGATCCGGCTGTGAGCTGAGCCGGGAGACGGCTGAGTGGAAAGAAAACCTCTCAGGTCCCACAGGGGGAACCTCCCAGAATGCATCGTGCCTGAAACAGTGCTGTTATTTTCAGTTTGTCAAAGTTTGGCATTTGTGAGTCTGAGCACACTCGCCAGCAAACCCACTGCATACACCTGAAGCTCGGATTGGCCCTGTGGGAGTTTAACCTTTGACCTCTGCTGTGTTAGTCCTGCTTTCTATCAGTACAGCTCAGAGTCAGCATTTCTGAAGCTTGTGCTCACGCTCTCCTTCGAGTCCGCTTTCTCCTGAAGTTCTTCAGCTCACCGAGTCCGTCGCTGAGTGATCGACAGATCCGACAACAGTTTGCATTGTTCTCTCTGAGCTGCCCTGCAGGGTGTTGGATTAAACCACTGACAGCGCTTTTGGCTCAGTCACGGATTTCTCTTCACGCGTTTAATGCATGAAGATGATCATCTTCAGTTTAATTTGGTTTTTGGCCTCAAGGTCCGTTTATTCATGTCGTCTGATTTCTGTTCGTGGTGTGTGGGAAGAAGGGGTATTTAGTTTGCCCGTCCCTGTGAGCACAGACGCTGTTACTGAAACATGAAGCAGCAGCTTCTTCAGGCTGATCTGATAAACAAACGTCACAGAATGAAGCTTCACGGCTCAAAGTTAAGACATCAGGCCTCCACAGTCAGGGGTGAGAGGTGTTGTCCATAAAGGACATTAGCTCGGCTGACATCGTCACCAACCTCCTCTGTGGAGTCTAGGGGCCTGGCCAGGACAGAGCTGGCCCTCATTACTAGTCTATTAATCTGTGTCTTGTCCCTCTCCATGCTGCCACCTCCCCATCAAACATCCACATAGAAGCCTGCAGAGGCCGTCGCTGTGTCGTAAAGTGTCCTCAGTCCCGACTCCCTAAAAGACGTCAGCGTGTCCTGCAGTCAGAGCAGACCTGCAGATCTTTCATGCTGGTTTTCTGAAGCTTGAAGTGACAGTATTTGGAGGGTGGAGTACACAAGTACACACACACCTTTTAATCACCGCTAAGCAACAGATAATTAAAATCCTAGAATTTCGCCAAAACTGGAGGTCAGACTTTGTGGACGTGCTTTAAAATTTACTGCACAGCAGCCACATTATAGTTCAGATCATTTAATTAAAAAGGCTCCAACAGCACAAACGGTCCAGTTCAGGGTCTCCAGTTAGCTAGCAGACCGCTAACAGCTACGGCCATCTTTGTCAGCACACCTGCCTCTCTCTGCGGTCATGCCGGCATCTTTCAGCCTCAATAAAGTTTAAATTGGGTGAATGAAATCCCGCTTTGCCACCTGAGATGTTGTATGAAGGGGAAATTAGCTACAAAGACCAAAACATGTTTATTTCTCCTGTAAATTTCAGGCTTTTTAACATTGGAGTCTGTGGGGTCTGACTCACTGCTGCAGCCAGCCTCAAGTGGCCATTAGAGGAACTGCAGTTTTTGGCGGCACAGCGTTGGCTCCATTTTTGAGCCCCAGAGGCTGCTTGGAACTGACCGAATGTTACTGCAATATGTTTTAGAGAGAGGCTTGGAAAGAGACGCGCGTCCTGTGGGGAAGTGTGTCCCTAATCAAAGTTGAGTGATAGATTTGTGTGTTTTCAACAAATCCGGGCATTTTATCAAGTTGAAAATGGAACCAGGATTTCTGTAATGAAGGTGCCAGTGTAGGTGTCAGGAGAGGAAAACAAGCACAGAATATAAAATATACCTTTAATTCTGCTAATTTGATTGTAATCTGGTTTTTGATGGTCCATCAGGAGGGTGGGAGAGGTACAGGAGTACGGCGCGTGCTGGTTTTCTGAGGAAGCAGACAAACGAGCAAACCTGGTGATGAACATAAGTGAATACTGTCAACTTCAAACACTGAAACATAGAGAACAACAGGATGTGAGTAATCTGTAAGTCTCTGCACACAAGAGAAAGCTTCGTTCCATATTTATTTATTTTTCTATCAAGTCACATCAAATCAAAGCCTCCATCGAGGCTGCACGGCACCAACGGTTGGAGCTGGTGCCAGGAAGCCAAAAATAAAGCCCCCGTTCAGGCTTTTACAATCTCTTCAGGTGCCCCCTTCAAGCCACAGCACTCATATTCAGCTGACGGATGAGAAACACTCACAGCAGGCAGCGAGCGAGTGTGAGAAAGTGTGTGAGGGAAGCTTTGCTGAACATTTGTGACAAATGCATCCCCGGCGGCAGGGAGCTGTTGTTGTTGTGCTGCTGCGTAGATGGAGACGGCGAGGCTTCGCGATGGAGGAAAATGAAGCGTCTTTGTTGTACTGATAAAATGAATGCTTGAACAGCAGGTTTGTATGTTTGCGTGCACGGCCACAATCAGACCGACCCCCGAGCTTCCGAAATATTAGGAGAAGCTGTTTGGAATTTCTTTTTGATCATCTTCGGCCTCGTTGCCCTCATCTTTCTAAATTTCAGTTGTTTATTTGAATCCTTTATTGTTGCTGTTTTAAATCTGTTTTCGTTTTTTGTCGTTCTTGTTGTTATTTTGTTGTTCGTTGTAGTTTTCGGTGTCTTTGTTGTGTTTCTGTGTCTCTGCGTTGCCATTTTAAGTCTTTGTTCCTGTAATTTGGTATTTTTCTTTGTTGTAGTTTTCGGTGTTCAGAATTTCTTTGATGTCTGTTTTTATTTCAAGCGTTTGTTGCTGTTTGAGTCTTTGATGTTGTTGTTTTTCTTGTCTTTGTTCTTTCGTTGTTCTCTTGTCTGTTGTTGTTATTTTTGAGTCTTTGTTGCCGTATCTTTGAATCACGTTGCTGTCTCTTTGTTTCTGAGACTGTTGGATTTTGAGTGTGGTCATGTTTTGGGGGTTTCCTGTTTCATTTCAAGCTTGTTTCTTGTCACTTTGATCCCTTTAGTTGGCAGTTTGAGCGTCTCCGTTGTTGCTACAAACTGTAGTGGTTGACACATTTCCATGAAGAACTGGGACTGATAATAAATAATCTGCTACATCAAACACGGGCTGACTTCCTGTGGATAACAGAGTAGCTGAAAGCAGTTTTTTGTGGCTGGTTGAGGCTTTGTTGGCATTTTGAGCCTTTTTGTTACCGCGTGAGGTGCCTGTTGTGTTTTTGGGTTTCTGTGCTGACATGTTGAGTCTTTGTAGTTTTAAATCTGTTGTTTGGAGCCTCTCTATCATCATTTTGTGTCTCATTGTAGTTTGATTCTATCTGAAGACTTTTTTATGTCACTAACGTGAATTATTTGAGTCAGTCTGGTTCCTGATGGTTGAACAGTTAGTGAGGGAGACGCATCGTCTTCATCCCGGGTGGAAATGATGTCCTCTTGTTTGTTTCTCGACTCAGTCGGTTTTTACAGTTTCCAGGGTGAAAGCCCTGACTTTGTACCACATGATGAATCTGATCGCATCAGGGATTTGTCTCTGGATCGTCTCCTGCTGCGTCTCGCTCGTCTAATCAGGCTGAAGAGGCAGAGTGCAGAAATGATGGGAATAAATTTCATTACCAAACATCTCAAATTCTTCCTCTTCACTCCGATCTTTGTTCTCCGAGGGAATCCTTTCTGACAAGACACAATGCCGACTTTTCATTTTCTGCACAAATATCAAATTGCAGCAGCAGACATTAGCTCTCTGGGACAGCGAGCGCTGATTTCATTCATTAATCACTCACCGCACGGCACCGCGCTCTGTTTTGACTTATAAATTGTGCTGTGGAATCATATTACTGAGCGTGGTGTTTGTAAAAACAGCAGAAGGTGAGTCCAAAAGGATTCACTTCCCTTTCCTGACATTTCTGATCAAACATCATCCCTGAATATTTTGGTGCTTTCATTTTCATGCTACAGTGAAAAGGGAAGCACTGGACCTCATGCTTTAGTGCAAACTGACGCTATCGTCTCTCTGCCATAGTTCAGACAGACTCACTTCCTTCCATTATGTGCATCACTGATACTGAACCAGTGCACGGTGCCAGCCGGTATGTGATGGTACCATGGGGAACTACTTTAAAACAGTTCTACGAGAAAGCTCCAAGTCTTAATAGGAATTATGGAAAATTTCCCATAGCATCAAAAAACTAATGATTTCTTTTTTTTAGGGGCATTTTAGAACTAAAAATGCTAAAACATCTGCCTTTCAGATGTTTTAGGGTAAATATCAGGTCCTGTGGCTCCGTGAATGTGAACTCTGTAGAGTGGAATATGTGTGTGATCTCTCACAGTGGACTCTGAGGCCTGTGGAGACCACATGTGTGATATATTTTACTTACAGCTTCTCATACACAGAGAACACAACAGTCTTTAAAACAGTCCAGATTAAGTGAATAGCTTCAGAGAGATTAAAGCTTCAATATGGAAAACCTATATGAACGTCAGTGTGATATTCCTGACCACCGAGTACAAATGCAAACTAGAAAGAGCAGCTTTCTCCTAATATTACAGGCCTCTCGATAACCTTTTTGTCACGGCTGCACCAGCGTTAGGTGCACCCAAATTTTTCAGCCTTCATTTAATTGCTGTCCATAAGTTACCGTATTTTTAAGCGAAACAAAACAGTCAGATGAGTCAAACTTTAATCATTTAATCATTTTGTGGTCCTTATACACACATAATATAATATTACGTTGAATCACAGTACGTATCACTCCGCGAGGCTCCGTAATGCTCCAACAATCCATCAAGCGGTGCGGCTTCGTAGCTTAGCAAAGTCGTGCTAAAATGTTTTGACAGATTTCTGAGCGCCGTGTAGCACATGACATCAGTTCGAGGTCAGTAAGCACAACCAGAATTCATACATAAGGCGCACTTTTGAGGAAATTAAAGGATTTTAAGTGAGCCTTATAGTGCGGAAAATACAGTACTGAACACGTTCTTGTGCTTCACTGAGCTGAAATTTAAACTTAAAATATTACGAGATGTATCAAATAAAAAGAAAGTCAAAATTAAAAGTGCCTCAAAGGCTTCGAACTGAACATCTTAATATCTGAACATCTTACCGTGGGCGTGGGCATCTGAGAGGCTCCGCCCTTGACTATCTCTGATTGGTTTACACCACGATATGGGCATAATGCATGTCTGCTGTTGACCACACAGAGACTTTCAGAGTTGCAGAGACTGTTTTTTCAGGATGTTTAGTGCAGGGAAAGATTTGACGGAAGAACTGAGATGAATCTGAGCTCTCTGCCAGACTATGCACAAAGTAAAATGTATGAAGAAAATGGCAGATTAATAATCGTCGGCTTCTCCTGGTGATCATCAGAACAAGTAAAACACGCTGGTCCTTTTCACAAACTAATATTAGAGAAAATATGCAGCATGCTAAACTCCCGCTTATCAGGCCGTGCACGGTGTTCGGACGGGGGAAGCGCCTGGCGGGTTGCACCCATTGCACTCAAGCTGCGACGGTAAATAGTTTAGCCGGGGGAGACGAGGTCTATTTTTATCGCAGCAGACAGACAGAGGAGACACACTGGCAGGCTGACGCACAGGTTGAGGCTTCGGGGAGAGACGGCCAATCAGGCTCTGAGACGGACAGGGACTCAGCCAATCAGGTGGACGGGCAGACAGGTGGACACAGATGCAAACAGACAGGCTGTTACAAACCAGGAGGAAGAAATATCAGCGCCCACAGCACATTTTAAGTGGCTTTAGTGTTCCTGCAGGGCCGGCGTGGGCACATATCAGCTGTTAGTCAGTTAATCAACGAATCAATCAGAAGAAATGTTCATAAAGACAAAAATATCTGAAGACTTGCTTCCACCAAGATGTCTCATTTTGTAGTTTTTCTTTGTTGTGTGTGGCTGCAGAGTGAATCTGTCGAGGTTTCAGGCAAACACTTTAATGATTATGAGGCTGCGGTTTGAAGTGCCGTTGAGAAATTACGATCTGTCCCGGTTCTCGTTCCGGGCCGTAAAACAAACAGCACATTAAAGAGTGAAGGCTCCTCTAATATCTTATTCTAATCTTGCATTAACAGCGCATTAATGCAGCTGTGTCTTCGCTTTGGCTGCGTCTCATGCTTACATTAGCCGATCTTTTCATTACCTGTCTTTAGCGTTAAGGAGCTCACTGTGACTAAAGTGGTCTGCATGAGAACCCTGACCCAAACACGAGGCCCTAATGGAGTTTCATTAAAGGTCAAAGAAAGTATTTTCTTCCTCTTTCCAGGCAGATCGATCCGTGTTTGGAGTTAAAGATGGATCCAGACAGACCCTAGAAGACTGGCAGCTGTAATTGCAGCAAAAGGTGGTTCTTCAAAGTATTGACTCAGGGGGCTGAATAATTACGCACACCCCACTTTGCAGTTATTTATTTGTAAAAAATGTTTGGAATCATGTATGATTTTCGTTCCACTTCTCACGTGTGCACCACTTTCTTTCATGTGGAATTCCAATAAAATTGATTCATGTTTGTGGCTGTAATGTGACAAAATGTGGGAAAGTTCGAGGGGGCCGAATACTTTTGCCAGCCACTGTACATCAGCGGGCCTGAACAGATTCACCTGTATTTGATTAGAGTTGGGCATAAACAGCTCGGTCGGCTCCTTTTCACCATGATACGGTCGTTCATTATTATTATCATTATTACAGCTAAAAGGAGAGCTTGATACAAACAGCTGATGAAGATGAGTTCATGGTCATTTTTGAAGCATAAACTGTAAGTAAAGAAAAACCTCCACCCTTAGAAATGAGATAATTTCCTGCTTTTTTGAGAAAGATGTCACACACAGATGTTGCACAGTCCTCCACTGATAAACAAATAGACAGATTAATTTATATTTTAAAACAGAGTTATATCCATGGTCGTAACTGAGGAGCGGGGTTTGTCCGGCCCAACTGTTGTTTTATGAGTTCGTCGAGTTCCTCCCATAAACTGTATTTAAAAGCTGGATGTTTGTCATTGTTATTGGTATTTTTTAAACCTCATGTTGGCTTTTTCATTTTTTTTATTTGTTTAATTAGAAGTATGAATTTGGCAGCTACAATTCAGTGCAGCAGGTAAAGGATTACGAAAACGTCCAGACGGTCTGTTGTATCATCAGTAGGGATGGGTATCGTTTAGGTTTTATCCGATACCGGTGCCAAACCGGTACTTTTGAAACGGTGCCGGTGCTAAAATGGTGCTCAAACCGGTGCTTAAAGAATGGAGAACACAAAATTGGTCCAAAAACCTCTCATGTTCAGCTGTTTTTTTGTAAAAAGATAACAATGTTAGCCTTTTCTGCAGCTATGGGGCATATATGGTATCACTCTTGGCTGGAAGCAGTGCTTAAACAATGGAAAAAACACAAACTTTATCCAAAAACCTCTCATGTTTAACTGTTTTCCACTTTTCCTTTGGTCATTTTAGCCTTTTTGGCCAGGGTGAAGGGAGTATCTGCCATCAAACAAGAAGACAGCCGCATGTAGCTATGATGATGTTTGCTAGTTCACTTTACATGCATTAATGTAATAACGTGGTTAGCCTACTCAACGTAAATTACACACGAACAACATTAAGCTACTCACGCAGAGAAGAACGGCTGCTGCTGCATCATCATCCTCATCATTTCTGCTACACTGGCAGGGCTAGGGGCCAGGACTCTCCTCTTCGAGTTTGTGGGGGATGTTGCTAACTCCGGGTCCGATAACAGGCACCACACCCGCAGTAGATGCGCACGGTGTGAGGTCTCGCAGCAAGCTATCAAATACGGCGCATTTCTCGGCTTTTAAAAAAACCCGCTATGCGTCGCCAGGTGTTTCATCAGATTGGAGGTGTTACCTCCTTTGACAGTATCACAGTATCAGCTTAAAGCACTTGTTGCAGGCTGCTGAGTTTGCATATTTTGCTGTGAAGTACAGCCAGACTTTGACCGCTTCGCCTTGGGCATTTTTAATCTGTAGCTCTGCTCTAAAAGAACGTACGTACCTGGACCCGCCTACTATCCTCGGAAAAGTAAAATGATTGGCTAGAATCTGAAGTGTATCACAGCTCAGGGGGGAAAAAGCACCGAAATGTTCGCTGCTTTTCGGTCTGGTTACTACCGTTTATGACAGAACCGGTACCCATCCCTAATCATCAGATATTTGCATTAAAATGTTTCAGAGCAGAAACGTTGTCCAGACGTTTCGTTTATTTCTGCTGTAAAGTTGGATGTTTTAACGTGGGACTGACTCGCTGCTGGAGCCTCCAGTGGACATTAGAGGAACTGCAGTTTTTGGCTTAATTTTCTTAGTCAATGTTGTGGAGACATGAAAATAAAAATGTGGCATTTTTGAGCCAACTGAAGACGAGTTTTGGCATCCTGATATCTGCCCTCGCATCCTCCTCTGAATATCTCAGAGAACAGTCACGATTTTCTGCTAAAAATGGTATGAAAACGTGATTTCTTCTGCTAAAATATCTGATCATGCTGTCTAATGTTCATCTAAACACCGTGTTTAATCAAAGCTCAGTGGAAGTGCTCATGTTGCGTCTCGTTGACAGGAGCCTGGATGTGAATCCCGGTGTCTCTGCTGTAGAGCTGTGTGCTTTGTATACATACATTTCAAAGCAGTAATCCTTTAGCCGGCAGCCTCCTTCTTCGTTTTTCATAATTTAATGTCAGAGTGAAAGATGAGTCACCTTCTGTAAGCCGGACACTTTACTGTAGGCTACACCTTCTCATCAGCGAGCCGAGCAGAGGGTGACTCAGCTCAAAGTGACTATTGACCCCTGAATAATGGCTGCAGAAATTAGAGTTCACGCTTCATTTTGTTTTGATTTGTATTTTGTTCTCTGTCATCTTCAGCGGCCTGCGGGGGGTTTCTGAAGCTCAGGTTCAGAATCAGCCGCCCCCCACAAGCAGCAGCAGCAGCATTAAAACGGGCTGCTGCCTCAGTGAGGCCTGAATCATCAGCATGCAGCGCTCACTCGCAGCCTTCATGCAAGTACAATATGATTTAGCACCATTAAAATATTGAAATTAAAGCACTTCTCTTGTTGTTATTGTGTTACCCTCGTGGTTTTTATATGCGCGCATATTTATGGCTTTGTTATTTTATGCTCCAGTAGCTTCATCTTACTTTCCTTCCTTCGTTCTCCCCTTTTTCCTATTTTTCTTCCTTCCCTTAAATGTCACCTGCATTTACTCAAAAACTGACAAAAGCATGAACAGTGAACAGCTTTTCAGTGGGTGGCAGGTCCGCTGTATCCCTGCAGAATGTGGTTATGGCTCAAAGAGACGTCGTCTGAATGCAGCATCTCCAGAACGCCCTGATCTCAGCATTAATGAAGGTTATCCGTGCCGGGTAAACTGCACTGTTGGAAATAGTTTATTTTGATGCTGTTTTTTTGCAAATTATGCACAATAGCATTTATTTTCATTTTTCCCACAGTTTATAAAAATTAGTGTTAAACTATGAAGACAGATTTCCTGTGGTTGGAAACTATTTTGTGCAATTTTTTGTGTTTACAGTTTTGAGGGATAAACCTCTGAAATTTCTGTAACTATGTGTAGAAACCAAATGATTTTCAGGTTTTTGTAGTTTATTGCACTTTTTTCCAGTTTATCTAGTTACTATGGACTTAATGCATACATTGTGATATAACGGTTGTATTGATGTACAGCAACTTGAAATGCTCCAATAACTGGCACTACAGCTGTTAAAAAGATAAAGATAATGTTGGACTTTAAAGAGTTAATTGTCATAATGCCCCACAGAGGAAACTCAGACTATCCTCAGCGAATCATCTGCCTCCATCTCACCCTATCCCAGCATCCTCTGTGGTCATCCTGCCTGTCAGCTCCATTTGCCCAGTAAATCCACCGTCTCTTCTGTGCACACGTCCAAACCGATTAACTTCAAATTCAAAATGAACCGCTATTTCTCCAAAAGAAAGATTTCCCAGTTCTGGTGTCTGATATTAAAATGATTTGCACATATCAGCATTTAGCACAGCGTCACGTTTCTGTCTCTGCTGCCTTCTGGCTCGGCCTCCCTCGATGAAAAGACTGTGACAGGTGTAACTTGTTGTCAGGTGTTTCCTTCTGCATGGATTGTCCACAGATATCAGGCCAGTGGGCATCTCCCATGGTTTAAACTGCCTCTCCACACCTGACAGTGAGGGCAGCCGACAGCAGACAGACATGTCTGAAACACGTCTCATTTATTTCCTTCGGTAGACGTAAAGTTACTGAGAGTTCTAGTATCTGATATTTCAGACCCTGATTGTTGAGCAGTAGGAACGTCTCTCTGTTACCAGAATCAACCCTTGAAGGCCATAAATCATAAATCTTTGCCTTTTTCTTTTAAGCATAAGCAGCGTTGAGGCTGGAAATGTGCCGCTGCCTGCCTCAGTCCTTCTCTCTGGATAACGGTCCGAGTATTTTGTTCATTTACTGAAAGGCATGCCGCCGTGGCGTCGGAAACTCCCACAACGTCTAATGAATCACCGCTCGCCTGCTGCGAGAGAGCATTTGTCCCAGTCAGATAAGAATATGAATTAAACATGTTCACGTGTGGAGGGCTCAGTGCTGGAGGTGATTTATGCCGCTGCAGTCCCGCTGTGTGAGGCGCATACATGAAGCACAGAGGTGGTTTCGTTGTAGTTTCGCTTTCCCAACTTAGACTCTTCACAGCGGATCATCGTCCTCTCCCTTTTCCCGTTCACTCACATGTGCTTCATTTGTTTTAATCTCATTTAATATCCATGATATAATAACACACGTGTTCTTGGATAAGTGCAACCAGTGACAGAAGATCCATCCAGGTTCTTCCAGTTACCAAAGTGAAGTCTTAGTGGCAGTTGGCAAAGCAAGAATACTTCCCAGTGCCTCCTGAAGGATCCCGATTAGCTCCCAGGCCAGATCCCCAGTGAGTGCTGGGTCCTAACTTCTCTGAATTGGACATGCCCAAAGAGTCTCCAAAGGAAGGCGTCCCGATCAGATACCCGAGCTACCTCGGAGGGTTCCTCTCCACTCTGCTCCGAGCTCCTGGAGAAAACTCATTTCGGCTGTTTGCATCTACTCGCTCTTCCGCTCATTCCCAGATCTCGTGACCAAAGTTGAGGACTGTAGAATGATACATGTGAAATAGGAGGCTCCGCCTACACTAATCCACCTGTCAGCCGCACCTTCCACTTTTCCTGCCACATGTGAAGAACAGACAGTGAGATTTGAACTCTTGAACTTTTCTTGTGAGTTTCAGAGACGCTAAAAGTGTTTTTGATCAGTCCGCAGTTCAAAGAAGTATGGAAGCAGCTTAAAGTGAATTATACACGTAACGGTCACTCGATTGTGGCTTCAGAACGCCTCCCGCTCGAGTTCTATTCACTTCCATTCAGAAAGCACCATCTTAGTAGAAATACTAAGCCTGTCATTTCTTCAGCAAGCAATTATGGCCTCCATTGATAAATTCAGGCTCTCTAATATGTGTGCCGCTCGTCCTGTGGGACATTATTGGCCCATTAATTAGATTTGAAGGCTTACAGGAGGCTTTGCTGGTCGTTGGTTGACAGCTGTGTGACAGAAGTCGGCCCGGACGCTGTCCTGCCTCCAGCTGATGGAGTTTTTATTTAAGGGATTATTTCTTTCTACAAAGATGATTACTTTACCTGTTGTGCTGTTGTGCTGGCATCACTCTGGTCTGAGGTAGAGAGGTTTGTCCTTTCAGACTGTGAAAGCTAACACCCTGCACCAGTTATCTGGTAGTTTCTGGATTCAACAGGAAATGATGGCTCTGAACAAAAGCTGCAACTCTGAGCTCTTCAGTGAAAACACCGGGTGGCACTCAGTCCATCTGTGGGCTGGATAAAAGCCCAGAGAGGGTATCATGTCAGAACGAGACCTCGTAAAGCAGAAGGACGCATGGGCTGTCAATTTGACTCGGTTTCAGTTCAGAGACAAAGAAAATCTTTAAGTCATGAATCATTGTTTTAAAATGGGGACGTGTTTAAAGTTATGGTCAGTTTAAGTGTTCAGAAAATAAATGTAAGTGAATGTAACGTCCTCTGAAGTGATGAAAACGTGTGTGTGTGTGTGTGTGTGTGTGTGTGTGCTCATCCAGCAGCTGCCAGCTCAGAGGAAGCAGTTTGAATTAAATAATTCACCAGCTGCTATTATACAACAATTACTACACTTCCATCAAAGCTCTGAACACACACACACACAGACGTACACAACCACATGGATGCACATGTATGAGGACTCACAGACACGGTGACCGGTGCAGTACGGGGTCCTCAGAGGCCTCACAGAAGCAGAAAGTTCAGTATTTCAGTGCGTGTGGATTTAAAACGATCGTAGCGAGGCGCTCGGAGGACAACTTCAAAGAGGCGTTGAGATCTGAATCAGGTGTGTCTGAGGCCTGACTCGCGCTCATTGATGAAGACGAGGACAGCTGCGCACAGCTGCACACCATCAGTTGCTGTTGTTGTTGGGGCGATCGTGGCTCAAGAGTTGGGAGTTCGCCTTGTAATCGGAAGGTTGCCGCTTCGAGCCCCGGCTCCGACAGTCTCGGTCGCTGTGTCCTTGGGCGAGACACTTCACCCGTTGCCTACTGGTGGTGGTCAGAGGGCCCGGTGGCGCCAGTGTCCGGCAGCCTCGCCTCTGTCAGTGCGCCCCAGGGTGGCTGTGGCTGCAATGTAGCTGCCATCACCAGTGTGTGAATGGGTGGATGACTGGTTGTGTAAAGCGCTTTGGGGTCCTTAGGGACGAGTAAAGCGCTATACAAATACAGACTATTTACTTTTTTCATCTCTGCCCGGATGGCTCATGCACAGTCGCATGCACTGCAGTTAAAACGTGTAGGCAGGCAGCTCTGCTCAGTGACAACACATTGCAGGGCACATGGACTTTTGCTTTTTGCCACTTGGACCCGAGCAGACTGTTATTTCCATTCGAAGCAAAGGATGGCCTTGTGTTACTGGCATGTTTTTAGAAAAGCACCAAGGGGAGAAAAGAGGAGTACAGCTGACAGCTGGGCTCAAATAACAGTAACATATTTCAGGAAACACCTCTAAGGACTATAATTTCACTCATTTTCCTCCTTTATTTTGTTCTTCCTCTAGCGGCTGGTTAATTCTGGATGTACTGACCCTGTTTCCAGCTGCTCCTGCAATGGATGACATATTAGTGACTAACCGCGTGTCGTGGATAGGCTGATCTCATCCATCAGGTCATCCTGTGGCTTATCCAGGTCCAGCTCGTGGGTGCTGCAGTCTAACCCTCAGTTTGTGACCGTAAATGAGGGTAAGAGATCGATTAGTTTGTAAATCGACAGCTTTGCTTTCATGCTCAGCAAAAATAATTACTTTATCCTCCACTTCTGGTAGCTGCTGATGGTTTAGAGATTTTCTTTAATAGCTTAACCAAAGGAAAACTTTGCTTCACATTTGTCTTTGAGCGATGCAAACACTGGAACAGAAAATAAACGCACCGGCTCTACTTGAGCTCTCAAAGTGCTTTTTTACAACATGACTCATTCGCTTTTTTCTGCGCCTGAGTGCTTTCAGTCTAACATCAAACACTCTGATGGAACCATCAGAGAGAAACTTAGACCTCAGTATCTTTGGCACGCACAGCAACCAGGGATCGAACCACCAACCTTACCGTTAGTAGACGACCTGCTGCACCTCCTGACCTGCAGCTACCCACGACTGTGAAGTAACGACGAGGGTGAACCGAGCGGGATTCAAGCTAAGCATTTCTCAACTTCCATACGAGCGACTGAAGCGGCTACAAATAAATGTATATGTTGATTGACATTTGACCTGGTAATAAATCAATTAGGTCACCTAGGCAACCAGAGCTTGGAGCTCCTACAGGTGACCAGCCTTCAAAGAGGTGTACGACGAGTGAATCACAGCTTTAGGGCTCACGTTTGTTTCAGAGGCCTGGAAATATTTCCCGGTCCTCACAAACCGAACGGGCTCGTTGTTCTCGTTGTGTCTGTAATTGCAGAGTTTAGCGTGCACGCTGCTCCTTACTGACTCGTTTCCTTCTCACAGTGAAACGTAGGCCTGCCAGATGCTGTAAGAGAGTTCGTGTTTGTTGCCCGGAGCTCAGATATGTTTCTGTTTTTTATTGCCTGAGCAGATGGGACAGGATGAAATCACATGAATCAGATTTAGATGTTTTGTTGCAGTGGAAGTTGTCATCGCCACAGATTTATTGCAGGGGAGCTTTTAATTGGATTGTAAGCAGTCAGTTTCCTCTCAGCTCATGGACCATGTGGCACTTGGTGTCTACATTTACACTTTGGATTAAAAGCAGATCGGCACAGAGTCTAAATAAGTTAGCTAAACAGCGGAGTTACAGACCAGCTCTCACATCAGAAACCCTGCATCTCAAATCTAAACTCATGTGAGCATCAACAGCAATTAGCTGTCCAGTAAAATGATTGATTATAATACAAGAAAGACACGCTCATGCTGACTCGTGTTTCCTCTGTTCAGACTAGAAATATGGAAGAGCATCTGTGCTTTCAGGATATGTTAAACTAGCTGCACTAATTTAACTCTTTAAAATGTTATTTGATAAATAAAACCATTATTTAAAGTTATGTTTACAAATTTAGATTTTTTTTATCTCTACTTCTGTTTATTATGTTTATAGTGTTTTAAATCTTTATCTTTGCCACATCAGTTTCACTTATTCTATCATATTTCTGACTCTTTCCTCGAAATCTTGTGGTTTTAATCTCTTCAGCGTCACCTAATAATTCATTGTGTTGACTTATTGGCTTAAACAATGACCTCACGTGCTTTGTTTAATTGCAAATATTGTAATTTAAGCATCATGTGGTATGTGTTATGATTTGATGCTATATAAATAAAATAATTGAACTGAAATCTCACGATTCTCCCTTTTATGGAAAAATGTTCCCTAATCTGTCTCATGAGTGGTTCAATAATCTTAAATTAACGTTGGTCAAACGTCGTGTTTTTCACACTCGGGTTTTATCTTGACTGACTTTAATGTAACATCTTAGTCGTGTTTTCCTGCTCGACGCGTCTTCGTTGGGGGAAACGGGCTTCCATAAATTCCCTCGGTGTTGGAAAGCTGTGGTCGGGCAGGCGTTCGCTTTTCTGGGCCCGGACTTGCTGGGAGAGGCTGCCTCGCTCTGAATTATTAATGACCTACTGTAGAGAACAGCTCAGCCTCCCCCCTCATTACCTCACCCACCTCTCGTGTCCTCTCCCTCTGAAACCTTCTGCCTCTTATCTCTCCGTGCTGCTGTTCGCTCTTTCAACAGCCTCCTTTTTATTTTTCCATCTTTTCTTCTTCTCTCCTCTTCATTTACCCGCCTTCCTCTCTGCCTTTCCTCGCTCTCCCTCCGGAGGCTTGTGAGATTGTGTTATGTCACATTAAAGAGACAGGCGGCTGCTAAATGAAAAATACGACGTAATAAGACTCATCCGAGGAAAACTGTGGATTCAGCATCGATTTTGGATCGGTGTGAATTCGATTTTCTGGGATTCGGAGGAACTGGCTCCCCAGTTTCTCTCCGACATGTTCAATGTCTTCTTTTCACTCACCCTGAATCTTTTTTGTCCGCCTACTCGTTACACCTTTTTTCTGTGTTTTGAACTATTGTTCCAATAAATTGTGGTGTTTTGAGGCCACAGGAACATGAAACTTGATGTAAAAACTGAACCAGCTATTGGCAGCTGCATGTTGCTGCAAACCTGCTGATGTGCAGGAGTTATTGTTGAATTACTTGAACGCTGAGGGAAACTTTAATGTGCGATTGTTCTCTGGGGCTGTAAGCACAGCCTGTTTTGTAATATTTGAAGGGTTATATTGTTATGATCAAAGGTTTCCTCAGCAGGTCAGAGGGAGACCTGCGAGACCCTGCAAGGAGCGTGGATTTGAATCCAAATGGCAGCTGTCAGCTTATTGGTGGGAAGGTGGGGAGGGGCGGTGCTGCGGGCGGTGCTGCGCTGACATCATGAAACTCAAAGAAATGTCACATTCAGCTGTCTGCAATTATTTTATAAACGTGTGTGTCCAAGGCAACCAACATGACAAAATAATTAGCACACCTTTGTCTTTAAGTTACACGACCTGGTTACATTTGGCCTGCGGTTCAGCACCATGGACACTACCACAGCTTTCTATTGTGCATATGGACTCTAGAGAAGTCTATGATGTATATTTATTATGTTTCTATAATTGAGAATTAGGAAGGATCTACAGTAAGTCTGTTGTGGCTCTACTGTCTAGCAGGTTAGTCCTGTGTAACCGACCTCTTCTGTCCGTGTTTCTCTCAGACGTGGCTGAAGAACTACGGCTACCTGCTGCCTCACGACGTTCGGACATCAGACCTGCGGCAGGAGAAGGCCATGCAGTCTGCCGTGGCCGCCATGCAGCGCTTCTACGGCATCCCTGTGACGGGAGTGTTGGATGAGACGACTATCGAGTGAGTAATCGGGACGTTTCCGTAAAAGTGGGAAAGGCAGGGCACTCCTCGTGCAGGCGGGGACCGTTGCATCATGAAGGGCATGTGGTGTAACATCTTGGCCAAATCAAACATGCGTATCATAAAAAATGAGATTTCCATACCAGATCAGTCGGAGGTAGATTTAATAGCCTTCGGTGCTGTTGGAAAATCTGCTACTGTTGGTCAAACACGAAGGACGAGGAAAGGGGGGAAGGCGTGTTCACAGGCAGCGAGAGAGAAATCTGACAATCCCGTTAGTCAGTTTTCATCTCTTGGCACTGTTCAGAAAAGCTGTCATGATCATGTGTATTCAATAATCAGTAAATATTGTATCAATACTTTAAATAACTGTGTAAATGTTCCTTTTGTATGGCTAACACACAAACGACACACACTATATTATACTACATGATATTATTTCTTTGCAACTTTGCTCATTTCTCAATAAGTGAAACTTTATTTTTATTCACAGTCCAAAAAAATACTTTTGGTTAATCTGGGTTTTGGTGCTCCTCACTTCATCCTCTACCTGAAACAAAACAGTAGCTCCTGCGCCTTTAAGGCTCTGCTCCATGAAAGCCTGCTGTGTTCTGATTGGCCAGCTTCCAGAAACCTACTGAGGGGCAGCACCCACTGCCTGTGAGCTATGCTGCTTGACTTTGGTGTGTCTGTAGCGGTGATCTCCAAACGATGGACCACACTTACATTTAGCGTTGAATATTTCCACTTAAGGAGAAACAGAGAAGCTTCATTTTCTGATCGCTAACGTGACCACCCACCAGTGTAACCAGTTTAAAGTGTTACACTCTTCTGTTTTTGCTAACCTGAGCCTCTCTAGCTGCTCTGCATTTACTAGCTTGTCTCTGACGGCGTCCGCCTGCTGTTTGCTGCTGAGCGCGTCGTCTGAAGCTGTTCTTCAGATGTTTTTGAAGACACTGAAACGACGCTGTGAAAACGATACGACTGAAGCAGAATGTAAAGCGTGAGCCAGAAATTCAAAACAATGATTTAAAGAATCCGAGGAGCTCTGCGAAGCTGAGCGTTGACCCCCTTTTGACATTTCACAGACACTTAATCCACCCAGAAGCAATCAGCCTCACTGCTTTCAATTTAAATGTGTTTCCTCTGCTTCAGCACACAAACTGCTCTCCACAAGTGAATCTGCTTCCTGTGGGTGCTGCTCATCCTCACATCGTCTTCAACAGTCTGCTTTTTAAAACGTTTTAGCAGAAATCTAATGGCTGTCGTTATGTTCCAAGAGTTCTTTGGAAGATCTTGCATCTCCATTAAACTCAGAGATTATCAGTCTTATCACTCCCCGATATTCAGTGATCAGCTCTAAATGTTACAGAGTTAAAGCGCTGAGCAGCACGAGAGGCGGGTGCCTAAAAGTCACCAACGCTCTCCCAGCTCGATAACTGCTTCCAAACGTCCTCTACACTTAACATCAGCATAAAAACTGTGTCCCGGGAGCTTCCGAGCACATCCTGTATGTCATTCTTATTTCTGATGGGAAAAAGCAAAGCTTCCTAAGGAGAAGTTGGTAACCAGAGCGTCAGCAAACATTCGAAAATATCTCAGCACACTCGGTTGCCCCCTGGTGATAACAGTTTTAGATCAATTCTGTAGTTTCATTACCAAAAGTACTTTTAAATGGCCTCACAGTTTGCACGTAGTTTACATCAACATGTGAAAGCACCCAGGTTCAGGCGTACAGTGAAATCCATTCTTGTGTCAAAGCAAATATGTGAAACTGCCGGCAGTGGTGCGCTGCTTTGGTGAATAATGAACAGCTAAGAGAAACTAAAAATGGCTCTGATGATTGGCAGACATGAGATCGTTTAGTTGGTCCTGTAACTGCAAATGCAAAACTAATTCATAACCATCTCCAGCTGTGTCTCCCCTAAAAACAAAGCTGCTTCGAATAAACACGGTTCACTGAAATTGTTGTTCAGCTGAAACCACCCAGTCTGTGCCAAAACACTAACATTTTGCTGTTGTGTTCAGGTGGATGAGGAGACCTCGCTGTGGCGTCCCAGATCATCCTCACACCAGCCGGCGGCAGAGGAACAAACGCTACGCGCTGACGGGACAGAAGTGGAGAGATAAAAGGATCTCGTACAGGTGTGCATACCTGACTTCATTTCCCATAATGAGCTCTAAGATGGCAGTAACTGAGCGCTCTGAGCTAACACGGCTATTAAAGAGGCCGACACATGTTGATGGGATGCTGAGTGAGTGCTTCTTTTTCTTAATTCTCTGTTTCCATCTTCATCCTCCTTCTTTCTCTCCCAGCCTGGGCTTAATGTAAACCAGCTGCGTCCCAGGGTACCCTGAACACATCACGTATCCATACATTACATCCACCCACTCACATCTCTCCGTCTTTATTTCTTTATGGACGTACGGTAAAACCCTCGGCTGTGTGATCCAACCAGCAGCTCGGCCGTGTAATGTGGGTCTAATGCAGATTAGAGCCGTCCCACGGGACTCTGAACGCATCCCAGCTCCTGCCCACTTTTTCTCTCTCCCGTCTCTCTCTTTGTCTCCTACTTTAGTTCTCTCTGCTTCTTGTTCCCCGACTGCGTCTCTCTCAAATTCAAATCCAGCTTCAGTGCCACGAATCAAACTGAAACAGTACTTGTGTATTTCCACAGTTTCTTGGTAAAAATGACCAACAGTAAGTAAACACTGCTGCCCTGAACGCCTCGTTTCCATTCTCTCTTTCTAGTTTCAGCTCTGGGGAACAAAAATCCTTTTTTAGGGAACTTTAACTGTTTGTGGCCGTTTTTAATAAACTGCCTCGTCGTAACTGTTAAAAGCAAAATGTTCCTTATTGAATGGGGCTGTGGTTAGTTTGTATTTGTGTATTTATCAGGGGCCACGAGAGGAGAAGCATAGCACCAGGTTTAGCTTGTCGTGGAGGACAGCAACAGTTAGTGTCTCGTTCTCTCTCGTTGAGCTCATTTAGTGTTCAGCATTCACTGTTATCTGCTACGACTTTCCAAATACTCCAGAACTCTGTGGTTCCGCTCGATGAGCGGCACTCGTGAGTCCAGGATGAACCTTTTTTCCCTCTCATGTTTCAGTAGAAAGGGTTTCTGCAGAGCTTTAATGCAGTCCTTCCTGTAAGTCTCAGTGACATCACAGCATCCTCCATTTTGATTTGAAGTGTGATGCGAGCAGCAGCCTCCTGATAGCTCCACCTTCATCCACCACGAGTTCCCTTTCGGTATCTCTTTGTAGAAATCCTTGTTTCTCTGTCATTTTCCAGCACCTCTGTGTGAACATTATTTATATCTCTGGTTGGTTTTGTCGTATCGTGTGTTCTCGTTTCCTTCTGGTTAAATTTATCGTCGCTGCTTTTCTTCCTCTCGCTGAAATTTTCCACGTCTTTGTTTAATTCTGTTCTTCTCCTGCTTCAACATCTGAGATCAAACAGTTTCTTATTTAGATGTTTGAATCTCCTTTCAGCCTCCTCTTGCTTTTCCTCCACCCCCGTCTCTCCACACCATCCCACTCAGAGTTTTATAGGTCTAATGTAAATTACGCAGCTCCCGCGAGACTCTGGGCCCATCCCAGTTCTGCTGCTTTACTGGGATCCACTCTACAACGTTACATAAAACCCACAGCGTGCGATCGGCGCTATCCGGTTACCCCTTACTGCATCTGAGTCTGCTCGGGCCTCCTCGTGTTTCACCTGTTATCCACTGTCGCATTCTCGCAGTGTTGTCTTCAGCTCGGCTGCCGTCGCTCGAGCCGTTTGCTCCAATCATTTCTAACTCGATTGTTCTTCTTCCGAGGCACCGGCCCATCTCCAGAGCCAGACCAGCCTCCTCCTCTTCCACTCACACTCTGTGATATGGAGCCAGTGTTTAGGCTGGTTGTGCTCCATCATTTACGGTCCATGCAGTATTCGTGTTCACCTGCCAAGCTGCGCTTCGGGCCACCTTACTGTCACATCCAGGATCCTTTGCATGAATTATGGGCGTACCTTCTGGTTCACTGAAAGTGCAGGAGCTGAGCTTAAGCTTCCAATGCTTCATTAACTGGAACCGGAGAAACTATGAATGATCTTTGCAGCTCTGCAGGTTGAATGTGAGCAGCCCTTTGCTAAAACCCGAGTATCACGAACTTGTTGTTTTCATTCGGACTGCAGAACGTTTCCATCCCACACACAGAATTACAGGATAGTTTCTCTGAAGGAGACAAAACTGCTCTTAAAATCTGTGTTGAGAAGAACGATGAAGAAGCTAACGCTGGTTACAGGTCTGTCTGTTCCAGAGAGATTCTGGTTTGCAGCCCTTTGAATGTGAGAAATGAACTGAGCGGTTCCAGACTCATTTGTATTTATGCATTGATCTGAAGATGTCAGGCTGACTGAGCCACTGTAGCAGGAATTTTAGCTCAGATAAAACTGTAAGATGTTCCAAGCACTTAGTGAGATTTTACTCTTCATTGTAGCTAAAAAGAAAATGTTATTTATCCAGGGTCAAATCACAACAACAGTCACCTCAAGGTGCTTCATATTCTAAGGTCGACCCTACAATAATACATACAGAGAAAAAAACAACAATCATATGACCCCCTATGAGCAAGCACTTTGGCGACAGTGGGAAGGAAAAACTCCCTTTTAACAGGAAGAAACCTCCGACAGAACCAGGCTCAGGGAGGGGCGGGGCCATCTGCTGTGATTGGTTGGGGTGAGAGAAGGAAGACAGGATAAAGACATGCTGTGGACGAGAGACAGAGATTAATAATAAACGCTAAAGGTTTAGATTTAAGGCGGTGAATCATCCAGAGGAGCTGCTTTTGGAAACTCAGCATACGTGTACATCTACACAACAACTCCAGAGAGTAGCAGCAGCTCCCACACAGTGTGCTCCTAACCTTATTTTGCTCTGTGTGTATCCAACACATACCCGGCTCACATGCTGCATCAAAACAATACGATCTGAAGGTGGTTGCCGTTCAGTGCGCTTACCTGAGTGACAGCGATGAGCTCAGACAGGAGGATTTTTTCTGCCTCTGCTCTGCATTAAGAGGAATTTCAGGGCTGCGTGTAATCACACCCGCTGTTCGATACTGTAGCTGCAGGATTATGCAACTTTGCATCTCCAAGTGAAAATTTCCAGTAAAGCCTCCGTGCAGAAGGCGGATATTAAGAAGAGTCGAGAAGGCTGGAAAGAAGAAGAAAATACAAGTGAAGGCCAAAGCAAGTTGAGAGAGCACTCAGAAGAATGATGTTTCCCCTTTTATGCCGATGCCTCTGCAACTAAGCAAATTCATTAAAAGTCAATCAAAGGACAGAAACAAAAGAAGAGAATAACTGCATTTAGAGCTGCTCCGACTGAGCTCAGCGATGGATTGCGATCAGATAAAGATGTTAAAGCTCCTCTAAAGGACGGATCCCTTCAGAATTCAACATGTGGTCAGATGTTTGGTGTGATTTCGCATTATGGATTCTTTTCTCATTCTCTTGTGGTGCTTTGTTGGTTACTGTTATTATTATAACAAGAGATTAGTTCTTAGGTTTGTGTTTAGTGTAGGTTTAGTTCTGTGTCTAGTCTGCGTCTTTGTGTAATGGTTTCTTGTTTCCTGTTTTATTGTGAAAGTCCGTGTCTTATTTTGCCTCCCTTGCCTCGTCTCGTCAATCACTTCCCGCTGTGTTCCCCACCTGTGTGTATTTAGTCGTGTCTTCTTGTGTTGTAGTCGCTGGTCCGTCTGCTTATCTCCTGTGAATCAGCTGTGTGTGTCTGCTATCAACCTTCATGTGCTTCCGCTCACCCTTGTTCATGTTCATGTTTAGTAGTTTAGTTTTTTCCAGTATAGTTTAGCTTTAGTTCTGTTTGCCATCTTCTACTTGTGTCTTATTTTTATAATAAAACTCCTTGGCACCTCAACGAGTGCCTGCTTGGACCCTCCTTTACTTTCCTCCACACGGCTCATCCCTTTCACTGTGACATAAGATGTTTTCGCAGCACACATATTCATGCTCCCTTCAGGATTTATCCTCCTCACTTTGCACCATCAGCAGGTAGATATTAAATTATTCCAAATGAAAATCATTTTTGTGCCTAATCTTCTCTTTGGTGTTTGCAAATTGTGCTAAAGCTAAGCTAACTAGCTAAAATTATTTTACCTGGTTCAGTAACTTGCATCGTCCTGCAGCTAATGCTAATGCTAATGCTCGCCTACGTCTTAAAAATGTTGTGGATGATGGAGGAAAGTATTGGCTGTAGGAAAGAAATATGTTAAGGATATGTTTAAAATAGAGGCTGTAAACACAGATGATTTCAGAGTGGACATGCAGTACTATGCAGATGCCTCATTCCTTTATATCCTGCTGGTAAAACAGGAATGTCTTTAAGTATATTTGGGAATAGCTCTCCAGGCATTCTGAGGGACATCCAAAGCTCTCCTTGGGGTGTTTCAGCTTCTGCTTCAGGAGTGTTGAGGTCCGGGCTCTGTGGAGGCCAATCCATGACTGACAGTGTTCCACTGTGTGTTTTATATATTGGTATGCTTTTATGGCACAGGCCGTGTGTTTGGGATCATTGTCATGTTGAAAAATGAAGCTGGTGCCAATCAGATGTTTCCAGATGTTTCTGCATGGTGGATAAAAATCTGATGTTACGGTTCTGTGTTTATAATTCATTAGTTGTCCAGCGCCACTGGCTGACAGGGCGCCCAAACCGTAAGTGAGCCGTGAGAGAGCCCCCACCCTGTGGGAAGAAATTGTTAATTGCAAACTATAGTGACCTGTCAGCATTGTCGATTTGGGTTTTTCCCTTTTAAGGATTCAGTTTCCGATTCTCCAAAGAACTCCTGGAGTCATCTCCTCTGATTTCCTCTTTTTCTCGCCCATTACCTGAAATCTGTGCAGCACATTTCATTATCGAAATGCATTAAATGTGTGAGACTACAGTGTCTGCATATCCAACCGAGTGCTAGACGTACGTGTGTGTGTGCGTGCGTGCGTGCGTGTGTGTGTGCGTGTGTGTCAGACAGTATACCATCTGTGTGTTTTGGCCACAGGTCATTTGGCCAGTTTCACTGCTGTAACGTTACACACCATTTACTCAAATCAGACAACTGCTACCTGGCTGTCTGTCTGACACACACACACACACACACACACACACTAATCACCAGGCTTTAGGGTGGGAGTTGGATTTATAAATAAACTTCGTAGAGGATTTGCAGGCACAGTTATGAAATGCAGTAAAATCTCCTCAGACGTGCTTCTGTCCACTTCAAACAGATCTTATATGATATTATCATGTTGTTGCACTAATAGAGCTGCAACTAATGATTATTTTTAATATTGATTAATCAACTGCACCTTTTAAATGTTGGTCAAAAAACTCCAAGAACCAAGAGAAACGAGATGTTCGCTCGTCATGTTTGGAGATTTCCTTGAACAATTATTACTGAGTCGTTAAAATGATTTCTCGGATGAGCTGATCGTTGATTCTCTTTCATGTGTTCAAAGAGCAGCTCACTTCAGCTCCAGCACAACGATCCAGGTTGATCTTGTTTTGTTTTCTGATCTGGTTTCAGTGAAGATGAACTTTATGTAACTCGCAGTGAGCTGCTGTCACAGCCGTCACTGTCCACACGATTCATTTCCTGTTATCTGACCTCATTTTGAATTCATTCTGAACACCAAACCAAAAAATGAAGAAGCACAAACTTTGCTATAATATATGTTTATTAATGATGTTTCCAAACGATGTGATTCTGATGACATATTGCAGATGATCAGTCAGTAAAATTCCAGTTGTTTGAGTTTTCATACATTAACCTGATGGAGGAGGCCCCATCTGTGCAGGCTGCTGCGTACACGATAGCTGAAGCTTATCAGGTGTGGGCTGCAGGGGCAGGACGTACCTGTCCCCGCCCGCCTCCTCCTGTCACCACTCGCAGTTTGTTCTCAAGGTTTTTCAGGTTTGTTGGAGTTTAATTCTAATATATTCTCGTTGATGAGAAGGTTCTCTCAGTCTGGGTGTTATCTCTGTTTTGATTTCTATAGATTTCCTTAATCCTTTGAGTCTGTTTCTATTAGAGTTTGCTGGTCCTCGGTGTTCCCTCTGGATCTCGTTGCCCTCCTGTTTCCCTGATTAGTCCATAGTCCAGTCTTCCCTTCAGTTTGGATTGTGCATGTGTTTGTGTGTCCCTTGGGTTTCTACGATTTTATTAAATTCGATGACATGTTAAATAATCCAAGTCAAGTTTTCCAGGCTTCTAGTTTTGTGTCTTTGTGTTTTTTCCAGTCTTTAATCTTCGGTTTCCTCCTGTGTGACCTTTGGGTGTGCTTTAGATCTTTTTGTCTTCCCCTCGCTGGATTTGTTTGCTTCACTCACTGATTGCTTGTGTGTGACCTCTGCCTGGATAAAGGATTTGGATTTTACTGTCTGCCTCCAGTGCGTTCTCTTTCTCGTGTTCCTCACTCATAACCTTTTCAGCGTGGGTGGACTGCTGGTTGGACACGCCCAAAACATACCAACAAGGAGGTGTTTGGGTGCAGCCACAGCAGATACTGAAGCACTGAGGTGGATCCTGTCCATGTGAAATATGGAGCACAGCTTAAAGCTCCTCCTGAATCTCTAACGAGGCGCCCACACACCTGTGACAGGAAGCTCATTTCTGCTCCATCTTATTCTTTCAGTCGCTACCCACAGATCGTGCTCACAGGTGGGCGTGGCGACGTAGCTAGCTGACAGCTTCGTGCTCACGTCTCTCTGTACTACAGCCTCGCTGTCACAGCAAACCAGTCTGCACTCTCCCCGACACACGGACGAAGACCCAGAGATACCTGAACTCCTCCACTTGGGGTAGCAACTAATTGTGAATCCAAAGAATTGCCGCCCCATGAAGCTCCACCCTAACGTGGTGTATGGTTCTGACCCAAGCAGCTACGTTGCTGAGGGCATCTTTCCCCTGGTTGGATCTCCCAAGGTATTTAGGCCTTGGAGAGGGAACAGGGATTCATGATGACTCCCCATCGTGGAGTCAGGATTCAGGTGGAGGCCCATCAGCTGTAGGAGAAGCTCTCTGGAGCCTGTGTTTATGGAGTAGATGGGGGTCAAAGGGCATTAGTCCAGTTTTGAGGGGCTTGTTTGGTTTGAGGGACGTGCCAGCGAAGCACCATAGCATGACTCATGACCAGCTGCATTCAGCGGTGAAATAAACTCGTTTTTGGCGTCTCATCGAGTCTCGATCTGCATCTGTCGTCTAGATCGTTGGAGACGTTTTTTATTCACTCCATCACAGCTCACAACAACTTTTAATCCATTTCCAGGGACTACCTGTAAAGTGCTATAAACATTTCTATTTCTTTGCCAGCTGGACTTATTTTTCTCACATCAGGAAGCTGCTGTGCTCATGAATGAATGTTGAGTTACAGCAACTGTGTAAATGTGCTGATATTTATTTCCGTAATGCATGTTTCTGGTCGGGAACAAAGCCTTTGCTCCCCCGTCGAGAGACAGATTGTGTGAAATGAACTCAGCCGCCCGCTTCGCTGTTTTATCCCGCCGTGTTTTTTCCTTGCTCTCCCTCTCCTGTCCTGGCTTTTCTTTTCCATCCTCCACCCTCTCTGTCTCTGCCAATTACTCCCATCTGTCCTCTAACGCTCCCTCGTCCTCGACTCGCTCTCCCGTCTCCTCCGACAGGGTTGGAAGGTGACAGCAAAGGTTTAAAAGGCTGCTTTTAAAGACGCTACATGAAAGTGTTTCCAGTGACAGTGAAGTGAGTGATAAAACATGTAATGATATACCTCCCATCCTCTCTCTCGCAGCAGCAGAGTAGCTATGGGTGGCACATCGTCTCCTGCAATTACTCTATAATGACCTTTCTGCCTCGTTCGTCTCTTCCAGCCGAACACGCATCAGCCGTCGTGCCAACCGCGCTGCTCGTTGACTAACACTGAATCCTAATCCGCTGATTTCACTAAAGCGTGTACAGGTCTGGATCTTTGCATCAACAAAGACACTTTTTATTGTCGTTGTTGTTTTAGCCGATGCTTCCTTGCACATGTTGTGTGTTCTCACAGGTTTTACAGGCAACACAATCATCACAGCCGCACTCACTGACCTCTGCTCACCTCACAGTGAATGTGGGAACACGCTGTTTATTTGAACTGTGGCGTCTTTTTCTTTCTCGCAGCATATCCAACTTCACCCCCAAAGTTGGAGAGAAGGACACCCAGAGAGCGATTCGACAAGCCTTCAATGTGTGGCAGGCCGTCACGCCGCTCTCCTTCCAGGTGAGACGTCCAGATACACGCCTGAGTCATACAGGTCGAAAGCTGGAACATATGTAGCGCCCGATCACAACAGTCGCCTCGAGGCACTTAATGCTGTAAGGGAACGACTCAAAAAAAAGTCAAAGCTTGGGAGAAATCTGCTTTGGACAGAGAGGTTACATCGCACACACACACTGCACTCCTCCATGTAACCTTTAAAAAAAGCTAAATATTACATCGGTTAATGGGGAGTTTTTTATTATTCTAAACCCGTTCTTCTCATGCTCTGTGTTCGTTAATCATCTCGATACTATACAGTACAATAACAGAGAAAACCCAACATCAGACGACCCCTTGTGCACAAGCACTTGGCAACAGTGGGAAAGAAAAACTCCTTTAACAGGAAGAAACCTCCAGAAGAACCAGGCGTCCGTCTGCTGTCGGTGGTGACGGGAGGAAGACGGGACAAAACATACACTGTGGAAGAGACACAATGACGAATAATAACTAATGATTAAATGCAGAGAGGTGTACATGGTGAGTGAAGAAGAAACACCCAGTGCATCATGGGAATCCAGCCCTAACTATAAGCTTTAGCAAAAAGGAAAGTTTGAAGCCTAATCTTGAAAGTAGAGATAGTGTCTGTCTCCCAAACAACGGAAAATATGTCAGTAAATTCTAAACACCACAGCAGACACAATAACATACAGGTGAAACAAGAGCTGCTGTTATGACTCTTTCCATCAATCGATAGTTTGGTTTCTGGATCAGGTTCACCTTTCTCCAGTGCACAAGGAGCAGAAGATCCTTCGACGCTGTAGTAAACAGAAGAGCTTCGTAGTGCTTTGGTTTGCGACCTTCAGCAGTGTCGTCGTGGCCTCGAGGTGAAACCCACTGACCGAGCACTCGAGCTGTTCTAGCAATCAGTGAATAACCTGTGATATTGTCGTCTGGTTTATAATCTGTGTTGCTCACTGTGGCGTCATGGCTGGGTATAAAAACACGTACCCGTAGGTAGCTTTAGTCCAGCTGCTGAAAACAGCTGTTCAGCTGAAACAGATGTGCAGAAATCCTGTTGTTTATCAGCCCAGAAGACGTTTCAGTGAAGGAAGATGTCTTTGAGCACGGACGGCTGATTCCCCCATTTTTGGACACACCACAGCGAAACGTATGTTGTTAAAAGAGTAAAGCTCTGATTACAGTCACTGTCATTTTTATATGAAATAAGAAGTCAGGCCGTCGTTTCTGAGGAGGAAGCCTGAACGAGCGCGTGAAACTCACAGTATTTTTATCTTCTGAAATATTGATTCCTTGTTTGTTCCTCTGATCCCGCGCAGGAGGTGCCGTACTCGGAGATCAAGAACGAGGGCAAAGAGGCTGACATCATGATCTTCTTCGCCTCTGGTTTCCACGGTGACAGCTCCCCGTTCGACGGAGAGGGGGGCTTCCTGGCCCACGCTTACTTCCCCGGCGCCGGCATCGGAGGAGACACGCACTTTGACTCCGATGAGCCCTGGACGCTTGGCAACGCCAACCATGACGGTTAGCCGAGTCTTTGCCTCTTTGACCTTGGCGCTCGCGCCGATTCCGCTGAAACATGCTGAGCGACGGTTATGAAACACCAGCTAATGGATTAAATTATCATTTATTTTCTTCACTAACTTTTGCAAATTAAATTCCTCGAATGCGAAGATGTCCTCAGTCGTCGGCGCCGTATCTCTGAGCGCTGCTCTGTTTAGTCACTGGATGAGAAGTGGAGGCCAAAACACACTTCACTTTGTAGTTTTCTTCTTCTTCTTCTATCTCACTTTGACGAATGACTTGTGCCAGATTCCCTCTGCTTGAATAACTAACGTGTTGACAGAGAGAGAGCGAGATGCGGGGAGGGCGCACTGATAGAGCGGGAGAAGGAATCTGGTTTGAAAGATTAGCACAAACGAGAATTAGCTCTGACAGAGAAGCTCTGAGTCTGCGTTCCCACATTACAGCCCGAGTTTCTTTTTTTCTCTTTCAGGCTGAAATAAGCATCCAAGGACACGTCCACGCTTTCATTTTAATGAAGACTTTTATTCAGACGCGCGTATAAACGTAGCAAACCACTGATTCTCCTCCTGCAGGCGCTGTTTCTGCAGACAGCAGGGGTCTGAACATCAAACGATTAAACATAAAGAATAGATGTGAGGCGGCGGTGGCTCAGGTGGAAGAGCGGATCAATTGCGAGGTTTGTGGTTTGATCCTCAGCTCGACCTGTTTATAGATGGTGATGCAGAACAGCTGCCCCTGATGCACGAAACAGCTAAACAAACCAAGTCTATTTAAATGTTTTAGACGCTGTCCAGCATTCAAAGAAAATGGCTTTTTACTTTATCTTAGATTACAGTGTGCTTATAGCATGTGGCTCGCGTTACCCACTGACTGCATATGAAAGATGGGTTATTGTGGGGGTGTTGGCATTATCTGCTCAGGTTCTCTAACTTGATTAGTTTCACAGTCAAATTAGCTGTAAAGATCAAAGCTGCATTTTGTGTCAGGCTGAAAACATATTTCTGAGGTAAGTTTGGACATTTTTACACGGAGGTCTGTGGAAACTGACACTCAGGACCCGCCAGCCTCAACTGGACATTAGAGAAACTGCTCGGATTCAGTTATGAGCCTGCACTGAAATCGTATCATATGTCTTTAAATTCAGAAAAACATCAAAGAAACTCAAAAGTGCACCAAAGGAAATAAACTCAGACACAGAAAAAAGTGCAAAGAAACAAAATGAGTTGGAAGAGATACAAAATGATCCAATCGAGATATAAAACGAACAGAAAAGATTTTTGTGCCTCTTTAACATCATAACTATAAAGATGTAATTAAAGAACAACCATAAAGAGATTAGAAAGAGGTCAGAGATGTTAATGCGACTGCGTCCTTGAGCAACACATTGATCCCCAAATGTGCCCAGATGGTAAGACCAGCTCCTTGTGTGGTCGCTCTTTGCTGTCACTGTGCTGATGGCTAATTAAGAGCCAAGGATGGGAAGTGCCTTGAATAAAAGCTTTGAGACGCCGGCTTCACTTTTAATCCCCGGAGTTTGATTTCTACCCAAACTCCTCAACCAAGGAGGTGCTTAAACTTGAACCAACAGCGAGTGAAGAAGAAAAGCGTCTTACAACTAAGACGTCAGCATTTTAAAGAGATAAGGTTGGACATTTGATTGTTTTTGTTGTGTTTTTAAATGAATGAATGCAGTAGTTAGGCAAAATTAATATGAAACTGGTAGCTTCTACCCCCAAAAACTTAACCAGATCCACCCAAACACTGACTGTTTAACTGTGGCAACTAAACTATTGTAACAACGTTGGCTTTTACGTGTAACAGTGAACAATGATCAGTTTCAAACCTGTGATGGAGGCAGAGAGCAGTCGAGCCGGCCGTGAAAATGCACCAGTTTGTCAGGACGAACAGGTTTTTACATAAAATGGTAAAATTATTGATTAATCGCTGAATCTTCTCTCAGCATGTGTCTGTGTGGTCACAGGTCCTCTCTGCACGTCCTCAAAAAGCCTCTTTATCTCTAAAATCCCTCCACACACACACACACACACACACACACACACACACACACACACGCAGTAATTGAAAGATTAGAGACGAGATAGTGAGACAGGGAAGTTCTCAGACTCTGTGAAAACTAATTCACGGTATCAGCTTCTGAAGGACGTTGGGAGGACGAACGGACCTCATTTTCACCTGGGCTTAAAACCTGACGAGGGACGGTCTCCATTATTAACCTGCTGACTCCTGCAGGACAGAGCTGAGGGCACGAGTTCCCACGAAGAGGCGGGAGGAAAACTTTATGAATGAAGCGTTACGTGTAACTACATGTATTTATAAAGTGTAAAGGACTCAGACGCACACTTTTATTCCCTGATCTTCATTTGCTCTTTTCTGGTTTCAGTTGCTAAAAGTTGTTTGTAGCTGTTGTTGTAAATCCCACAGACTGTCTGTGAATCTGCTTTTCAGCCAGCAGCAGCGGCCTGAAGGAGCAGTTAGCCGACCTGTGAGGCAAACGGGTGTTTACACCTGCAATAACTTCAATATATTTAATGAGGCCCTGAGAAATCGTTGCCTCAGTTACAGGCGCACCATCGCGAGTGGGTGTGAGACGTGTCCACAGGACATTTTTACAGCTGAAAAAATGTTTTATGCTCTGTTAAAAAACTGCAACCAGATCAGTTTTACAGTCATATCGGATTTTTTTTTTTTATTCTTAACTTACTTATATTAGCAAAATTGCACAGATTTAATTGTTCCTGTCACATTTTTAACTTTTACTTTTTTATCTTTTCTACAGTACAAAAACTTCTAGATTCATATTTTAATTTGAAGATATCAAATTGTGTCCCTTCTTTGAATTTTCACTGATGATGCCGACAGATAAATAATCATTTCTGGGCACACCACACCCTGAGCATGTGCGGCTGCCCTGAGCGGGCTTTTCCCATCACAGCCAGGAGCGTTGCTGGATGAGGATTTGGGGCAAAACCACTTATTTACAGTTCTTTCATCAGAAAATTACATTTTCGAGAGATATTTGCAGACAGTTGAGATGAGCATTGGAAATATTGAAAAGTCCGGTTCTTCTTGATTGTGTGCACGGCTGATTGTGTGCACGGCTGATTGTGTGCACGGCTGGTGTTCTTGGCTCTTTGGCTGGTTTCTCCCGTTCTGTATCCCATATTAGAAAATGATTGTGACACAGAAGGAATCTCAACTAGAAGATGATGCTGTCGTCAAAGGGAGGCAAACATAAGGTCCTTCAGACATAAGACCTTCTGTCACGGCTGCGCTGGCAGACCGTGGGGGTGGACGACCCAAACGCAGGACTCTTGTGCGTTTTATTTACAGTGGAGTAAATAACAAGCACACAATTAATCCCGGTGAGCTCCCTCTTACTCCCGTGTCTCTCTGCACTCCCCGTGCGTAGCTGCCCTTTTTGGCTCCACGCTCCTCCTGCAGGAAACAACAGAGGCAGCCGTCAAACACTTACTCCTGCGGGCATACACAACCAGCACGACGCTACACTTAGACACGCACTCACTTGGACTTTAACTCAACGATCCAGCGTCGAGGAGCTCTCAGCTACTCCTATGTAGCTCCCCCAACATTCCTGATCAGCTGCAGGTGTGTGAGGTCCTGAGGACCCACCAGGCCTGAAGGTGCCCGTCACGGCCACACCCACACACGCGCGCACACACACACACACACACACCTGCCTCTACATACACAAGCATGGAAACAGGACAGCAGCACAGTGCTGAAAAGACACGATATCATATGAGTCCACAACTGCTCATGGACCCTGGTTCGCTCAGATCCAGGTCCCTGACACTTTCATACGCTGTCAGTTGATTAAACAGCCACCTATCCCACGTGGTGATATGAGCATTCAGCATTTACCCAGAATGCACTTTCCCCCCCAGAGTTTTCAGCTGTGGATGATCAGAAACAGATCAAACGTTCAGCGTACCAATGCCTGCTTCTGTTCCTCTACATCAGGGGTGTCCAACTCCAGGCATTCGAGGGCCGGTGTCCTGCAGTTTTTAGATGATCCATCACAGCTGATTCAAATGGCTAAATGACCTCCTCAACATGTCTTCAGTTCTCCAGAGGCCTGGTGATGAACTAATCATGTGATTCAGGTGTGTTGACCCAGGGTGAGATCTAAAACCTGCAGGACACCGGCCCTCGAGGCCTGGAGTTGGAAACCCCTGCTCTACATCATAGACGTTAAACTGGTACATGTTATTGAAACTGGGATATATCCTATGATACTGGTGCTCAAAGCTGGTCGAAGAAAAGCAGACTTTTTCTTCAGACTCTTGGTGCATTAAAAATTAGCTTAACGTTATTCAGCCCTGAAAATCTCATGTGGACATCTCTGCTTTTTTATGATGGCTCAGAACAGACGTAAAAAATGAGGTGAAAAGAACTTTGAGGTTCTGTAACTGTAACAGTTTCTCCTGCATGAAGCTAAAACGTTACATTGTTTCATTAAATATATAAAGGTAAATAAAAAGTCTGCTGATTCTGAGAGGGTACGGCGGCTCTCTCTGCTTTCAAAGCTTAACCAACGCAACAGTTAATGTTTCTGTCTCAAGTCGAGGGGAGGACATGTTCTTCCATTTTTACGATTTACGGTCTTGATTGTATGGGCGATGACTCGAGGGTTAAATAAATCTGTCCTCTCCTAATTGTAAGACTATTTCAAAAAGGACATTATTTCTAGACAGAAGTTGGGAACGTTGATAAATTGTGTTTTTATGAAAAATGTGCAGTGTGTTAATGATTTTTGCCAGACAGGAAAAAATATTCTTGGCGGGTAATTTTGATCGCTGGTATAAGATGAACTCATTTCGACGGGTTCCAGTTTAACAAAGCAGGCTCTGTGGACACGTCAGACTGGGACTACTTGAGAAACAGGTTCCATCACAGACATATCAAACATCGTCTTATCACAGGCGAACAGACGACTGCAGGGGCAAGCGTGATAGAAGAAGTCGTTATCCTCACCGCGGGAAGGCAGACCGACCACGAGGGGACGGGCAGAGAAATGGAGAGCGACCGCAGGGGGATTCCCTCAAGCCGTTGTACATGAAGTGTACGTCTTGTGCTCTGAAATCGTCTTAATCTTTCCTGCAAAGTGGAAGAAAGAGAGGGGAGATAAAAGCTGCTGGAGGGATGCGGGAGGAGGAGGAGGATGAAAAGGAAAGCAGTGGTGAGAGAGGGGGAGATAAAAAAGAGGGAGAGGAGGAGAGGGATGAAAGAAACTGCAGCACACAAGGACAGAAGAGCCAGAGTCTGTGAAGGTGTGAGAAAGTGAATAAAAGAACACAGTACAGAGTAACGGCAGCAGGAGGCATGACGATTAAGCCAATATTGTAACAACCTTACTCTGTAGCCACACGTACTTCTTAAACCTGGGTGCAAAAATTAAAGCATTCATGCAGTGTTCACATTTCTCACTGGAACATAAAATAGTCAAATCTGTATCTCACTGTTTTGTATGTTTCTATGCAGATGATGTAGTTCTGTATTTCACTGCCCATTCTGCTCAGCGGCCACAGCAAACATGCAATGTTCCTTTAATCCAGTGGTTCTCAAACTTTTTACATCATTCCCCACATGGCAGGAAGAAATATTTTCATTTTCTAAACGAAACAATGACAGAAAAGCCGAACTGCAACTTTATATCAATAATAAACTACGGTGGCCCTTAGAGGCCAAACGGACTGCAACTTAAGAAAACACCAGCAATAAGAAAAACGCTGCAAAAGCACAAAATCACAACGGAAATAGGAAAAAACAGATTTACCAAAACACAAGGGAAATGTTTCTGGGGAGACAATAACCCGACGGACCAGTTGTAGGAACCAAAATATGCTAAGAATTGCGCCGAGAGACACTTAAAAGAAGTGGAGGATCTATCGGTTTTTTGAGGAAAGAAAACATGAGAGGTGTGTTAGCCTAACTATTAGCCTATCACACTTACCTAGCATGTTTTGGTTCCTGCAACTGGTCCGTCGGGTTATTGTCTCCCCAGAAACACTTCCCCTGTGCTTTTGGAAATCTGTTTTGGGGCGCACCTCCACCTGTCAGAACTCCACACACTTTGAGAACCACTGCTTTAATCGCAGGTCTAACACTTGTATAAAGATGGACTCAGTTTTGGAGAAAGCCGGGAACTGTCCTTCTGGAATTATCCTCTCAGCCCCACGAGTGACTCTGACTATGGCTACAATGATTTTTCAGTATTAAGATCACTTTCATTCGTCATGATTATTCTCTGATTTTCATGATAAAAATGTTTTCATTTCACTTCCATGTTGCGCGACTTTCCTGCACTAATCTGATGCACCGTACAGCTTTAAGGACGTCTGAGTTGATGCAACCATCGCATTGTTTTTCTTGACCTACATGCGGCGTGTTTCCTGGGCATTGAATAAGTTAGCTCTCTGACTTCTTGCACTAAATACGAATTTCAAACCAGGGATGATGTGCAGGCACGTCGTCATCATTAGCGAGCCACTCTGTTGCTTTGCTTTCTGTTGCTTTGGCGTTTTCAACTTCACTCGATTATGTTCATTTCATATCTCGCTGTCTAAAGTCTTGCATGCCAGTTCAGGAAAGTTTCCCTGCTTTCGAGTCGTGAACGTGTTTCTGTCAGAGAATTCTTGATCATTCATTGATCATCCTTGATCGTGACTTTTCTGTCGGTCTGTCAGAAATAGCACGTACTAATATTGGTCCTTCCAGCTAAAATCTGTGAATACGTCGCTGAGTGTGTCCTCAGCCACGTCTGGGTTTTATTTAGAAAATGCTGCACGTTTTCTAATTGAGATTCAGGGTTTGTTTTCCTCTTCAGTCAAACAGGAAACGCTGTAATGGCTGCCAGAGGTGGACGGGGTGATTGGCTGTTTCTCCATAATGCTGTGCTGCTGCAAGTTTGTATAGAACCACTGGATTCAGTTAAACACAGCAACTTGCCAGGAAATAAAAATATATAACTGGACCCTGTTAGACTTCAACAGGAAACACAGAAATTTCGCACTGACATCACTTCAGTCTTTTCTAAAAAATAAAACAAGTTGTAGAGGAAGCCCTTTACCCGTTACTGACTCTAAAATGACTGGTTTTAAACTTTAGGTGACATGCTGATGAGTGTATAGGTCAGTAAAAATCATTTCTCCTGAATAGAACAAACGAGACAGGAAACAATGAGTCGAATTGGAAGAGACCTCGGAAAGAGGAACTGAAAATGAATAAAAGGATTGACACAAACGGTCGCCGGCGTCTGCTCATTTCCATCTCCATTAGTCTGTAAGTCAGGCGCAGGCCACCGAGGCTATAATCTTCAAACAGAGTGGCCTCGGTAAAGGAAAAAAGATAATTACGTTGTGTAATTTGGTTCAAACGGAGTCAAACCAATTACAAAGCTGAGGGAAAGTATTAATTTGAGCTCCGCATTCAGACAGAAGTCATTAAACACATGACAGCAGCTCTGGATCTCTGCTCAGAGTCTGGCTGTAATAAAGACCCCACATGAATACACGACGTCCGGGAAAACAAGACCTTCTGTTCTCCTTCGTAATTTTACTTTTGATAAGTTGTGATAAGAGCACACGTAACAGCGTGAACTGTAGAACTGGAGCAGTTATTCTGGCTGCTATCAGGTGCTTTAATTGGAAAATAGAAATCTTTGAATTTAATTGAAAACTATTGAAAAGTCTGTTTTTTCCAGAACCTCAGCTTGTGCTTCGATCACATCCTTCAGTTTTTTCCAAAGACTTCCTGGACCTCAGGTACTTAATCTGAATAAATCCTGTTTATTTACGTCTGCATATGTGAGCTCTGATGAATTGTTGAGCAGACTTTGTGAGGATGCACCACACCTGGTTCTGCTGTGGTGCATAAACTGTTCTACGTGAAACGACCATAAAACTGCACAAAATGGCCAAAAGTAACACAACTAATGATAACTAAGAAGTCCAAAACAACTACCCAGGTGTGAAACGGCCACGTAATGACTAATTAGCACCTGACTCATGAAAAGCAGTTTTAGAAATGACAGGAGGACAACACGGCTGTAAAAGATGCAAAGTGAATAAAAAAAGGGAATAAAAAAGGCCAAAAACAGCCTGAAATGACCAACAGTGACACAAACGGACAACTAATTATGACTAAAAGATACTAAATAAATCTACACAATGGGACAAATTAAAAAAGCAGAGTTTTGATCTACTCACATAAGGTTTCTAACATGTCGCGGAGCATTAATTGTGCGCATGAACATGGGTTGTTTTCACATTTTCATCTCACTGTAACTAGTTTATATGCAGATGATCCAGTGCTGTATATTACTGCCCATTGTGCCACAGCAAACATGCAGCGTTCCCGTCATCACAGGAGCATTAATGAAACAGCCTGACTGCGGAGCATCTCCACTCTGATAGCTTCCAGCTCCAAATTCAACATGTTTGCTTGTTCTCCAGCGTATTTTAGTCTCGAAAGCAGCCGTACATTATTTATACATGTGCAGATTATGAATTTAAAGTCGCTTTCTGTGAGACTGTGAACTCTGTGAATTTTGCAGGCAAACAGTACGGCGCGCTCGGAAGTAATCCCCGTCAAGCAGCAGCCTTTGAAGAAGTGGACTTTAGAAACAGGAGCTTTGGATTCACCAGCCTGACAGTCGCTTCCATTCGCCGCCAATTCTGCTTTTGATGTGAGATTCATATTACACAGCTGATGAGTCAACACATCACAGGCTAACTTTAGCTCACTTTGCCGGCGCCTTTGACGCCGTCTTTGGTCTTTGCTGTTTACACTGGGGAGGCTTTGTTCTGATTCAGACAGGAGGGAGATGTTGAGGCTTTCTCAGTAAACTGATTTTCTTTTAATGAACCGGCAGCGACGGCCTGCAGGCAGCACAGAGATGCTCCTGTTTTCTGTTTTATCACCTGATTTCTGAAATAAGCTTTTAAGGCGCTGTGAGTGATGTTGAAAGCGATGCTGCTTCTCTGCTTTGCGTTCTCTAATCTCATCATTTTTTCCTCCTCCTCTTTGTCGCCTCTCGCTCCTCTCCCCTCTAATCCTCTTCCTCTCTTTCCAGGTAACGATTTGTTCCTGGTGGCGGTGCACGAGTTGGGGCACGCGTTGGGTTTGGAGCACTCCAACGATCCCAGTGCCATCATGGCTCCTTTCTACCAGTACATGGACACGCACAACTTCAAGCTGCCGCTGGACGACCTGCAGGGCATTCAGAAGATCTACGGTGAGCTCTCGGGTTTAGTTCTGTGTAGGCTGTAGCTCGGGAGGTGGAGCAGATCGTCTACTAATCGGAAGGTTGGTGGTTCGATTCCTGGCTCTCCTTGAGCGAGATACTGACCGCCAAGTTTGTGTCAATGTCAGCGAGAAGGTCCTTAAGAAACGGTGCTTGAGTGAATGGGTTTAAGTCAGTCATTTGTTTAAAGAAACATCGTTAGTTTGGGTTTTTGTCCTTTTAGTTGAAGAACAAAAGATTTTCAGTCACTTCTTTATTTCAGCTTTTCAGACGATTCAACAAACATTGACGTCAGTTTTGTCTCCAAGTGTGAGAAACAAGTAAAATCCCCCAAATATCCATCCAGGTTTGATTTTAGCCAATTCCCTTTTTTAATAGCACATAGACAGGAAGTAGAACTCAACAAATGTCAAAATAAAAGCCAAGAAAATCGAATTTGAATTAAAGACACTTATTCCAAATTATTCAAAAAATGAAGAGACTTTCCTCTCATAGATGTCTGTTTTGTATCCAGCTGAGGACATCATTCTGTTTACGGTGTACTGACGCGGACAATTTTGGGTCAGGATGACGCAAAATACACAAATATTGTGTGAAGATAAAAGCAGAAGGACCGCGCAGTGAATCGAAATGTAAACTCGAGCGCTCTCGTTTCGTTCTTTTCTTTGCGGCGCTCCAGTTTATCCTCCTACACACTTCAGCCTGCAGCAGTTTGGAATCAGTTTAATGTCAAAGAGTCGGTGAGGAGCAATAAATACGAGTTTCATGGAATATTTGATGGACAGTGTTTGAAAAGTAAAGTTAAAAATATCACCGTTGAACAAAATAATCATGGTTACAATCTTTGTTGAGCATGAAGCTGTGGCTAATTGTGTGTTTGATCTCTGACCCTGCCGACGTGTCCTTGAGCAAGAACGCACAGCACAGAGCACAGCATGAGCAACCTGAACGTCAGCGTCTCCTCTAAACAGCCAGCGGCTTCTCGCAGGGTTTTGGATCGTCGCAGGAAATAACCTCTGCGGTGAATAAAAGGTTTACGACACGTTTCAGGAGGATGAGCTTCATAAACTTTTTATAATTAAACTTTTTATGATTTCATTTTATGAAAAGCCTGCATATGCCTTAAGCAGAAGGAAGATGCTGACGTTATAGATGCATGGTCAATCCTGAGTCTGTGCTGTGCAAACGCCGTAACCGGGACAGAGTGTGTATTTTATAGCAAAGAGGAAAATATATGAAGCTCATATTAGAGCTTTTCACTTTGAAACGAGGGCTCTTTTAAGTCACTGCACATTTTCATTTGAAGAAATTTGCCTGTGTTAAATGCAAAAAACGTGATGTTTTGACTCTTTTCTGCCTCTGACTGGTTGAACAGGTGACTTCACGCTAAAACAAAAACCAGTAAACCTTGAATATGAAATATTAATTGAAAAAGCCCCGAGTGCAGCTGCAGGAGTGTTCGGCGTCCGTCGGCCGGCAGCGGAGCTCGAACGTGAAGAAGAGCCCGGCTGATAAGCAGACCTGAGCCGTCTTTGCCTGGAAAGAAAACGCGAGTCTTTCCCTTTGTGTTTACACCAGAGACGCTGTGTTGCATTTCAGAAAAGGCGCGAAGCCTCGCGTTTCACTGAACGTTTCTAAGTAAACAAAGAAAAGCGAAGGCCTGTCAGCGGCAGGCGCATTTCCTGACAGGCTTTCTGTCTGCGCTGAAGTAATCACGACAGCTTCTGTTGTAATGTAGTGTAACATTTATTTGTGATGCAGAGACACAAAGAAAAGGCAGGGAAAAGAAACACGTCTGCTCTGTTAAAGATAAGAACATTTCTATCTGCACCATCTCTCACAAAACACCCAGGTAGCTGAAATCTACTGTATCTGCAGCTTTTTTCATCACGCTTCTCTTTTTCTTTGCTTTGGTTTCCTTTAATAATCAAAGCAAGAAGGTTATCTCGGCCCTCAGAACAACTGAGCCTCACATTAAAGGTCATGATACACAGGTGACATTTGAAGTCAGCGTTGAAGGGAAATACCGGCCAGGACTGTGCAGTCGGCGGTTTTTCTCCGCTGCACTTCATTGTTCAGTGTGGATAACAAAGCCTGTTATTTTATCTGCTCAAAGTTCATCCTGCTGGATGTGCTGCTCTCAACACCAGCCGCCACAACAGCACCGCACTGTTCATTTTACAACGAGACTGTTTCTGTGCAATTTACCGACTCGTGTTGGTACGCTTAGAAAAAAGAGAATAGATTTTCTTTTCCTGTTGGAACATTGAGCGTCTTTGTCATGGACGGATCTGCAACAGAAAGAGTTTCTGTTTGTTTTTTAATAAAAGGCAGAGGAAGTGGAAAAGAATGAAAATAAGACGGACACCAAACAATGCAGACTAAAGAAATGAAAAGGAGAGCAAAGCAACCACAGCAGGGGCCTAAAATGATCTATTTTTGGCTGCTTGGCACAAAACAACAATAAGAAGATGCAAAAAAATCACCAGAAGTGTCACAAAGCAGCACAAAGAGACTCGCAACTAGAAAAACCCAAACACAGAGAGACGCAAAGGAAACATAAAACCACACATAACAACCACAAATAGACACAAAAACACGCACGATGGACAAACGAGATGGGGTGGAATGAGCCGCACTGCTGTTTCAGGCGTCTCGCTCCCGTGTCGATGCGAGGCAGCGATTTAAGCAAACAGATTTATAATCCGAGGTTTTCCTTCTGCCCATGAAAACAAATGAGTCATTGAACCAAATGTACTAGTTGTGTTTCTGCGGTCTGCATAATGCTGTCTAACAGGCTCTTACATAAGAAGTCGTGTTCGCACAGCTGATGACCAGTGACTCATGCTGCTGTGGGTCTTTGAGTCTCAGTGCTCTTAATGATACTCTGGAACCAATCACGGTGCCCGACTGATTCATGCTGTGATTGACGTGATTCTCCAGGCATCCCCACAGCCATGCTGGAACCCACCCGGCCCTTACCCACCTTACCCTCTCGACGGACGCATTCGACCTCCGAGCGCAAGCACGACCGGCATTCCCGTCCGCCGCACCCGCCCGGTAACCGGCCCGCACTGCCTGGAAACGGCAAACCCAACATCTGCGATGGCAACTTCAACACTGTGGCCTTCTTCAGACGGGAGATGTTCGTGTTCAAGGTGAGCGGAGACGTAGCGGCGCAGACGCCTGCTGCTGGTCTCTTTGACAGTGTTCACTAACAGTCGCTCATTTTTGAATTCTTTGATTACTTTTTCACGTTGTTGACAAAGCCAGAAACTTGTGACAGCTGACCAAGGTGACAAATCAAGACAGTTAATGTTATTTTGGAGTGAATCAGTTTTCACATTAGTTTTCTTCCCTTTGATTAATTGGTGAATCTCCAGTAAAATAAAATGATAGATCATTTCAGCTGGCAGGCTGACGTCGTCTCCACAGATGAAGTTCAAGTTTTCAATCAGGTGTTATTGTTGTGAAATCAAAATGACAGGATGGTATTGTACGATACTGTGCATGCATAATAATTATTAAAAATGTCGTTTTTGCAAGTTGGTATGTGGTTGCTAAGCAATGCGATGACATCATAATATCTGATAGAGATAAGAGCCTTCAGGATGCTCGATGTACCTGTCTGCCAAGTTTGGTTGCTCAGCTCCCGATCAGGCAGCAGCTCGCAGACAAACAGGCAGAAGATCGATGATTCATCCCATTTCTGTTCTTTACGCCCAAGAAAACCTGTCACTGTAGCTTTCCAGGAACTCTAACTCCTGGATTTTTCTTTTCTGTGGTGATTTATTGGGATACATTAAAGACCTGGTATAAAATATCAAACTTAATCTTAATTCTGATTCATCAAAGGTTGTATTTTCCACCACAAATGCAACACAAAAGTTACATTACAACACTTTTAATTGTTTTTAAATAATTTCACATAATTTTTTAACTACATTTCCCAATTTAGGAAAATATATAATCGCATTAGTCCTATTAAATGTATGAAATATGATCAGCCAAATTTTATTTTACAGGTGATTACAATGATGAAGCAAGTAGCACAACACGTATCAAACACGTTGATAAATAATAATCATCATCGTCATCATAATAATTAAAATAATACTAATTTTATATTAAAAAAAAATGTAGGACACAAATTAAAAATATTTTTGAAAATATTCAACAACAGCATTGAAAACACCAAAACAAAGTAAATTATGAGGGACTCCATTAAAATAAAGCAACAACAAATCTCATATCACATTAAGATATCTCTACGATAACATAAAATAACTATTTTTTAAGTATTAAAAACAATTAGACCACTGGGTAAAAGCACAGCAAAATATTTTAATTTATTATTTATTTTCCAGATTTGTAAATGAAAATATGAAAAAAGGCCGGAACAAACATTTAGTGCCAACTGCTTTCCATCAAATAACAGAAACATTAAAACGTCTAAATAAGAAATATTTAAATGCATCAAACCAATAAAAGTCTTTGATATCTCATCCTGTTAAAGAACCTGAGTGCTTGTTCCAACACGAGCTTATTGAACAGGATGCTGTTGTGTCTGTAATTAATGGCTGTTATCTCCTACAGACGGTGAGTCACACTGCTGTGGGTTGCTATAAAAAACAGGATGTCACTGGGGGATTTAGATAAAGCTTAATTGAACATTACGGGAGGAGGATGCAGAGTAGCAATGATGTTGGAAGTATGGTTGAAGTTTATGTCTCATAATCATTATCCATAAACGCAGGTTTGGACGGCGTGGTCCAGATTAGTGTTTAGGAAGGTAACGACGGCTTTAACACTGCCAACATTATGGGTTTGGACGCCACCGCGGGGCCGCTGGTGCTAAAAACGACCACTCTCGTGGTGCCGTCAGATGAAAGAAGCAGCCCAGTGGCATATGGCGCTATCCAGCCTATGATCATTAGCATCAGCCATATGCTTCCAGTACAGTTAGTAACCCACCGATGCAGCTCTGTAGGCGCTCGCATGCCAGCACACAGCATTTACAGCGTGTTGCATGTAGTAGTATAAACTGTATGGCTTTATTTAATTATATATTTTAAATGTTTAGATATTCAAAGCACCCAACAGGCCAAAGACTGTAGAGAGATGAGCTAATACCAGCAAGCTTGCCAAGTAACACACACAGATACCTGCACATCAGTGTGACGCAGCATATAAATAAAATATTAGGATGTGGAAGGTCTGTTTGTGCAGTTAAGTACAAAGTAAGATGAATTTTTAGTCACTTAACTGCATTTGAAATGAGTTTAAATCATGAGACTAATTTTAATTCTTAATATAGTTTTTAAACGTGAGTTATAAACAGTTTACCACCTGTAGCGTTTGTATAAACAGGATGCTAGCCCATAGAGACTCGTATCATTTTAATATGGGCGTCAATGAGGACTGACTCGTTTTTGGAGACAGCCTCGAGTGGACATTAGTGGAAGTGCAGGTTTGGGTGCTAAAGCTAATTTTACAGCAAGACGTGATTGATGTGATGCTCCAGTAACTTAAAAAATAACAATTTGATATGACACAAGCAACAAATCCAGTTTATTTTATTTCTCAGAAAACTCATCACCACTAGCACTGCTAAAGGCTAGCTAGCCTAGCTTGGCTTAACCGTTGCCCCTGCAGCCTCGAACTCTTTTGCCTCATACTGGACAGTGCCGAGTTTTTAAAAGTCCAACATGGTGCAGAGTAATGTCACACCAGCCAATCGTTAACTTTTGTCTTGTAAAACTTGTAAAACTTGTAATGCTTCTTTAGCTTAAACAAAAATCCTTCTCTGGATCTCACCTACTGTTCTTACAGCCTGCAGTTAGCTAGCTAGCCCTACCTCTGTTTTGAGACAGAATCTCATCCTGAGCAGAAGAAGAAAAATTCATTTTGGATGTCTTTGATATTTAAACTGAATGTTCGAAAAGGTCACAGACTCGTCGGGCTCTCTGTCCTTCCTGCCTGTCAGTGAGTCTCTCTGTTTTCTGTCAGTCTCAGCTGGACCTGTCTGTCTGCTCTGCTGGATTCATTCCCATTGTGACAAAAACAGGAGAAAATCTTCAATCATCACTTAAAACAGGATCCTGTGGCTGCTGGATCAGCGGCCAGCATGGATTCTTGAGTCAAACTAAGTCAGAAATGTAAAGTATTACTAATGTATGCTGTCGTATTCTGATCGGCTTCCTTTTAAAAACACAAGGCGGGTAGGCGGAGCTTCTGCACCTGAGATGACTATGCTGGATATGTCCTCTCTGTAATATCATACAGGCTCAAGAGTTTTAAAAGCAGGTTAAACTGAGTGTTTAAAACAGCTATTATTAGCACTTTATTACAGCATCTATTATTAGAAACCTCTTTAATATGAACGCCCACCACTAAACAGGAGAAATATGACAGGAAACAAAGAAACACAAAATTGGGCCACTTTAAAAACTCACAAACCCACAAAGCTTATTTTGGTTTTCCTTTGACAAATAAAGTTGATGCCACCTACAAAACAGATGGTGGCACTAACATGTAATAAACAAAACAAAGCTTTTCTCGTGTGCCCCTGAATGACACAGACAAGCATCTAATAAATATCAATAATAGTTAAAAATGAAGCCGCCATTTCCACGGAAGAACTGGGTCCTTGAATGCACCATCATCAGTCAGGAAAACAAGCATCTTTTGTCTCCTTTAAACTGGAGGACGGGGGCACGCGAGGACATAAAGAGCAGCGAGAGCTGGTGGGCGTCTAAAAGGAGACGCTCATTATGGGATGTTTCCTCTGTGAGAAGCACTCATGGCTTCTTTGCTGAATGCAAAGCATTGATTTTTCTTCTCTGTTTGGGTTCAGACAGAAAAGCATTAGCGTCCACTCGATGATGTTAGGCCAGGCGAGAAGCAGCGCGCGTGCGTGTGCACCCGACTTATACTGACAGTTATAGAAAGCGAGGACATTTTTAGGCTGTTCCTCTGTGGAAAAGCACTGAGAGTCCCCACAAAAATAGAAGCACAAGCGAGTGTGTGTGTGTGTGTGTGTGTGTGTGTGTGTGTGTGTGTGTGTGTGTGTGTGTGTGGTTGCGCGCGCACATCATTCAGCGGGGGGACTTAGCTTGGCTGTGTCCTAGATTCACGAAAGCCAAATGATAATGAGCTCAGATTGATGCTCGCCTTCTTCTCCTCCTCTTCAGCTCCCCTCTCTCCTCTATGCTCGCCTCCTCTCCTCCTTTTTACATCTCTTTCCTGCTGCCTCCCCTCCCTGTAGTCCTCCTCTTAACTTGCATAATCATTTCTTTCACATCTCAGTCTCTGTCTCGTCTTTGCTCGTCTTTTGTTCCAGTTATTTCTTCTCCTCTTACCTTCACAGTGGTTTCTGTTGTCGTTCTGAGCTTCTCTCTTTTGTTGAAAACATTTAAACACATTCTCCACAAAAGCTCCAGATAAAAAAATGAAGCCAACTTTGTTAACGATGAGAATATTTGATAATAACTGTTGTGCTTCAGCTGTTACACATTAAGCACTTCTGGTTCTGCTGGAGGACTTCACTGTTGTACCGTCACTAAGGACACATCTTCTTTATCTCTGCCAGTTTTCGCTCTCCTCTCACCGTCCTTTATGACCAGCTGCATGACTCAGATTCTCCTCAGGTCACCTGTAACTCTTTCTCACGCTTGTCTAATTATGGAGTTCGGGACGTTGCCGCCGTTTTAGCACAGCGCTCTGCAGTGATGAATTTTGGGGCTTTTTTAGGACCGGTGGTTTTGGCGTCTCAGGAACAACAAGGTGCAGGAGGGCTACCCCATGCAGATCGATCAGTTCTGGAAAGGCCTGCCACCTCGCATCGACGCCGCCTACGAGAGGACTGACGGCAAATTTGTCTTCTTCAAAGGTATGTGGAATAAAATTTGAGGTATACAAATAGTTTCCTTTTTCCTACACTGACTAACAGTTAATATCGGTGCGTCACAGTCCTGCTGGAACTAGGATTTTATTTCTGAGGGTCCAAACACATGTATAGATAACTGTCGTATTTGTTAATGGCATCAACAGATGGAGGAGCATTCTAAGAGTAGGCACGGGCAGCGATTCACTCCTTTTGCCTTTGAATTTTATTTGACCCTCAATGAAACTCTAAACTCACTGAGGGACATTTGGTTTATGTTGAATTGATGTTACGTGATCTCATTACTGACCAAACTTATTTATTTTGCATAATTTAGCAGCCGTACTAACAGGCATCACACGCTCGGCCTGTTTTCTGAGAGCAGGTGTATAAAAATCAAAAGCCTTACATTTAAATTCAGCCTGATGTCGTGTTGACGGTCGGCTTTTCGTGCACCACTTCAAATATTTTGAGATCTCTCAGCAAAGTCACGTTATGCTAAATCGTTCTTGTGCCTCTGTGATGGAAACTCGCTGTCCTCCATTGTGTCAAAGCAGCGATCCTTAAGTGTCGTTTGCATTTTTGAGAAGTCGACAAAGTTGCAGGGAGGTAACTCTGTGATGTCGACCAAGCGGTGAGCAAAGTGTGTGCTGCTGCTGGTCCTCTTGTCCTTTCAATTTTGGATCAATGCATTTACACCCAGAATAACAGTGTTGGGAAGGTTACTTTTAAAATGTATCCCACTACAGATTACAGATTACATGCCCCAAAATGTATTTAGTAACGTATTCTGAATACCACCTTTTTAAACGGTAACTGTAACAGAATACAGTTACTCATATTTTGTATTTTAAATACGTAACAGTGGTACATGTTACTCCCCAACACTGCTGAATCATTTCCACCTGAAATTCAGGTCAGTTTCTGTTAGCGTGACAGTGACAGACATCCTGAGGTGCACAAAAGATGATGTTGATAAGAACATCAGCCAAATCTAAATCAGATTTTTTTAACAGTTGTGTGATGTTTACATGAGAAGGTATGAAGAATTAAACAGAGGAATATAAATTCAGGTCTGACTCCTTCCTCCACCTTCAGTCTGAGCTTAAAGATTTCTGTGTCTCATTTTCACTGAGGCTGAATTTACCTGCTCTAAAAAAAATCTCTTGATTTTACCTGATAAGCTGAAAAAATTCTCCAGAATCTGCCTTCTGCTTCAGCGCTATGAGGCTCTGTCCTGCTCTCTGCATGCCGGCCTTCTCCTGATATTTAATAAAGTGTGAAATAGAGAATGGTGTGGCGGCGGGGAGCACCCGGCCCAAAGGCCCCTCGTCCCCTTCCTGCTGACTGTGTCGCTCGTTTTCTTTCACTCTTTCTTACGTTCCCGTCAGCACTGACACACTCTGTCTTTGCATCACTCCTGAGGACATCACGTTCACTTGTGTTCAAATCTTAATCTTAGATTTGCGTCACACTGATGAGAAAAGAGCCAAAGAAACACGTGATTAATGATTAACAACAAAACGCGCTGCATGCCGATGGCAGCAGGAACGTCTCGAACGGACAATGAGGTTCATCCCAGAAAAACGAGGAGTGCGAGGAGCTGACAGTCAAACGGACTCTCAGGAAAGAACAGTGAGAAAAAAGTCATGTCTAACCTTCAAAATAAAACAGGAAGTGCACTGATAGAGGCACCAGGATCAGACCCACACTGGCTGAGGGTTTTTCTCATTTCTCCAATTTGCCCCTCCTCGTCTCCTCCTGCTTGTGAACCGGAAATCAATCTCAGCACGCCATGTTGGAGGACGCGTGGGCGTGTCCGTTTAAGTGTTTTTTACCTTCAGTATGTAAAAGCAGAATCGATGGACTGTTTAACCAGCTCATCCTCTGTTCACGTCGCTGATGGGAGGGGCTGAGCTGGGTAGGATAGCAACACAGATCCAAGAAGCAGTCCTCCTCCTGACAGGATCTGGATGTGTGGGCGCCTCATGCCACAGGTGAAAAGGACACACCTGTGCGACCTCCTCTCTGCTCCAGGTGCTTTTTAGGACGTGCTTCAAAATCAACTGTCCAGATTGATTTACGTGTCACAGGCAGGACGAGAGGAGAGAAGAACCTGCGGTAACCCGACCTCACCCCACTGAACATTTACAAGGGCCGAGTGACGGGAAGCTCTGAGGAACGCCGTCACATCATATTTTCATTTGCAATAAAACATTTGGTGATAAATTCTCAAGTAAATGAAATAAAGTGAAGGATTTTCAGCCGTGCTCTCAGACTTTTGGACCCCTCGTTCATCGACATCTTCTGCCAGCCAGGAGCAGAAATTAATAGCTTTGCTTTGTCTGAGCTCTCAGCTGCTGACTCTCACACACACACACACACGTTGGGTATTCATATCTTGTGGGGGCATCTAATTGACACAAGCCCCTCCCCTAACCCAACCTAACAATAACCTAATTGTAACCCTGACACTTAAATCACATTTTAAGTCTCAAAAAAATGGCTTCAAACTCGTAGCAAACCTACAAGTCTTGGTCCCCACAAAGATATGAACACACACTCACACGCACTGCAAAGACAAACACATATTTGTACCAAAATGTTTAAATAAGTCTGAATCAAACTTTCCAGTTTAGAAGCCTTCAAGTTAAAGGATGTGAAAGACATTAAAAAAACATCAGAAACTGTAATTTCCTGCTTAAATCTACCCATTAATTCATAATGTACATTACAAACTGCTTTAAATGCCTGCTGAGTAGCTATTAGTGTCTGTAAAGGACATAATTGGGATTCAGTGGCTTTGTATTAATCTTTGTTTTTACTGTGTGAGTTTTTCCAGATGATCAGTACAGGCTTCCTAAAGGAGCGTCTGTCACAGCAGGATATTTAATCAGCCTTTAAAAGGGGCTTCGTGGAGTACTTTTATTTATTTAATGTCTCTTTGCGTTTTCGCCCATATCCTTCTTCCGAACAGTGAGATATTTAACAAAGCTACAGAGCAGCTGTTTTAATCTTTGTTTTCTCGCTGTAGTGGAAATCGACGCTCTTTAACCACGGCTGTTAAATTTCACAGTCTTCTGTCCTGTGCAACCCCACCGCCAAAAACAAGAGTATCTATAAAGATTCTTATTTATGATACGACGCCGGGGAGGTCGTGTTTTCGCCTCCGTTAGTGTTCCTGGCAGCTAGCGGCTTATTTTGAAACCTACAAAGAGAAAAGCTGGCAGACGGATCGGCTGTCTGCCAGAGAACAATCGATTGTTGATGATCTATATCTGGAATTTCAAATATTAAATAATCATTTGAGAAACTGAGGGAGAAACACATTTTCTCAGACTGTTTGGAGGATAAATAATTTAGTTCAAGTCAATAAAGTTTGAGAGCAGCTATTTGTGCTCAGAACCACAGACTGTATAAAGAAGATGGAGGCAGCCAGGTCGTTATGGTTGAATCTAAGCGTAAAGACTAAACCTGCTGGGTCTGTGGGGCCTGACTCACTGGAGCCCCCAGTGGACATTAAAGGAACTGCATTTATGGCAGTTCTGTTGCTGCTTGTGTCACAACACAAACTGAAAATATTAAAATGCTCACTTACTTCTTCACGCTGGTTCCAGGTGATAAATACTGGGTGTTCAGGGAGGTGACGGCTGAGCCAGGGTACCCTCACAGCCTGGTGGAGCTGGGCAGCTCCCTCCCCAAGAGTGGCATCGACACGGCGCTGCGGTGGGAGCCCGTCGGGAAAACGTACTTCTTCAAAGGGGACCAGTACTGGCGTTACAACGAGGAGAAGCACACCACCGACGCAGGATACCCCAAACCCATCACTGTGTGGAAGGGAATACCGGACGCTCCGCAGGGGGCCTTCATCAGCAGGGAGGGATGTGAGTGGCAGCTAATTATTCTTTTGGTTTCAGGCGTGAGACGAGATCCGGTCAAATCTGAGGTAGCCTTCATCGATCTCAGCGTCGCCTCGTGCACGACGGCAACACTGGAGCTGAGAGATTTCAAAACACGAGAAAAATGGTTTCAGTATAATTTAGTTTTGATTCTGTGTTAATGTTTAAACTTTTCTGACACTGATTTTCACGCAAGCTGAAGAAGAATTTCTACTACAGATCAAACAAAAGGTTTTGGACATTTGATAATAACGCGTCAGCGTGTTAACGAGCTAAACGAGCTAACCGTGCTAACCCATTGACGCCGTGCAGCCCCACACACGGGGCGATCCGCGGTACCTCGCTAACAGAGATTTGCCGCATTAATGCGTTTATGGCGTTAATGTCATTTTAGCGAGATTAACGCAGACAGCAATAATTTCTTCCAACATATTTACCGTTTGTCTCCTACATTTGTTTTCTTATAAACTTCCTTGAATTAAATTCTATTTTTTATGAGAGTTTGACTCCAGTCAGTTACATAATATACAGACATCAGGTAAAAGCAAGTTTAATGCAAAAACGTTACTTTTAACATAGCGCTGACAGAAAAAATACGTCCATTTTAAAAATGCATAGAACTCAGCTGACTGTAAACTGAAGAAGAATTGCAATGCAGAGTCACAATCAGCAGCTTATATTTACACTGAGGCCACGTCCACACGTGCAGCTTTGAAAAATATCTCTGTCCACATGTAAACGGCAAAAACGTCAAACGTTGTCAAGAACAGGCCAAATCCTAGCCGTGTAGAAATGTTGGCCAATCAGAAGTCTAGAAGCCAGGGCGGGAAATAGTAAACAGGCTTTACTTCTGTGCTACTTTTCAAGTCATCATTTCAAATGTCAATAACCAAAAACAGTATTTTGGCTGGTGTAGACTCACAACTTAGGAATGAACCAAATGCATACAGCATGCACAAATTTTAATTTAAAACAATTTCATTTATTCAAAAGCGACGACGTCAGGACTGTGAGAGCGTCTGTGTTGAATGTTCACTCTGACGCCTGTCTGTGTAAATGGAGGGACAGTAACTGTGTGTGTATGTAAGCGTGGACAAACTGCAGATAGATTGACAGCAGCAGTGTTTTGTCTCTATCTGCTAAATCTCCGTTTTCCTCGTCCACACGTAAACGCAAAAACTGAGTTTTTGAAAATCTCAGTTTTCAGTGATCAAAAACAACGTTTACGTGTGGACGAAAGGTCCAAACACATATAAAAATCTGGGTTTTCAAAAATACTCGTGTACGTTCGGACACCTGAGTAAAAACCCTGTTAGTCGGCTGTTTATGCTGCAGGGTCATAAAATGCATTGACAGAGGTGTGACACACAGAAAACTGTCCATCGTCACTTCCTTTCCTTGAGCGGTGACCTTGTGACCTTGCGGCTTCCTCTGTGGAGTTGAGGCCGATCTATGCGCGACGTGGTGACAGGACGACACGGCCAGCCGGGTGTGGTGTCAAAGATGAGAAACCGTCCTGCAGGGACTTTAGAGGCAACAGACAAATGTGTGCGACTGTGCGTTGGTTTCCTCGGGGCTGTTCGGAGGTGATGGAGCAGACGAAAAGGCAGACGGCACAAGAAGCCCTGTGGGTGTTTTCTGTTGTTGCTACTTCGGCATGTGATCCCTCACAGTGGAGTCTGTGGAGGAGTAAACATACAGAGCTGGGTTCAAACCGTGTTTTAGTCGCTGCGTCAGAAATTCTTGCTTTGCCAGACGCTGCACATCATCTTGCACAACTTGTTATTGAGAATTTGTTCCAGAGCAACAACCAGAGTGATGTTTGACACCTCGTGTCCTCAGAAAAACCTTCAAAGGTCTTTACCGTCGCGTGTGTGCAGACGAGCAGCGTGTCAACATGTTAGAGCAAACGTTAGCTTTTATTGCAAACTGGATCTGGTTTGTTTACCACCAGTTAAATGACGACGGGCTCTAGTGACATCATAGCTGGCACATCCAGTAACAACAAACAGGATTTAAGTGACCGTGGAGACGAACTGATCCACCGGGAGGATCCATTGAGCCCCGAAGTTGTTTCATTTTTTAAAGAACGTCCAACCACCTGCTTCTGTTTTTACAGTAAAATCTGAATGCATGACTTTATAAGATGGTCTCTTTGCTGAACTGAAGGGCTGCCTCCACACGCCTGAAGAGGAAACAGCTGATATTTATAAAACAGTAATATTAGCTAACAAATGCACTCTTCTCTTTACGTGTCGCTGAGTGTTTCCTGTTACAGCATCCGTCTCGCAGGCATTGCATAACATCGTCCTTCAGTGAGAACATCCACTGCTGGGACCAGAATATGGTCGCTGCCTACAGCCGCCACATCACAGCAGAAACGATACTGCCTCTAATAAGATCCACCACCACAGGGACACACCAGAGTTACAGTTTCAGAGTGGAGGACGGCGTTTTTCTGTGCCGTGCATGGACGTGTTCGTTCCCTCGGAGACAGTTTTCGAGGAGTTTCCTGTTAATCGCTGTTTGGTGTTAGTAAGTGCAGCGCCACTTCACCCGAGAAACCTTGAGTGTTTCTGACACTGAACCAGTAGCTGCTCATGCAATATGTGTGTAATCTGGTTGAGAAGTGTCCTGTGGTACCAGAGTAGATGTTTAAGATGGTTCACAGCTGGAGCTCTGAAGCTTGCAGGGCGATGATCCAGCGGCTATGTTGAAGCTCACGATTCTTCTTAATTAAAAAAGCTAAAAGGTTGGGCACATGACTCTGACATCGTAACGTCCAGCAGGTCAAAATCAAATAGCTTTAGGGGTTAGTGCTGATTTCTATTTAGCTACATGCTAAACAAACAATTACAAGATGCTATATTTAAAGTGCGTCAAATATGTGGAAATTCCATATGAACAGGTATGAAGTTAACTGCACAGAAGTCGACGTGGTGGAGCCTCTGTGTCCTGCCTCAATGACAAACACAACAATAACTAGTATTACTGGAGCGTGTTTGTTTGTGATAACACATTAGAACCATTTATATGTGTGTACATCTAAACTATGGCTCATGTATTGTGTGATAAACTTTAGTTTCATAATCATCGCCTCTTCGTCTCTGATGTCAGCATCATCAACCCGGGGATGCGACCATTGGCTGGAGATCCTGAATTTGAGTCGCAACTTTTTTTCTCTTGTCATTCATTCTTTCAAGAAGCCTTTATTTATGTTCTTTATTCTAATATATAAAAAGATAACAGATAAAGAGATGCAAGACTTGTTGGAGGGCAACAAATGTTGAACACGTGTTTTCTCGAAAGCAGCAGAGTGTCTTGAATGTCACAGTTTTCCTTTTGGAACAAGTTTTAAGTAGACTTGACCAAAGTCCAGCCAATGAATAGTTTGCAGTCAGTCTACAGCTTTGCCTCAAACGCTGTTATTTTGCCGCTGGTTTTGAATGCAATCAGATTAGCTTGGTTTAAAGTAAAGAAAGCGAGGAACATCTCCCAAAACTCTACACAAACCTACAAATGCACCGCCAGTCCTTCCACAAACTAAATTGGACTAATCTGAAAAAACCGTTCAATGCGCCCATGCCCAAAGATACCTTGTGTGTCTCTACCAAGCCACGTTTATCAGGCACAGCAACATATCCTCAAGTCTTTTGGGTCCCTGTAGTGTCGGAGGCCGTTGGGTAGTTGCTTAATTTGCTGTACTTTCAGTGTCTTCTGTTTATTTTTGCTTCAGTAAAAAAAAGTTCACCTGACTGATTCCTCTGCTCTGGTCTTTCATTGATATCACTCTCCCATCCTCCTGCCCCTGCATCTTCCCATCCTCAGACTACACCTACTTCTACAAGGGGAAGGAGTACTGGAAATTCGATAACCAGAAGCTGACTGTGGAGCCTGGATATCCAAAGTCCATCCTGCGTGACTGGATGGGCTGCGACCAGTCCGACATGGAGCGCTCCGGCAACAACGGTAACCCTGGGGAACGCCAGCTGCCCCCGGATGATGTCGGCATCATTGTGACCATCAACGACGTCCCCCCGACAGTCAATGCCATCGCCGTGGTGATCCCTTGCATTCTGTCGCTGTGCATCCTGGTGCTCGTGTACACGATCTTTCAGTTTAAAAACAAAGGAGTGCAGCAAAACACCATGACACAGCACTACTATAAATACCCTGTTCAGGAGTGGGTATGACAGCCAACTTGATTCAGAATAGGTCAAAGGTCGTGGATTGAAGGACGGTCGAGCTGTAGTCATGCGTTAGCTAGCTAATGTAGGCTAATGGCCAAAAATGCTAGCAAAGGACAAAAAGCTAACGATTGCTTAAAGATGTAGGCTCACTCAAAATGTGTTTTTAGGAGTGGATTCAGATTTCTGGCTCAGAGTGGGAGAGATTTGTTTCTTATAGCACATCCAGAACGATCTAAAAGACTTCAAAATGCATCTTTCTGGTTGTGCTTTCACTTAAAATGGGATCGTATGAGGGGGAAACACAAACTTTGAAACCTTCTTCTGGGACGTACAACACACCTGCTCAGTGAAAATTTAAAAAGAGTGGAGAAAGAAAGATGCTCCTCTAAGCCAGATATCACCTCCAAGCTTGTTTTAACAACTTGTATATGTGAACTGCTACAAGTCAGATGAAATTTAAAGAAAAAAAGAGAAACAGTTTCAAATATCAAACTTGAAAATAGAATATAGGTAGAAAGGCCATAACAAAAAAACCAAGGATCTCTCCGTGGATCACTGATGTTTGTTTGATTTGCGTTCAGCTGTTCTGAGATGTTAAACTGTCAAAGAGGACCTTTTTCTCTCTTTTTTCATCATTCACAAAAAACATCACTATTGTCTTGGTCCATCTAAAATCAAAAAGCAAATGCACTGGTTTACACTGCCTGTTTACACTGGTTGGTTTCTGCAGGTGTAGAATAGCAAGTCATCGGCGTATAGACGTGGAAAAGCTCTACAGCTTAGCAAAATGCTAACACTAAACTTCTTAAACATCCTCTCAGATTTAAGGAGCTCTATAAATCCATGAAACGCCTCATGAGACATTTTTTAATGATTGTAGAAAATATCATTCATGAAGCACCATGAACCAGGAAAAAGGATTCATGCTCTCGCTGTGCTTTTTACTTGAATCTTGTTTCCTTTCATGGCATGTAGCAGTGGTGCTAACCACAACAGAAAGTTCAGAGTTCCTTTAAAACCATTTCTTTGACTTAACTTTTTTACCAGCAGGAGATTTTCTTTCTGTCCCTTTTTATATGTTATAAAATATATCGGACTGTTGTTACTGGACACGCAGAGAAAAGCTACTCGTGTTTATGCAGCTACAAACATATCACTGGGTAAATTGTAAGGGTTTATTTTTGAGGAATGAACTTTAAAGTAACCTCGTGTCTGATTGGCTCTTCCTCCTCTGAACATACATGTGATTAATAATGATTTCAGAGCTTCTCTTAAATGTTACATAATAGTCAGTATTTATTCTCACCTTTGACTTTGTGTTTTACTACAGCACGCACATCAAACTTATTTTAGTTGTGACCCAATCAGAGTGAAAATAAGACGGCAGCCTCTTTGTAACTAGAAAAAATTTGTGAATGTTTACCGGTGTGGTGACCGATTACTTACGACTGCACGGGTCACCTGGTGAGGGATACTTAGGCTACGTTCACACTGCAGGTCTTAATGCTCAATTCAGATTTTTTTGTCTGCTCGTTCACACTACAAATAAAATGATGTCACACACAACGCGCTCTGTTCAGACCCAGAGCAACAGTGTTGTTTGACTGATGGCCCTTAATATAAAGACTTCGGACTTTACGTTTCCCAATTTTGCTTCAAGTTATTTTGTTATTTACATAATAATGTGAATAACCTAATAATGATCCTTATTGCTGTTTTAGAGGAGCGGTGCTTCAAAGGATAGCTGCAGATTTCTGTCAGAATCTGCAGATTATACAGTACAAATAAAATGTTCACGTTTCTCCAACGTTGTCTTGTCACTGACATCTACACTGGATGTCCAGGAAGCGTTCGCGATGTCTTCTCCGGCGCTGATAATTGGCGTCTGTCTTGTGTCGGTGACGTAAAAGACGGATTTAATGCGACATGACCATCAAACAGCAGTCGCTTTCTAAAACATCAGATATGTATCGGATTCAGGACCACATACCAAAGTGACCCAGATCGGATTTGAAAATATCAGATTTGTGCCGTTCACACTGTCACACCAGGATCGGATAGATGGGTCGCAGAGGGTCAGAAAAGTCGGATTTGATGCGCTTTTGCCTGCAGTGTGAACGTAGCCTTAGTATCCTCGTCAGTTCAACATAAGGAGAGACTGAGCATGAGCATTTCTGCAGGATGCGGTTAAACCAGATGCAACCTTCAGTCTATTAACACGATGGAAAAATGATTTGGTGGAAACTTTACTAAATTCGCAGAGATGTTTCTTCCAAAGCACATTTTCAGTTTTCTATAAATGTCATTAATGAAAGACTAATTACAGTGAAGAAAGGGAGGAAACACAAAGTTAAAGGAGAGGTTTGACTGCAGGGAGCTGGAGACAGAGCGTGGGTCTGCATTAGTATGCCGGCTGCGGCGCCGCGACATTGACCAAGCTTAATGAAGTACTTCTGTTCACAAAGCTCTAATAGGGGCTACATGCCCTTCGCATCCCTCGCTTTAATCCGACTGTCTTTTCTCGCTGTCCTGCTGTAATTCTCCTCATCCGTCCGGCCTCTCGTCTCTTTGTCCTTCTAATCGTTTCCCCCTCGACCTCCTCCTGAATCCATCAGGGCTCCTCTCCTGTCTTTTTTTTAGGATTTAAATCCATCTGTACGAAGCCCTCTGTCACGTCCAGTGAGCACCACTAACTCGATAAATTTGATTTGACAAGCGATTTCACCGTGGAGGCTACAGTGTGGTGTGAAAAAGTGCCAATATTCCTCTTCGTCTTTAGCTCTGACTTGGCAGGTTTTATGGTTTTAACATCTTTACGTGTTAACTTTGTGCAAATATGCTCAGTCATCTGTCACAATATGAAGTTATATGGATGCATTTAAAGTGGGAAGTTATACGATATGTGTTTGGGTACATTAAGGTTTGTTAGGACAGACTGAAATCTACATCCAATCTGTTTCCACTTTAATCCTTTGAAATGAAAAATTTTAGGGCGTAAGTTTGGACGTTTCTAACAGCTGCCGAGCGGGACGCCAACATAAAGATGTCTGTGCTGTTTGATGAAAAGTTTTATCCATCTGGCCTCGCAAAGGCAGCGATGTACCCTCAAAGAAGCAGATTTGAGTGCTGTTATGTAACACTCCAGCAGCGCTGCGGTGCTAACTATAAAGGCTGCTTTATTTAAACACACAAGCTGCTCATTTAAATGCCATTAACCCTCCTAACATGACTCATAATGGGTCGTGCGGAGGCCATTCTGCTCCCCAAAGGGGCTTTGGAGTCCCCCGTCCGTGACCTCGCACCTCCAGCTAAAAAACACCGCTGGGACATCCCGACTGAGTCACTGTTTATCCAGACGCAGCTGAACATTTATACAGCCCTGCTTTAAGCCCAGGCAAACACAATGTCCCTGTTTTATCTTGTTCCTAAAACACTTAATGATGTGATTCCTGCACAAGTAGGTGCAACAAACCTACTCGAGACCCCAAACATTTAAAAAGCTTTCCCTCTCTCTACCCTGCCTTCGTCGGCTCATCCACAAAGCTCTCTGTCCTGCAGTAATTGAATGTGTTCGCGGCGTATATCCTTGCAATTACTCGCTGCTGTCGAGAGCAATTCAGCACACGCAGCATTCAGCACAAATCGATGGCGTTCAATACCCCGCAGCACTATTTCGACTAGGTTGGGAAAGTGCATATCTGTTCCTTGAAGGTGTCCAATAAATGCAGAACAAGACATTCTGCTGCTTTTTTACCTTTAAGCCTGTTTACAGCATGCAGAAAAAGTCTGCTGGGAGGGTCGTGTAGCTAACGGAAACACGAACGTCTATCCAAAGAAAATTGCCTCCAGGACCAAACGCGTCTTTTCTCTTTGTGCTTTCTCAGCTCGATGGTTTGAACAGAGCTCCTCGGCGGGTGAAATTTAAAAAGAGGAAAATTGAAAAGCTGCGCTCTGAAAAGTAATGAGAACGACGGGGTCACGTGTGCTGTCATCGTCCGTTTGTTAGGTTGGGTGTTATCGGACATTTCCATGTACAAACGCTGCAAAAGCAAACACGGCGGCTCCACTAAGAGTTAGAAACGATCACCGTTCTCACAGGCGTACAAGAAACTTTAAGGTTCAGAACGTGAACCAACTTCAGCGGCTGTGCACCGACAGTTTGACTGCTTTTCTGTTGGGATATCACGAAGTACCGCAGTCGTGCAGAGGACAAACAGCTGGCTGTACAATGAACTGAAGGTTAACTTGGATACTTATTGATATTTGGTCAGATGACTTTATTTGTCAGTTCTTGATGACCAAAAAGGTGACTTACTGTTTTTCATGGTGCGCTTGTTCTGTGTAAAAAGAGAGAAAAGTTTCTGATGGCTGCCCGGGTTTGACTCGTGCAGACGTTTATGCTCCTCGCTGTGACCTCAGTAAACACTTTGTTGTTGACTCTGTGGTCACTCGTCTCACGTCTGAGTGATTAAAACACGTTATGGTCATTATATGGGTCACGTTGTTAGTCAATAACATGCAATCAGATCCTCCTCATGTTGGTCAAAACGTCTTGATAGCAACGAGGAAAATGCTCAGCTTGAGGCTTTTTCAGAGGTCAGTGTTTAATACTGTTGTCACACTGAAATCTTAATTTTAAAAACGGAGCTTAAAGACATGCTGCACATGAACAGAGCTGATGAACTGTAAGCTGCTTCGACGGGTATATTAGCTGGTTGCCTTCCTGACTTTTCTGGAGGAAACGTGGGGCAGATGTCGTGTGATCCTCGAGCTTGTTAAGCTGGTAGTTTGTTGTGGTTTGTACATAGCGTAGCTCCAGGCTCGGCGCTGTCATAGCTGCTCTGAGAGACGAGGAGGAGATAGAGAGTTGTAGTTTTCTTGCCGTGTCTTCACCTTGAGGGAGTAAACATTTCATGCCGCTAACACTAACGAGGGGTTCCCACCCCGCTTCAGCGCACACGCGTGTAATAATAACTACGTCATTCTTCTCGCTCTCGGTGCTGATCCGCAATCTCAGCTGTTATTTAGCTCGCACACAGCATTATTACTAATGTCAGTGTTGTTGTCATGTACTTACTGTATGTATGACGGTAGCAGGCAGATTAAAAATCTCTTTACATCTTCTTACATGTCGCAGGCCGCCGAGTCGCTGCACCGATGCAGTTGGGATTAAGTGCCTTGCTCCAGGGCACTTCAGCAGTATTTGTTCATGTTGAGAGAAACACTTTTCATGCAGTTCTTGGTGCTGGTTTTTCAGCACTTTTCGGGTTAAAGCTGCCAGCTTTACGGTGGGTCGCTTGACTCGTATTTCTTTTTCAGGCTCCTGTTAAGGTTGACATGAGTGACTGAGGGCTGGTTTCACAAAGACAGACTTGTAGCCTGCTTACCTTTAACGTCAGGCTCAATTAGACATCTGGATGCTGCCTCTCAGTCGGACTAATCAGATGTGAAAGGCTGAAAACTTTTAAATAAATAATAAATATTCTAATGTAATATTATGAGGTCAGTGAAAGTGTCCGTTTGAAATAAAGTCATACTGACACTAGTTAGTTTAATTTGCTACAATTTGTAATTTAAAAATTCCTAAAATTAGATTTGTATTTAACTATTAGAGTTAATGTTCTGATCCTAAGAACAATGTTTTAGATTTTAAAGTCTAAGTGAAACATTTGGTTTAGTTAAATCTGCTTATTGTAATTATCTGGTGTCATTCCAGTTTAATTTTACACTCATGTTTATGGCTGTACTGTATTTACAGCTTTGTCTCAAAAGGTAAACTATGCATTAATGCAACGATACTTTTTATCTAAAAGTTATCTATGACTATGATTTTACTTTTTCAACCACAATAAGATGAAATTTGCATCAGGCTTATATATACTTCTACAGTATAATCTCAGATTTAGCTTTCAGATTACTACAGTGTGATAGTCTCAGTAACTCAGATATTGTACTTTTTAAATTTTCTGACAGGTATAAGGAGGTTAATTTGGATTTAATTAAAACTGGATCAACAGCTAACCTTAACTAGCTGAAATCAGTGAAATTTAAACGTTTGTAGATCTAATAGATTATTTTTATTTTTATTTAAAAATACAGATTTTACGCTTTAACCATAAATAAAGAAAATCTAACTTAGATCTCTTTGTAAAACCAGACCCTGTGTTCATTCATCCTCACCAGGTTGGAATAGTTGTACAAAACAAATTTTTATGGAGGTTTTTTCTCAGTTAAGCAGCAAGTTCAGCTTTTCGAGTGGCCTGCAGTACTTCAAGAGAGGATTCAGTTTTCACACAGGAGGGGTGGTGAGCTGGTAAATTTTCCATCGTATTTTACATGATTTAAAAATAAAGATATTTTTAAATCATGCACTCTTTACTAAAGTTTCACCGCCACCTCTACTTTAATCCTCTGGGAGAAAAGTCTTTGTATATATTTACTGAGATTTACAGAAGAATAGCTGTTTACAGTGTTCTCAGCAGATGTCTGTTTGTGCAACGTGAAGAAGGATACAGGAAGAAAACATGCTGTTGTGATCAGATTATTCATATTAGTTATGGGACATGCATAGAGACAAGATATATGTACATGAGATTTTTAAAGTATGTGAAGGACACTGTCTGTCCACAGCTCTTTCAGTTTGAAACGTATTTATTCAGCTCAGTTCTGTGTTTGTCACAGAGGGCGAAAGGTCCTCTTTTATGGATATGCAGACCTGGGATAAGCTGTCTTTGAATTGTGTTTCATTTCTGCTGCCGTTGTTGGATTTGTCAACTTTGGCACCTGGTTTCTCTTCTTTCCACATTCCTACTCTCATGACTGTCTGTGTGTCAGCTTCAGTTTAACAAAAGGAGAAACTTGGTCGCCAGGAATGAAAAAAGATCAAAGAAGTGAACAGAAGTCTGTGTCATGTTGTCCCAGGTCTGCGGACGATGTTCTGGTGGCTTCGGACAACAGTGAGTTGCCTTTAAAGGTAGACTTAGTTATCTGACACCGCCACTCCTGATCTGGGTGACACTCAGAGATGGTCGTTCAGAAGAAACGGCAGCAACGAGACGCTGCAAAGCAACATCTTTGATTTTTTAAAACGTTTCTGAGAAATGCAGCTATCGTGGATGTAGTAACACTTTATTTTACAGGTCCAACGGTTTCCTAACAATTCCCTGAAATTAAATATAATCTGAAGATTTCAGTGCTGTACATATCAAAACACTGATACACTGTCTAACAACAAATCTATAATAATCTTCATATATAATACATAATAAGTATATCATTGCCTACTTATACCTCAAATAAAATCCAGGTCCGTATGCAGTATGTGTTGAGCATCAGTGTAAAAGTGGTCAAAGATTTAGACCAGGAAAAGCAACTGGTTAGAAAATCTGCCCACTTAATGGCTTAAAAGTAAATAATGAAACCTTAAAATTAATTTTAAAATAAACAGGGAAGTAATAAACTGATGCTGATGTAACAACATATTGAGACCTCCCCGTAGGCCGGTACACCACAGCCAGTGTTCGATGGTGGCGTCTGTGTCGAGTGTCAGCACACTGGCTGAAGTCATGCGCAGGTTTTTATTGCATGTTTGTTGAGTTTAGATCCTAAAAAATCTAAAAGCAACTGCAAAGAGTTTGGGCTCATTTTGTGGAACAGATGATCTTACGTTAAACACTGCCTCGATCCAGCTGTAGTTGTGATTTGGTGCTATATAGATGAAACTGAAAATTATTATGAGCTCTCCAAAAGTGGATCCCAGTGGGAGTGGGTGTAAAGAAAATCGACCCAGGCCAAGAATAGATCCTTGAGGGACACCACGGGTGACGGAGAACTCACCAAGGCTCACGGCTTCTTCAAATCAACGTCACAATATATTACAAAAATAATATTAATATATAACTTGAGCTAGAAGATGCTAAAGTCAGCAGGGGCCTTGCATATACTGATTGCACGAGGCTTTCACCTGCTCATTGACCTGTTTAAGTAACAAATCCACAGAGGAGGCAAAAACATAAGAAACACAGTAAATCGGTGTGTTTTTGCACCGAGCGCACAAAGCTGTGCAAATATGCGACAGTTCAGGGACTCCAGACACACGGGGAGCAAAAGGCTCCTGAATTCACCAAACGCTCAGCAGATTTCAAACCCAAGTGCTGCAGCACCTCACACAAATCCCATTATAGGCCCAGTTATTATAATGACCTCTACATGTTATCCATGCAGCAGTGCTTTAACTTAAATTCTACATTTGAGAAATTGAATAACAGGGAAGGCGGTTGGAAATAAAACACACGATGTCGACATCATTAGATTTAGCTTTTGTTTTGTTGCAGACGAAAAGATGAAATTACGCAAACAATGCTATGCACAATATTTTCAATACATTATAAAAATATGGTTCCAAAGAATATCCATTTATTATCCGTACAGTGTGCAGCAGCTAAGGTGAGAGAACTGGCAAAGATGGCGATAGATAAAAGATTTTTTTAAAAGATTTTTGGGGCAAAAATCATGAAACTTTTTGATTATTTTAGTTGACTTTGTCCCAACGACCATTAAAGTGATGTCAGATGTGTTTCAGCATGACTGGCTCCCAGAATAGCTTTGGTTTGGTCCACATGCCGAATCCTACAGAGTCCACAGCAGCAAAACAAATATGAGGAGCTGTAATAATATAGAAATGTACTCGGGTTTAAATCGATCTTTGTGTTTCCCATCAATAACACGTTAGCTGCTCTTTCTCCTGGAAATCAATCACAAGCTTAACAGCTAATGAGCTCCACTGTAATCCTCTCTGTGCTCCGTCCTGACCAGCAGGAGAAGCCGAGGCTCCGATGAAGCTCTGAGTGAAGATGATGGATGGACGCAGTAACCACAGACAGCCTCCAGTTCCTGATTACACGTTTACATCTACAAAGTCCTGTTTCATGACACGGGCAGAGGTTTAAAAACGTCATGGTTTATAACCTCAACCTGAAACTTTTTGATTATAAAATCATTTGTCAAGTTAATAAATAATAATGAGTTTAGATATCTGAAAAAGGATCGTCTTTATCCAAATATATATATTTATCTCACAATCTTTAATTACTTTGAGCAAACAGGTTTACATTGTAGCTTATTTTACATTGTTTATAATGTCAAAGATCAGCAGTTCTGTAAAAACAGCAGCTGCAGTGAAAATACCTCAGAAAGGACCTCAAATATTTTTTATTTCTTTTATTTACTCAGATAATCCCATCGCGGCTCAGTGCACATTTACAAGAGCAGTTTCAGACAGTATAACAAAAAAGTTTGTATAATTAAATTCATATAAAAGGAAAATAATTAGCTGAAAATTACTCTTATTTACTTGATGGTGTCAAATGCGGAAATTAATTATAGATAAATATAAATCTTATTTTTTAGTGCTGCTAACTTACAGGAAGTAGGAAATATTTATTTTGCTGGATTTCATATACATACGTTTATTCAAGTCAAATGTTTTTCATTCAGTGCGGCGCCTACAGCGTCGGATACGCCGCAGCTGATTAAGTCAAACCGCTGAAATAGTTCAAAACAACCAGATAAATAAAAATAGGATGAAGTCACAATAACACGACGATGAAATGATGTTTGTTAGTTATGCTCACCTGATCTGTTCAAAAGAAAATGTTACAGAAACTATGAAATCTTTATTTTATGTGAAATATCTATTTAAATCGTTTCCATTGCAGATTCTTTTATATTTCTACTCCTTTGAATGTTTCAGTGTTTGACTGACTCAGAATGAGCTGAACACACTTTATGTTGTGATTGAGACACAAATCTGAGTCGTGTGAAGCTGTGGAGCCTGTAAAATCCAAAACAACACGTTTTACTGCATCCAGAACCGTTTTTATCACGACGAATGCAAAAACCTGCTTTCTTAAATTCCACCGACACAAACGCGTCGCTGAGGTCTGGGAGTGGCGTCACGTGGCTGAGTCTTCCTTTAACTTGCCTGTTGTTGCCTTTAGTTTCTAACGTTGTCTAAAAAATGTAGGAGAATAAAAACATATCAAAGGTAGTCTGGCAGACTTTTTGAAGATATACTGATGTTCTCTGGATAGTTTCACTACTACTATTACTTCTAGGGAGATTTTATCAGAAATAGCTTTAAGAGAGATTCGCTTCAGTTTGTTTTTCTTATAGAGAAAAAGACGTTTTCTGTAAATACAGTTTGGTTTTTCTTTGGATTTTTGGGTTTTTATGACTAAATGGGTTGATTATAAAATTAAAATGAAAAAAATCGGACCTTGGCTTCACTTCTTTACAAGCGAACTAAAGCACAGTTTGGTTTCTCTCGTGTTCCAGTCGGACATCCTGTAAATAGAACCTTTTCTATCTTTATTTCTCTCTTATTTAAGATGAACCTCATCATCCTTTGCACACGACGTTGTACCATTTTTATGACGATGCTTATGTCTGATAGGCATGTTTACGTTAATGACTCGAGAAAATTATAATTGCGGTTTTCTTATTTAAACACTTGACTGGAACAGAGATGTTTGTTGTTGTTTTTTCTATGTTTGCTTTGGTTTTATTGTCCACGCTGGTCATATACCAATAACACCTGTTCTGTTAACAATGAACTGTCAATAAAGGTGAAAACTTCATCGTCTAAGACGAGTCTTTTACTTTTTTGCAGATCAATAACTCATCATGAGTCATGGATTACATCTCTTACGTTACGTTTGAAACCCATGAACCCTGCTTCTGCTTGAGGTCACTTCCTGTTAAAAGGGAGTTCTTCCTCCCAGCTGTCACCATTGGGAGATTGTGTGATTGTTGGGCTTGTCTCTCTGTTGTGAGCTTTTTGCTCTATAAAGCACATTATGAAGATAATGTTTGAGTTGAACTGAAATGAGCTGATTGGTGGACGCCCGAGTTTCCCGTGAACATGGTAACACTTCTGTGTCGCTGCCCCGCAGGCTGTTTGAGGGCATCATTTAATTTTTTCCTGCTGTGCTCCTTTTCCTTCTGTATATCAGGAACGTCGTTAATCTAACTTTTGATCTTTCTGCGTTCGCTTTAATGCCGTTTCCCTGCTTCATCACGACTGTGTCAGACAGCTGCTGCATAACAGACATATTTTTATTGATCTAAAAAGGAAAACAAGCATTTTTGCTGTGTTTTCTGTACATGCATTAATCTGCACATTTCATTTTTTTTAATAGTCCTGATCGGGGATGAATTTTTCGCAGGTTCGTTAACTGCTCCGGAGCATCTGCAACACGAGCAGGAAAAATCTAACAGATGTGCATCATAAATCTGGCTTGTGGTATTTTGCAGAAATGCCCCTTTAGGGACACGTATGCTGCTCTTCTGATGAAATGCAATATGTTCAGCCACCTGCCCAGTAATGTGACGGAGCAGACGAGCTCAGACACACTGATGCCTTCCAACTCCGTTTTAATTTCATGGAGATTTAATGTGTCATTTGGAGAAAATTTGACTTCTTTTATTACGTCCAAATGGATCATTGGGTCAGTTCATATGCTTTTGACTTCATACGCTTTATGGCTGAAACTGTAATTGCTCGAAATGGGTCAGTGCATCACCATTTAGCAAGTTAAGGGTTCCCCTCGGAGGTTTTTGAGGAGTCGACCTGCTAATGTCTCACAAGGACACGCGTCCACACTCTGCTATGGAAAGACTTACGCTCTGTCCTCCTGCCTCACTGAACAGCTGCTATTTTTCTCATCTTGAAGGTCAAATGAAAAGATGTTTCTTTAATTGTAAAATTAACTGAACCCACCAGGAGAACGTGAAGAAGCAACATCCATGATGTTCTGTCTAAAACAGATCCCCAAAGTTAAAACAGCACCAGGATTCTCTGGTGTAACTTTGGACCACAAGAGGCAGTAGTGAGTAAGTCTGCCCAACATGAGACATGAGCGTTATCAAAGTTATTGTTAGCTTATATTTGTGCAAAATTCACATTTCTGTTATTTGTACCAGAACCGTGACACGTGAAAAGGGCGTCTTCCTGTCGTAATGTCTGTGATGTAGACACACAGAAGCACGCGTTGCTACGTTATTGATCTGAGTTCTGATAGTTCAGCAGAGGAAACCAAAAAAGTGCATTCTGGGTAAACTTTAAAAGTTCTACCACCATGTGAGACACTGTAGGCGGCTGCTGAGGACGAGTTAAAGCACATGAAAGGACATTTTAATACCAGGCTTATCTTCTAGTCCTGATTCCTGCTTTCTGACACAGACTGGACCCATCAGCTGGGTGAGTTATAAAGCCTGTAAACCCCGTACAGGGTTAGGAAGGAGGAATCGATCCATAGCACAGAGTTTACAGGCACTGAGTCACTGCTGGAGCCTCAAGTGGTCACAGGAGGAACTACAGTTTAAGTTTGTTCATTCGTTTCCTTTTCTTCCTCCCTTTCCATCATCCTCTCTAATGTCTTTCCTTCATCCTTTCTTTCCTCCTTTCCTTCCATACTTCTTTATTTCCATCACTGATTCTTAATTCCTAGCTTCCTTTCCTTTTTCATTTGTTCCTTTCCATTTGTTGTTCCCTTTTCACCTTCTTCATCCTCGTACCCTTTCCTTTTCATATTTCCTTCCTTTCTACTTCTGTCATTCTTCCTTCTGCTTCCTTTTCCCCTCTTTTCTTCCTTATTGTTTCCTTCTTTATTTCCTTTACTATTTCAGTCGAGCTGTAATATCTGATATAATAACCAAACTGAGGCTCACGTTGTCTCCGGCTGGGACGTCATCCGTCTTGTTTCCTGTAAAATTCCCCGTCTGTTCACACCAGTCGGGGCTTTTGTGACGTTCTCCGAACGACTTTGTTGAAAAAAAGAAAAAGGAGCCACTGGTGTTAGAACCCGAGCTCATATTCATTAAACTTAAATCATTCGGCGCCCCGTCCTCTCAAGCACAGATGATTTATAACCACCTGAAGACGTTCTCATAATTATGAGACAGTAAGTGTCAGATATGCAGCATTAATCTTATCACAGACTTGAATAATGATGTTCCTGATGAATCCATCACGTCTTCAACTGAAACGTCTTTAGGTCTGCTGATTAATGTCGTTCCTGCTGAACTCTGAACACGCTGCAGTGTGTTTGCATTTTTACAGCTCTGAGTGAAACAAATTAGACCCAAAGGTCTCCTTTTCTTTGTTCCCTTCTTTTCTTCCTTCTTTACTTCCTTTCATATTTGCTCCCTTCTTTGATTTTCCCTTTCCTCCTTCACTCCTTAATTCATTTGCCCTTTCTGGTCTCATTCATTACTCCTTTGCTATCCTTATTTCATCCTCCTTTCCTTCCTTTGTTCCTACCTGCTTCTTTGTTCCCTTTCCTTCTTAGTCTTCTTCTTCCTGTTTCATTCCTTCCTTAGGTACTCTCATTTCCTTTCCTTTCATCCTTCCTTTCCTCTCTTTCTGTCATCCATTTTCCCTTCCTTCCTGCCTCTTCCATCCTCCTTTCCTTTCCTTTCCTGTCTAATTCTTTTTGAACATCAACAGCTGAAGTGAGCAACCTTAGTTCAGCTCTCGCGTCTCTCTGATCGTTGTCACACAGCCGTCTGACCCACAGAGCATGACGAGCAACACTTCTTTACTTTTGTTCAGTCTTTATTGGCATGACCAGAAATCCAAGCATGTCCCACACAGTCCACGACTCTTGTGACCCATCGTTTGAAATCCTTTTCCATCCCTTCCTCTTATCGTTAGTCTTGTTTTCGAGTTGAAGGAAAGTGAAGTCCGGTGCATTTGTTGTTGTAGCAGCACAGACGCAGACAGATCCTCCAGTGTGCGCCTGTTTCATCACGAGCCCAACACACGGGGACCAGTTCAGTACCAGTTAGTGCACGAGATCATGAAACACATGCTGTCCACCCTCCTGTTTCCCATCCTGCACTGGGGCAGCTCTCCTGGCACCTCTGTGGAAGAGAAACACGTTTCTAAAATGTTGAAATTTGCATGAATTTCAGTGCGCGGTGACATTTTACTTCTGTAAAATGAAAATCTGAGTACGACCTCTTCTGAAGGGAAACAATCTTTTTTATAATTACAGGTCAGCAGTTACTAAAAATACACCAGATTCTTGGCGTGAACGCAGGAGAACAAACACATCGCTGTGCTTCCATCGTGGAGTCGAGCGTTTACCTTCAGGAGTCGCGTCCTCAGTTGTGTCACACTGCTCGTGTTTTTCAGTTTCCTTCTCGGCCTCCTCAGCCTTCCTCTCGTGGCTCTGATCACTTCCCATCTTTGGTCATGAAAAAGAGTCCCGCCTGAGGAAAAACACAGGTGGAAGCTGAGGTTAAAGGACTCACAGAAGGAAAACACTAAAAAGATCTTTTGGTTTCAGTCAGAGCCGAATGAGAAGACGGAGCAGTGACTGCCTGAGAAGTTTTATCATTTAATTGGGGTTAATAACTAGCAAATATGGCAGGTTGAAAGAAACCGCAGAGTGAAGAGGGTGAAAAGTCAAAGGCTTGTTACCCACAAACTCTTCTTCTACCTAAACTGAAGAGGCGGTGCAATGTATGCAGTGGAGGGTGAAATGAGACGGGGAGAGGACAGAGATAGAAAGGCCTTGATAGCGAGGAAGAGAGCTACAGACGGAGAGGAAGAGGACAGCAGACATCACCGCCACTCCTGGTTATCAGCTCGGACATCCCTAATCCCGTCCAGGACACCAATCCAATCAGACAAACACAATCAGCTCGCCGGACGCAGCTCGAGGGATCATCTTACTCTGCTCAACACGATCGCCGCGAGCTGCCCAGGCTTTCCCGGCCATGTGTAATGCATGCTGGGAAATTACACATAACCAGAAGGGCTTTTCAGCATCGTGTTACCCTGACGATAAAGCACACGAGTGCGTCGGTGCTTCACGAGCTGGAACAGTAAGAAAACACCGCCATCATCAGCTAAAAGCATAAACGCTGCTAAGTTCATTAACTGGCTGAACAGAAGCTGTTTGGAGAGTCTGAATAAGTCATGCAGTCTCATCCACTCAGGTCTGAGAGCTCCTCTGCAGTCCTCCCCTGAAGGCCGAACCAGAGCCAGTTCTGTCTGGTAACAGGAAGCAGCATCTACACCTGCTGCTGACGTCCTGTGGAGCCACAGCAGTGCTGGGATGTTTGTGCGCTGGTTGGTGACGGTTGCTGGAAGCTGCTGGAGGATGGTGCTGTACCAATAACCTCCACCCGCTTGCTTTGGTTGGTGTCACCCAAATAAACTACGGGCAACCGCTGCAACGGCCGGCGGCTGCCAGATGTTTGCAGACCAGTCTGTGTGACCGAGTCCTACCGTTAAGAAGTGCTGATGTTAAATATGATTCATCCTTAGAGAAAAACAACTGAACTAATCATTCAGCTTCTGATTGGTCGGCCTGCGGCTCCAGACGCTCCAGACTCAGACGCATGAGCACCAGCTCGGGGACAGCTGGGACGTTTCTGGAACAAACGAGAACAAAATGCTGCTGAATATTTTCACACTTTTCATTCACGGCACAGAGACAAACGGAGTCTCTAACACCGCCGGCGAGCCAGTGGAAGAAACGGCGGCAGTAAAACAAGAAGATATTAACTGCCTCACAAATGTGTAATGACTGTGGCCTTCTGGCCGGACCCCGAGGCAGTAACTTGTGATAATTTTCACATAAATGTGATTATGAGCCTCTCCTTTGCCCCAGATCTAAATCTAACACCAGAGGAGGCTCATCTGCTGGATGAGCGTTAAAGTGGAGCACAAAGAAAGAGAACAGCTGGATTGTTTTAACAGTAGTTCATCTGAACCAAGTAGATAAAAAAGAGCTTTACTGGAGATTTGTGTACTTTGGTTTGTTTTGCATATATTAAGAGTCGCTTGCTGCCATCAGGCGCCTCATAAAAGTTCAAAACGTGACTTCAGAAACCAACAGGTGACATCATGGCGGCAACCTCCATCAAAACAGCCATCGACTCCAGTTGGGCCAAGACATTCAGGCCCATTTCTTAAGTGATGGCAGCTCCAAGAAACAGATGTTTTGGGGACATGTTGTTGGTCAGTGAGGAAGCGGCTTCGAAACACAAAGTGGAAAATGCCCAACCCGAGTCTTCATATTAGGACGCCACAAACCAACAGGTGATGGTGCGGCGGCCACGTTCCATTTTTATAGAACTATACCACAAAAAAATGCTCGGTAAAAGCTCAAGGAACGAGAGAGATTTAAAGATCTGAAACTCACGAGGAAAGTGTTTACCGAGGTCACGGAGCAGGGGAACTCGTTTTCTCACAGATTTCTATTGCACTGGGTGAGAGGTGTCGCCCCCTGGTGACTTTTAGAAAAATGCATGTTGAACTTGTTTCATCACTGGTTACAGAGTTTTTAGGTGAACCGCACAGCACCACAAAAAAAGGATCATGATACTTGTTCCTGGATAAATAAAGATGTTCATAAATCTGCTCTGTTTACTGGCTTTATTCACAGAGCTGACCTGACGATTCAAATAATCTGGCAACCCCAAAGTTCTTCTCATTAATGGGTTAGAAATGAGTCATGTCAGAGAGCAGTCCCGTTAAAATGGAACAAACGAGCACCGAACAAACTCATCACAGCGACGTGTGTTTCATAGCTGAACTTCAGAGTGTCTCGATCAGCATTCAGAGCGGTCGCCTCGCTTCCCTCCTCGACTCTCTGTGCAGCACGGATCACAGCCGGAGAGAAAGCCGAGCTAAAAATAGCTCCCTCCTCTCAGATATTGTTTTGTTTTGACTTGTGCGCCTCCTTATCTCTGCCGCTGCCCTCTTCAGCTCACGACAAACTGATTCGGCTTTTCCACAGCCCGAGGGCTCCCATCTGAACACAAAACTACATGTGACCCACAGAAAGCAGCTGCTGGCTGCAACAGCATAACGCTGTGGCAGGTACCTCCGATCTGACAACTCCACAGAGACCAACGGTGAATGCAAAATGATTTTAAATGAGCACAAAGAGGCAAGCTGACTGAAAACAGACACAAAACATGCACAAAAATGGTCACAATGAGGCACAAAATGACTAAAAATGGACAGAAATCAACATCAAAGACGACAAAGTGACATCTAGGAGACATAAAATGACAAAAAGAGACTCAAAATGCAGAAAAACCACAAAGATTTTCTGTAAAACAACTTAAAAAAGAAAAAATGACACAAAACAGGTGCAAAAAGACCACAAAGAGACTGAAAATGACTGTGACGAAATGCAAAAAGACTCAATATTTCTACAAAACAACTAAAAATGAACAAAGTGACAACAAAGAGACCAAAGTCACACAGAAGGCCGTCTCTCTGAATGCTGCTATACTCGAACACCGCCTCACAAACCACGCTGACTTCAGTTCTCGCTTTTTTTCTGTCAGTAATGAAAGACTTTTGGCACGAATGGGGTCCACCCACTAGGAAATAATTAAGATAAATAATCTCACAGCAGCAGATTAATTACAGCCTATCTGCATTACTGATTCGATTAAAGCCAGAGTGAGTTTGCCTCAGTTTTATTCTCTCTCTGCTCTGATGAACGGGTGTCACCGATTCAGGACTGTGTGGCGTTAGCTGACAGATGTTAGACTCTGCTTCATGCGTAATAGATCCACGACTTTAATATTTTTACTGTAAATGTGCTGAATGTTTCCAGCTTCTTTATTCGCTGATATACGATACGCAGGTTAAAATCCCACATCAGCCTTTTCTGTAAAAAACAAGACCAGAAATCTCTGATGTCTACTGGAAATACTGCAGCAAAGGTTTATGATTATAAAAGTGCTTAATGTTGTACGTGATCAGATTAAATCACACATGCTGGCTTTGGGTCAGACTCGAACTGTCAGCCTGCCAGTTATCTCAAAGAAAGCAGTCTGTGGGAGGCAGAAACAAATGACTAAGAAAAAACAAAAATGATGACTCAAGAACTGAAAATGAGCTGAAAAAACCCAAAAGAGACTTTAAATCAGTATAAAGAGATACAAAAACAACTTAAACTGCATACAAAACAGCCACAAAGAGCCTCAAAATGACTAAAAACTGTCAGAAATGACGTCAGGGACACAGAACAATTAAAAACTGGTGCAAAATCTGCACAAACAGACACAAACCGAGAACAAAGACACTCAAATGTCTAAAAATAGACTTGAATGACCACAAATAGACTTAAAATACACGCAAAACAACAAAAACAGACTGATGACTGAAAACTAAAGGCGCGCGAACTCAAAGACCACGCCCAACCTGCTGCAGGTTCATGTTTCCCTTCTGCAGGAACACCTGTGCAGATGTGGGCGGAGTCTAAGAGGACAACCCCGGAACCGGAAGCGTGTTTGTTTGTGTCTGTGTAGCTGTGCCTCATCAGACCTCCACGGCCTGCTCCTCATTACAAACACCAAACATGTCCTGACTGTTTAAGCATCGTGTGTCACCCATTATGAGGGGATCACGCGTGTTTCAGGCTTTCTAACTCCGTGTTGGTGACACGTGTGGGTCCGCTCCAGCCTGCAAACATGTTTACATCTGATCGCTCCGCCTGCAGAGAGGACAGGAGCTCCGACAGCCGCTCGGGGAGCACAGATTAATTTTAGCCCACCTAATCGACCCCCACGAAGCCCGCGAGACCGCTCCGTCTGTGTCGGCCGCCGGTTCCGATTAGTTTGCGATGTTTCCAGGCAGAGAATCCCGATCGACGTGTCGGCGGAGTGAAGGCTGTGGAGATCCTGATGGAGGAAGAAGGATCACTCCGCGGAAATCTCCAAGCCAACGCGGAAGTGCCGCAATCTGCAATTCCTCTTACGTCCAGCAGAGGCAGCAGCGAGGCAGCCCCATAGACTTCCACAGTAAAAGACAGAAAACGTATTGTTGTGATCAAAGATACAAACAAAGAGAAGAAAAACAGACCCAGCTGAACACACAAAACACAAACAACAAAGTAAAGAACAAAAGGTTTCTGCAAAATGATCACAAAGAGACCAGAGTGATTGAAAATAGACAAAAAATAGAATTTATGACAAGGACACGCCAAAAACAACTGACAAAAGACACTGAGTGATCACAGCGGTAAAACTCCAGACGAAAAATGACCACAAATAGCAAACCAGAGACGTGCAAAATGATACAAACAATGAGATGAAAACGGTGAAAAAATAGATGCAAAATAAGTGAAAATAGAAACTTAAAATATCCATAAACAGAGAAAAAGCTCTTTAAGCTCCTCTAACGTCTGCCTGGGCGTGTTTATTCAACCCTTCAGAGGTCCAAAGAGAGACTCTTCTCCAGAGATGGGCAATAACGATGTAAGGGATTACCATTGCACAAAAGGTAATTAGATTACTGTTACTTTCCCGTAAGCACGCCGCGTTACTAAAACCGTGATTTTTTTGCAAGAGTGTCTCAAGAACAATGACGTAAGCGAGTGCGACGTTGTGACAACAGCTGTGTGCAGATCAACAATGGATCACATATCGATTGTGGGAGAGAGTATGAGCGTGCAGCGTTTAAAGCGTGGAAGTACTGACCTTACTTTGAGTTTGATTCCGTAAAAAGTGACAAAAACATTAGTGTCCGCTGTGCGTGGGAAGAAAACTTCTTTTTAAAAAAACCCTAAACTTCTGAGCAAGCATGGGAAACTCACAGAGAAACTCGCGGATTCTTCAACTGACCGCGGCACACCTGCACCAGGGTAAACCTCCGCCTGCTTTACAGGTGAAAATAGAGCAACAGGACCACTGACTTTTTGACTTTATTTATTTTCTGCTGTGTTTTACTTGCATCTATTTGAAAGACTGAGTGTAAACACAAAAAATATTTTATTTTATGTGCTGGAATGTGCAGAAAATAGGTTTAAATGTTAAACTAATTTCTTCCAGTCAGAGAATGTTGCATATAATTAAATTTTTGCTTGATGCATAAAGTTAAAAGATTAAAACTGATAAAAACAAGTTTTAAAAAGAGACTTTTCCATTTGATTACATTTTGTATGATGGATTATGTAGAAAAAGTAGAATTGGGCTGAAAGATCTATCGCTTTATCACCTATTCAGGTTGTAAATCGTGTTTTTAAAAAGTAACTAAGTAACTAATTACTTTTGAAAATAAGTAATCAGTAAAGTAACGGGATTACTTTTTGAGGGAAGTAATCAGTAATTAGTTACTGATTACTTTTTTCAAGTAACTTGACCAACACTGCTCTTGTCCAAAGATGAGGTGGATCGTTGGCTGTGACAGGTCCTCGGATGTTTTCATGTTTCTGTGAGGAAACTTTTGGAAACACTTCACATGAAGATCAAAGTGTAAATGCACTCTGTGCCCGCATCAGGCACACTGGGCGCACCTGCGCAGGTATAAACAGACGTTAACGCTGGGGCGGAGTGATACCTCTTACTTCTCTCTGCCGCTCTTTGTTCCCTCCGCCCTGGTAACCCACCCCACACCCATCTCTACCAACCTGCTGCTGTGACGTCACGCAGGTGGCGAGCTAATGGAAGTGTCACCAAAACAAGACGTCACGCGGAGAGGCCGACGTGATAGGCTGAGAGAGCAAACCACGGCGCAGCACGAGGACGGAGGAGGAGGAGGATGGCGGTTGCTATGCAGGTTGTTGAGGAAGAAAAAACAGTTTAAAGATTTTTTTTTCATGTTGCCTCCTCCTGTGCTCGTGCACGCGCTCGCAGGCACAGAGACATGGTGTAAAAACCTGCTGGAAAAATAACTAAATAACTTAGAAGGCAGAACACCTTCATTTCAGATCATCCAGAACAGCACAGATTATTAATATGAAATTAAAAAAACAAACCTGAATGTGTAATAATTTAGTGTCAGAAATGAATTCATAATTGACATGATTTTGTTTCTGTATAAAAACAGCTGCTCATCGTGGGATGGGAAGAAGGGTCCACACTAAACACTGACTCTGCATACATTTCATTTAAATGACAATAAAGTTCTTTTTTAAAAAGACAATCATGATTATTCTTTTGATATCTCAGAAATGTATCAGAAACAATCTAGATTTAAAAGTGAAGCAGCAAAGTGTCTGAAACATAGAATTTGTGCCACCGACAAAACTTTAGCCCAAGACTGTTTAACCACAGAGCCTTGCTCTGCGTGAGGCACGGTGACAGTATGAGACAGTAACAGAGGTAATAATTATCATTTTAATACCACACTTATTATTTTGAATGTATCTTTCGGTGTAGTTTTGCATTTAATTTTGCAGTTTTCTGCATTTATTCCAGTTTTACATCATTAGTGTATTGTAGCTTTACACGACTAAAACTTCTCAGGACTTCATTTAATGTATTTAACGAATGATGGCATGTATGTGTTTGTATATATATGTATGCGTGTATGTGGAAATATGTGTGTGTATGTATGTACGCATGCATACATGTATATATACATATGTATGCGTGTATGTTTGTATGGGTGTATCCGTATGTTTGCAGGTGTATGTATAACTTGTACATATCTTTCTTGTGTAAATGTAAATTTGTCTGTGATTGTGTAAATACTTACCCTATTGTGTACTTCCCACACATAGAGAAATGCCAAACAGCCTTTCATTGTTCTTGTAACAGTGACAATGAAAGCTATTCTGTTCTATTCTACTCTAAAAGTAATGGGTAAAAGTCAAACTAGGGTCAAAGGTCAGAAACTAGCAATATTTATAAAGCAACAGATAATTTCATGCTTTGTATTGGGACCATAATAAAATGAATCGTCACTTTCAAAAACAATGAATAAAAAAATAATAATTTATTGTGTTTATTATTAACAAACAGCAGTTTGTGGACGTTCGGGAACGAAAAGAGACACGTCAGTGTTTTTGGACGGACTTTATGAATGAGACATAAAATTAAAAAATTAAAACGAAACGATAAAAAAATATTTGAATCCAGCTTGACAATAAATAAAAACAAAGATTTAAGATTTTTAAAGAAGGAACCGCTGTTTGTTTTAAAAGTGAAAAAAAAACAAACATGTGGTACGTCTTACGTCACCACGTTAACCCCGAAGCGGAAGTGAACACGTGGGGTTGAGGCACGGCACCACATCGCATGTTTGGAGGCCACGAGTCTGTTTCAGGTGACTTCTCCTCTTTTCACGTAAATTTTACCAAGTTATTGAAGAACTGACGTCACGGCGTGTGACGTTTAGGGTGTCCAGTGATTTTAAAAACGTTTTAATGAGACCGTTTCCGGTCTGAAAGCTGACCTGAGGGAAAGTAGCCAGTTAGTTAGCCAGTTAGCTGGTTGTCAGCGCTCGTAAATATCCAGGTAAACAGACAGACAGGTGTGACTTCGGGCTTTAAACCGTCACTGCTGGTTTTCAGGTGTTTCACAGGTAAATCATCCACCTCTTCCTCCGTCTTCATCATGGCTGTGAGAGCCGCCTTTGAGAAAAACAACGAGATCGGCTGCTTCGCCAAACTGACCAACACGTACTGCCTGGTGGCCATCGGCGGCTCCGAGAACTTCTACAGGTGAGTTCACCTTTGAACAAGCGCCACGCTTTGATAACTTTGAGGTGAAGTTGGGACCCAAAGTTACAGCAAGATGTCATCAAGGTGCGTCACATTCCTCAGCCTTTATTATAACGAGGTGTGTTTCCTGCTACCGGAGTCAGTCCAGGTGATCCGGTCTCAGTCAGCTGTGTTATAACAATAAACTTAATAATCTCCATCCATCACCACTTTGGTAAACACCTAGGCGTTCCCTGGCTCCGCCCCAAGGCCTCCTCCCTGCAGGACGCCTCACCTGGCTCCTTTCAATGAGGAGGAACGGCGGCTCTACTCCGAGTCCCTGACAGTGTGATTCTTTCAGTCACTACCCAGAACCTGTAGGTGAGGGTGGAGGTGTAGATCTGCCACTAATTCAACAGCTTCACTTTCACACTCAGGTCTCTGTTCACCAGAGCAGACCGGTACAGCATCCACGTCGCTGCTAACGCTGCGTCAGTCCATCTGTCACCTCCCACTCCTCCCTCCTCTCACTTGTGAAGACCCTGAAATATTTAAGCTCCTCCAGTTGGGGCAGTAACTCCTTCCCGGAATGGGCACTCTGCCCTTTTCTTGCTGAGGACTGTGGCCTCAGACTTGGAGGTGCTGATTCTCATTTCTGTTGCTTCAGACTCTGCAGCTAACGCTCCAGTGTGAGCTGGAGGCCACCAACAGAGCCACAGCATCTGCAAAAAGCAGAGATGAAAGTCCAACAAAGTGGAAGCCTCGTGGCTACTGATCGTGATCACTGATATCCGTGTTTCACTTGGTTCTTGTTGACGTATATTTTCCTCGTCTGTTGGAAGTAATCTGATGTTGTGTGTTCAGTGTGTTTGAAGGGGAGCTGTCAGAAACCATCCCAGTGGTTCACGCTTCCATAGCAGGCTGTCGCATCATCGGGAGGATGTGTGTGGGTGAGTAAAGCTGGATAAATGTGTGCAGTGTATGCATCCCTCACAACACACCACCGCCTGCCTTCATCTTTAAACATGGCCGTCGCACTCCTCTGTGCTCGGACCGCTGCAGTCAGACTCACTCGACTCGTTCCCGTTTGTTCAGGAAATCGTCACGGCCTCCTGGTTCCCAACAACACGACAGACCAGGAGCTGCAGCACATCAGAAACTGCCTCCCAGACACCGTGAGGATCCAGAGAGTCGAGGAGAGGCTGTCCGCGCTTGGTAACGTCATCGCCTGCAATGACTACGTCGCGCTGGTCCATCCCGACCTCGACAGGGTGAGACAATCAAACGCGCCCCATCCCTCGGCTGTTCTGAGGGTTACATCGTTTTGTTTGGCTGGAATAATTCACGTTTTACTTAAATTAGTGAAGTAAAATATGAAACTCTTCTGTACTCGCCTGTGAAGCTTCTAACCTCATTCAGTTCACTCAGATATTTTTTTCAAGCTGTTTCGGTTTAATGTTTCAGGCTGTGCATTTACTCTACAGACACTGTATTCAAAATATTCTTCAGCTCATCCTCTTCCTTAAAGGTCACCACCTGCCACACTGCAGCAGCTTTAGTTCACTAAATGATTTTTCCAATTAGAATTAAAGCTTAAATAAATTCATTTAACTCTTTTTAAAATTTCACTAATTTTTCCAACTTGGAGGATAATCGTCATTTCAGTCCTGACCAAAATAGTCGAGCAGATGTTCATTTGAGAAAAAAAAAACACTTTATTGAAATTTAGCTGATGTCTGAGGTTCAGTTAACAGCCAGGCAGCTGAAAGTCCCGCCTCCCACAGCCCAGTCTGTGCACAAGCATCTTCCTCTGTTTCATATCGAGGATCCTCGTTTGGCTCTGAGCAGATTTCACAGGAAGAGTCCAAAGTTTCCAAACCGGAAGGTTTCAGCTGAGGGGGGAGGCCAGGAGGAGAGGGAGGCCAGGAGGAGAGGGAGGCCAGGAGGAGAGGGAGGCCAGGAGGACACCCGCCGTTTTTTATCTTTCCTCTGGGTTTGCATCATCGATTGAAGATGACAGCGTGCCATTATCACTGTGTGCTGTTTGGTCTTTGTGTTCTTCCACACTGAGTGAAATTGAGTGGAGACTGACTCAGAGTCTGAACTCTGTCAGAGCTTCAGACACAGTCAGAAACCGTCACATTTACTGAGGTCTGCAGCAGCGGTCCCCAACCCGCGGGCCCCGCCCCCTCTGCGAGTCGTTTGGTGCTGGCCCGCGAGAGTTGAGAGGTGTGACATTTATGGGTTTCAGGGTTTTTATCGTTAACTCGGTTTCCCTGGGTCTTTTCCCGTGTTGTAGTTGTGTCTTATTTTGAAAGAAATATTTACATGTTACCATAGCGACCAGAGAGCATTAAGGAGCAGAGAGGAGGACGTTACCCTCAGTGTTGTTGGTGCATTTCAGGAGGACGCTGCTAATAAAGTTACACAGTAAATTCGTGTTTATTATTATATTTACAGAATACCACAGCTCTTGTCTCGGTCGTATCATTTTGTTTTGTTGTAATTATCCGCGACACCTTCAAGGCCGGTCCGTGAAAATATTGTCTGACATTAAACTGTCTGTGGCTCAAAAAAAGTTGAGGACCGCTGCTGTACATCCTGTAGTTTGGTTTCTGGAGGGCGGACGTCTGCGCTGTAAATGAAGCGTGAGAGTGAGACATCTGAGGCATGTGACCTGAAACTCTGGTTCGTGCTTTCTCAGCCGGCTCAGTGCAGGAGCTGTGTCACGGTCCTCGCTGACATCTCATCATATTTGTCCCTGTGCAACTTCATCCACTTCCCAAAAATGAAAATCAGTTGAGGAATTAGGGCTGCTCAATTAATCGAATTTTAATCTCGATTACGATCTGGGCTTTCAACGATCATTAAAAATGACTGAGCCGATTATTAGCACCTCCCTCATGCTTTACTCTCGCGCTACTCCGTGTGGCAAATCGAGCGCACCTCTCACGTCACAACAATTAAGAGGACCCGAGGGAAGCTCGGGAAGCTAAGCAGAAGTTATTTGGAGAGGAGAGTGACTGCCGTTGGTTGAAAAGAGAGGTAAAAAAAAACTTCAGTGGTGTGGAAACATTATGGGTTCGCGGAGTCAGACGTGGATCAAGTAGACACAGTGTGTAAACTTTGCTACAGTGTAGCTGCACCACAGAGCAACACTGCAACGTTCACTAAACATAGATGTTTACATTTTTCATTTATTTCTAATATTGCAAACATTTGCACTGTTATCAATATTTGCACTGTTTTATATTATTTTTTAAAGTCATTATTCAATACATTGTTTTACTAACCCTTTAAAGCCGGTCAGAGCAGCACGCTCCGTTTTGCGTAACTATTTTTAAATCCCTGTAGAACCGGAACCGCGTAAGCTAGCGCAATAATTTGTTTTGCATATGAAACCAGAGGAGTTGTACTTACATCTGATGCCATCAGCTTGTCCTCGGTCACAGTTTCCTTCCACATAAAGCTTTGCAAAAACTGCATAAAAAGCGCTTGCAGGAACAAAAACACATTATTCATAACACGCTTTGCCGATACGATCAGCTGTTCGTAACACTTCCCACATTGAAACAGACGTAAAAAAAAAAAAAACAGACGTCAGCGCGAACTATCGCATGTCCGCCATTTCCTGCCCGGAACCGGAAGTGATGTCATTTTCGCTAAAAATGTAGTTTTTTACTTGTAGGCCTTAAAAGCCTATACTGGTGTTTTTATAAGTCATGTTTGACTTTTCTGAATAGTTGCTGGGATGCTTAGGACTCGAATTGCACTGCTGGAAATAGTTTATTTTGATGCACGTGCTGTTTTCTTTGCAAATTTGCATCATAGGATTGTTTTTTTGTTTTTCCTGCAGTGTATAAAAATTGGTGTATCTCCAAAATAAAACTATGAAGACACTCAAAATAAATTTCCTGTTGTTGTAAACTATTTTTTGCAACTTTTTTGTATTTAAAGTTTTGAGGGATAAACCTCTTAAATTTCTCCAAGTAGAAATATATGTAAAGAAAACAAAAACGATTTTCAATTTTTTTGTAGTTTATTGCACTTTTTTGCAATTAATGTAGTTACTATGGACTTAATGCATACATATCATTAAAATCTAGGCTGTAATGGTTGTATTGATGTATAGCAACTTGAAATGCTCCCAAAAATGGCACTACAGCATGTAAAAAAAATAATATAAGCTCTGGCGGACTTGGTTCTATGGTAGGTCTTAAAGGGTTAAATAAATATCGTCAAATAATCGAGATCTCAATTTCAGTGAAAATAATCGTGATTATCATTTTTGTCATACTCGAGCAGCCCTATGAGGAATCAACACTTGGACACTGGAGGTGATCCACTTCCTGTTGCAGAGGCACAAGTACAAGGGGACATAACAGGACCTAAAAAATGTCAGCCGTGCTGAAAACCAAGGAGAGACCTGATTTATCAGATAGTGTGAAACAGGTTTGCCTTGTTTTTAGCCGCCTGATGGGGTGTAATGTGCTACAACTGTCAGAAGGTGGAGGTAGTGCACCTGGAAGCTGCTTGTATGCTGCTCACACTGTGTGTTTGTACAGAGAGAGATTCAATAATGGAGCACTGAGGTCATTGAAAAAACCAAAGAGGACTACAGCCAGCGTTTTAAGTCAAACATTAAATTAAAACTTGGGAGCGAACAGCGCCGTGTTTGTGTGTGGTGGAAGTGAATACAACAATCTGTGGCTGTGAGAGCAGTATGGTTTTCCCCGGGTTCATGCTGACACTCACTCTGTTCCCAGGAGACAGAGGAGATCCTGGCAGACACGCTGAAGGTGGAGGTTTTCCGTCAGACGATAGCGGAGCAGGTCCTCGTCGGCTCGTACTGCGCGTTCAGCAACCAGGGAGGCCTCGTCCACCCAAAGACGTCGATAGAAGATCAGGACGAGCTGTCGTCGCTGCTGCAGGTGCCCCTGGTGGTGAGTGCAGCCCGCACGCCGTCACGTGAACTCGACGGTACGAGACGCATTGTAATTTTTGTCACCGGCTTCCTGTTCAGGCGGGCACGGTGAACCGGGGCAGCGAGGTCATCGCGGCGGGGATGGTGGTCAACGACTGGAGCGCGTTCTGCGGCCTGGACACGACCAGCACGGAGCTGTCGGTCATCGAGAGCGTGTTCAGACTCGGTGACACGGCGCAGCCCTCCGCCATCGCCACCAGCATGAGGGACTCGCTGATCGACAGGTAACGCACAAACACACCTGTACTCTCACGACAGCGAGGGCTGGTCCTGCGCGCTTGAAGCAGGATCACTGCCTGCAGCTGTTCCTGCCTCTGAGGGACAGTAACTCTGATTCTGGAGCTCGCAGGTGGAAATGAGGTGACGTGTAAACCTTGTAGTCTGACCTTCCTCCTCTCTGCTCTGTTTCCCATCAGCATGGCGTAGACCCGCCTCCCGTTTGCCATCGAGGAGCTCTGCTGCCTGAAGCTCTGCCGCCGGACTTCATTTCTGCACCTCACACTTCTCCTTCCACACAACACGACTCCCTTTAACTCCAACAGCCTCCTTCTGTTTCTCCTTTCGTACTTCCAACACCTTTTTCCCGGGTAGAGTAAAACATCCTGGCAGCTGAAACGGTTTCACAGGACCGGGGACGGGCAGAGAGGGAAATAATGCAGAAATAATAACCCTGTGGTTACACAGTGACAATGTGCACCTGTGCTGGATGTGATTATTGACCCTGATGCTTCAGGTACAGAACGGCTCGATTAGTCTCTTAAAGTCAGTCAGAACACATTTGTATGACGTGTTTCTGTGCACTTACTCTGAAATGATTTCTGACGGTAACGATGAGAACGCAGTGTAATTAGCAAACACAGGAAACGCTCCTGCAGAGATGGATGTTCTTCCTCAGACTGTGTAACGAGACAAACTAGACACGGAGGAAGTTTCTTAATGTCTTGTGTGTCTTGTATAAAAAATAAAGCCCATCATCTTTTTATCTGTTTGCTGCTTTTTCTGTGTCTCCTTTCAAAAACTCACAGTCAGGATTGACCTCACAGCTGGAAAACCTCCATAAGAGGTTTGTAGGAAGCCGGAGATGATGTGCAGCTCCTGGAGTGCACCGAAGTGAAGACTGTTTTAGAGGGCAAAGCTCCAAGAAGTCGAAGCTTTTCCCTCTAAAACGAATCTGGTGACCCTCAGGAGGGACTCCACCCTCAGTTTGGACAAAATTGTCTAACAGGAAATGAGGGCGAGATTTTATTTCTGCACAGTGATTGCTTCTGTTTTTTTAATACTTGGACTCACTACAACACACGAAGGTTTCTCAACAGTGTTTGCAGATTTTTTCCTTTCCTTCTCTAAAGCTTTCAGGAGTTTCGGTGAATTCTGACCTGAGGTGTTTACACCTGCAGCAGCAGACTGTCCAGCCTGAACCCTCAGAGCAGCTCGTTGTTCTATGATACGTTTCTGTTTTGTAGAGGTTCACACATTCACCTGATTCAATCCCAGGAGGAGCATCTGGTGTAAAAATCTGCTGCATCAAACATGGAGCCCCCTGCTGTGGTGACCCTTTGTAGCCCTTTCAGCACGTCTAATGAAGCCATGCACAGCGTTCCCTTTATAGTATGAAAACTGTGAGTGGGAGGACCTCGAAGTGCAGACAGGTTAGTTTTTCCCAGCTTTTTTGAGCCTCTGGGAATGTTCACAGTATGAGGCCGAAATCTGACTCGAGTGGGAACTTCCCTCTGTACAGAGCCCCCTGTAGGCTTAATGGTGACATCTTGAGCAGTTTATTATCATTATCAGTAGTTTGCTGTTACTTAGAGATGATGTGTTTTTCCCACTCGTCTCTTTAGTTGTTGTGCAGATGGTTTCATGAGGTTTGTACCTGCAGCTCATCTGTGAGAGGATGAATGTTACAAACACTTTTTCAGCCAAACAAAATGTTTCAGACGATTCTGTTGCATCACTCCTAAAGGTGTCAGGTTTCTTGAAGTTCATCTGACGATGTCAGTGTTTCACCGAAGCTGCTCTGAAGTCAAACGTAAGTGGTCCTAATGAGCACCATGACATCACAGCTGTGTCGATGGAAGATGTAAATAGGGCTGGGCTATATCATACCGTTCACGGTAATACCGTGTAATTTTGGGCAACGATAGGAAAATGAAATATCGCGATAGAATATGGGTAAAAAGCGCATGCGCAGTGCCTTTGTTTACATACGCACATTGCGGCGACGCAGAATGAGAAGAGCGAAAGCGGATCGTAAAATGAAACTTTTTTTATTTTTTATTTTTTTTATTAGTAATATAAACATACAAACAAAGTGCACCATATATTACAGATTCAGAGAACAGATATTTCTTACATATTAGCAACTTTCATACATAGTGAAAATAAAATATAAAGATGGGGTCACATAATTTAACAGATTATTAACTCACTAAATCAAAATCTTCCATAAAGGAAACAAAAAAAGCAGCCTTTTTCTTTTTAACTAAAGTCGAAGATTTAACCAACAGGTTTAAGTCGTTTTTCCAGTAAGCTTCGTAAAATGAAACGGATGAACCAGAACTGGTTTGTAAAAATGCTGCAGCTTCACTGGTGTGGAACTGGTTTAGCTTCCGTCCGTCAGATACACAACAAAGCACTATTTTTGGTAGCGCATGCTAGCGGGCCGGTATTACCGTATTGTTTGGAAAATGCGGCGCACTTAAAATCAATCCTTTGATTTTTCTGAAGGTCGACAGAGCCCCTTATAATCCCGTGTGCCTTATGTATGAACTCTGGTTGTGCTTACTGACCTCGAAACGATTTTATGTGCACGGCGCTCGAAAATCTGTCAAATGTTTCAGTACGACTTTGCTGAGCTACGAAGCCGCACCGCTCGATGGATTGTCGGAGCATTACGGCATCGTAGGCGGAGCCTCGCAGAGTGATACGTACTGTGCTTCAACATAATATTACCGTATTGTGTGTGTATAAGCTCTTTTTCAGTGTTGTGGATATTATACATGGTTATGCTGAGTTTCCACTGAAATGCCTTTTGGTTAAACTGTCAGCGAGGAATTTGCACTGTTACATGTTTATATAACTTTAATGCACATAAAAAACAGCTGCTTGTTTAAGTGAAAATACATTGATGGTTTTTTTTGCACTAATAAAGTTGTGGAGTTGTAAAGTATTTTGTCTAGTGTCAATTATATCGTCAGTTATATCGTTATCGCAAATTTTTAAATGTATATCGTGATAAATATTTTTGGTCATATCGCCCTGCTCTAGATGTAAACATCGCTTTAAAGGAGGCTCTGAAGCGAGGAGGGCACCACAGCGACTCATCTGCCTCCACCTCCTCCTGTCTCAGCTCCACCCTCTCCAAACCATCACAGCAGGTCTCACCACCATCTTCTAAACCTTCCTTTTCACTCTTGCTCCTCTCCTTCTGTCACAAATAACCTCTGATACTTTTGTGGACTTTTCTTTGGCTTTTAGAAATCTGGTACAAAGCAAAGACAGCACATCTCTCCTGTCTGAGCTCAGCTGCTTTGACTGACTGTAAAATAGACAATATGTGTTTTTAAAGCCTCAGTTTGGTGCATCAGCTCCATTATATACCACAGGGTCGCTCTGCTGTTGTCCCCAGACTCTGGAATAGTCCAACAATTAAGTCAAAGCAGGTGGAAACAGGTGTTGAGGAACTTAAAATGACAGAGGTGAAACATGGTTTTTGTCCTTTGTGGATGTTTTCTTGAGGATGGGTGGGAGCAGACGTGTCAGGATTACTTGACTATTAAGGGTAACTTTCCACAGCTGTGACAGGTTTAATTATAAACGGTGCTTCTGTGTAAATAGTCAGTGGCTGCTGAGCCAGGAGACAAGAACAGAGCTTCACGAGATGAAGTGAACTGTAAAAATCAGACAAAGGATGTAAAAAGTAGAGTTCAGTGTCTGACGAAGGAGTGGAGGATGAGTAGTCCTGCTGATACCAAACCAGAGTCAGAGTAAACACAGTCAGACGACAGAGTACTGATGTTTCTGCCAGAAAGCAAAGAAAGCTTCTCAGGCTACTTCAGGTGAAACACAGACTTCACAGCACGAAAGCAGCGAGATGGTTTCAACACCCGCACAAGACGAGCCTCCAAACTTCTGCACCAAAGTGACGAGACCAGAACTGAACTTTGAGATGAGTCAGCACAGGCTGGAACAAAGCAGGGAGGTGCAGCATGTTATCAGACACTGCTGCTGGACGAGCCGCAGTCCTCGGCCCGAAAGATGCAGGTAGCTCGACACTGATCCAAAGCACGCAGCCGAGTCGACCCTTCAGTCGCTGGATCTCAGTACGATGGAGACAACCCAGGACCTGCAGGCGAGTTCTCCCACCTGAGAAACTGATGCACAACTATCGCACAAACCTTTGAAGGAGTGTCGTCTCATCATTTATTGCTACAGTCAGGTCCACAGTTTGGTGTCCAAAAGCAGTTTCTATAGTCTTGCCTCTGAACACCATCGCAGTCAGCAGACGTCTGAAAGTGACTTCACACAACAAAGCAGAAAAAAGCAGAGTCATCATTTTAAAGGCAACTTTTTATTTATTTATTGGCAAATAATCTGAATTAGGTTGTAGCAACGCATCTATGTACACCCTCAGTACAGTGACAACGTCAGAAAGCCTAAAGAAACACACACTCTGTAATACAGCTCGATTATACGATCCTTTAAACGAACACGGGTCTTTTTTTTTTTTCAGTTTCAAACATATTTTCGCTTACTTTCAGTTTTTGGTTTGGGAAACATCAAAAAGGACTAAATGGAAACAATACAATCACATCCAGAGCTTAAAATCAACAAACATTTATAAAAAAAGGAAAGTAAAACATGCAGGTTTGTAGTGCAGAACTTTTTTTTGTCAGTGAATTCCTGTTAAAGACGGAAACGAGGAGCAGATACAAAAAGAGAGTTGTTATACAGCAATTACTAAAAAAACCTACACCAAGTCTTTTTTTATATATTTGTATTAATTGATGTGCAAAAGAAGCTCATTCAGATCCTACATTAAATACATTTATTATGTGAATGCTACCGTGGTGTTGTTACAGGGAGGAAGCGCCGCCGCAGCGCCTCAGCGTGTCAAAATAAAAGCATAACAGCCTCCCGCCGTGTCGTCCCTCCCGTCAAACACACCCTACTCTGAGTGTCTTCGGGACCTCGCGCCGTTGTGCTTACGGGGTCGTGAATGAAGACAGACGATATGAACGGCGAGTGTTTTTCAGCGTTAGTGTCAGGAGAAATATTGCACATGGAAAATTACTGTGAATGCTAACAGCTCGATGAGGATCACAGTAATCTTGAGCCCGATTGTCAGCCGATGGTTGGCCAGCGTTGGCGCGCTGAGCTTCGGCTGACAGGAAACAAACTGGGAGCTACAAACACAAACTAAACTACGTTTCAAACAACAAAAAAACAGATTCAAAATGAGTTTAAAAAGGAAAAAATGAAACTTCTCAGACTCTAATCTTCTAGCTTACACATCTGCTGATGCACTGATCAGCTTTGACTCCTTCAGGCTACACCCTGACCTCCGCCTGCCTGGTTTCAAGTTTGATACGTGTGTAGCGTAACGGAGGAAAAACCGATCGGTTAATCAATCACGCATCATCGAGACATCGTTTAAAAACTTCTTTATCACTAGTCGGTTTGTGTCACCCTTTCAAAATAAGAGAACTCAGCCTGTGGGGGGCCAACAGAAGAAGGGAGGAAAATCCGATCGGATTTTTTTTTGAAGGAGACACAGGATATTCTCTGGGTTTCGGAGCTACTGACTGACCAAAGTGAAGAAGGTGCTCGACTACGACAGAGAGAAAGAGAGGGGGGTGGGGGAGAAAAGGCGCTGCTGGAGGCGGAGTTTCTGGTCGTCCGCCCTTTCTTCTCTCACAGCACCCGAGGACGTCCCCGCTCTCCCTCCCTAGCAGCGGCCGAAGGTCTCCTGCGAGGCGTAGACCATGTAGAGGAAGCCGTCCTCGTCTCTCTCCTGCTCGTAGATCTCAGAGATGGACGTAGACACCGACACCATGCTGTGCTGGTTGACCAGCAGGAAGAAGGCCTGCGTGGGGTTCAGCTGCAGTCGGCGCCTGGAGGAGGGAGGAGGGAGGATTATGGTGCTGCTGCTACAGGATCGCCAACACTCAGTTTGTTATGACAGAGGTACGACAGACGAATCAGGGCAGGTCACAGATTTACAAAAAAAGGAAAAAGTTTCAGACGTTAAAGGAAACGTCAACAGTCAGCGCAACTTTTCAAGGCTGAGCGTTTACAGTGAAGTGGAAAATTTATCCACCCATCACTTCACTTTAAAGGTCAAGCTGGAGATAAGATCAGTTATCTGAACTCCTGCAACTGACATATCCTTCAGCCCTGCAGTGGGTCACAGAGGTGTAACCAGTGGGTGTGGCTTCACCTCTGCAGCAGGAATAGAAGTGAAACTGGGAGATGAAATGATCTCTGCGGGTTTTCCAACACTCGACTGTTTTTTCCAGCTGTGCCTCCTCCTGCTGCTGTTTCATAGAGACTGAGGGTTCAGAGGGTCGTACTACGGAGCGCGGTGCTGAGGTCAGAGATTTCTGTTTCATGAAAGCGGCTCTCCTTTCACCTGGCTAAATCACCATGGTAACTGATGCTGAGCACACCACCTGGTCAGCAGCAGGTTGTGTTCATAGTTTGGGTTCCTGACATGATGTACGAGGCACCGCCGTATAAAACGTCTACATTCTTGCCTCTGAACGACACGACCACAGCCGCCGGGCATAAAGCGCACACTTTAATCCCCGCCTTCCTCTCCCATCCGCTCGGCTCAAAATAAAGAGCGCCTAAAATCACTTAGAATTGATTGAGAAGTCGATCACGTGAGTCCTGAGAAGGTCCAGGATGAGCGAGCGCATTTTTCTAAAGGTCTTACATCGGCCGCCCGGCTCTCTGCGTATTGATTTTAATATCCTTTTATGTTCGTTTAGAGCTTTTAATCAACAAGCAGCAGCCGATTCACCGAAGGCTGAACCACAGATCACTTTCACCATCGATTCATCCGCTGATTATTTTTAAGATTTATTTTGTCCATAAAAGTCTCCAGTTAGTGAATTATTACTCAAACTTGCCGGTTATCATTTCCAAGACTCTTTAATCAAACCTGCACATACTGAGTCTGCATCAGGAGCAGCTTCACACATCTGAGCTGCAGGTAATCAGCTGTTATCTCTTATCTGTGGCTTCTGGCTCTTTGATGAACCCATCTGACACTTCTGACTTTGTTCTGCTCGGTCCTTCGCACAGCTTCGCATCACACCACATCGTTTCACCAGCAGAGCTTTTAGGCTGCAGACTCTTATTTTGAAAATTAACAGGCTATATGCTGTTCCTGTGTTGGACCTGTCGTCATCTGCGGGGCTTCGGGCAGCACAACATTACAGTTAAATGAAGAGCCGTTGTTTCCTGAGCAGAGTCTCAGAGGAGATCGTCGAGGACCTCCCCGCTGCACCAAACCCCTACAGCGCCCCCCTTGGGTGGTGGGCCCACTGGGGTGCACCAAGCCTTCTTTAGGCTAAGCCCAGCTGTGGCTCCAGGGTGAGATCCTGGAGACCTTGTCCTGGGTGGAGTACACTGCAGCCTTGATTTTTTAGTCATCACAGGATCTTTGCCTCACACCGCGGCTGAGACAAACGTGTGCTGAGCACTGAACTGAACCCTGCTTCATTACAGAAACTCTGACGGAGCTTTTTCTAAACACTGAGGATGTTGAATCGAGGAACACTTCTGCATTATCATTTTTCACCTCCCTCCTCTTTCATTTTCCAGCCTCAGCCTTCACTTTAGAGGCCAACGCTTTCATCTTGTACAAACTCCAGCACGCTGACCATCTGTAAATCCACTGGTGCACGACGGACCTACAGCTAATTAACTCTTATGGCTGATTGACATTAAAAAGATCTTATTTCTGCCTCCTCAGCATTTGGATGATAATTATTACCAGTGGCCTCACAAACCACAGATATATTATGGTTTATTATATGTCTTTACTGCTGGACTGTAAATTTTTTAATTTATTGGCCCATTATTCTGTGAACAGAATGAGCCTCTCCTCCTCATCAGGCAAACTGAACTGTGCCAGATCCACCGACCTGAAACTGCAGTAAATGTATTTTAAACACTACAGACTACAATGCACGCTCACTGACAGCTGCACACACAGCTGCACACATGCCAGCTAATAACCTGCAGTGCTGATGCTGGTGCAGCTCTGCTTACCTGATGATTTTGACCAGCTCGCTCATGTTGACGTGGTCCGGTACCAGGAACTTGGTCTTGTCCAAAACGGGTAACTGTTTCTCTCCCTTATACCGTTCAATGATCACCTGCAGGCACAAAACACACAGACGAGCGTCACTAAGACAAAACCTGCCCTACAAACATAGACTGTATACAAAAGATGCACACAGCCACCATGAAGTCTCTGATTGGTTAAAGTTCTGCTCTGTAGGCTTGATTTTAGCATTTTAGCTGCTGCTGTTCTTTAAAACTACACATGACCGTATTTGAACTGAACCTCAGACTTCTTCTAGTCTAAGCATGTCGGACATTTTAACATGTTCTATCTAATGGCCAGCAGAGGGCGACTCCCCTGTTTGTCGCGCTTGCTAGCCTCAAGTCTGTCTAAAGAAAACACAATGTTCATTTTGTAAACAACAGTTGCACTTTGCTTGCAGACAGTAAAGACGGAAAACACTCTGCTTTGAAGTTTCAGAAATAGGACTCAACAACAGGTCACATGACGTTAATCATGTCCATCTTTTATGTACAGTCTGTGGTCGAAACCTGATTTTCTGGGAGTCTGTGAGCTGTAAGACTTTGAGGTAATTATTTAAAGTCACATCTGAAATTTTAGCTCACAAAGACAAAATTTACAAAACTTGATTTCACATTAAAACCTGTTCTGGGAAATATGATCTAAATCTTTAAATATAATCTCTGACTGGAAGACATTTTTAGTACAAGGTCAACTGTGGACCGAAGCATCACATCGATCGCTCTGAAGTGGAGACTGGTTTGATTCGCTGCTTCCTGCACTCCGGTAACCTCCGGTTCATCCCAATGGAATCATCTTTATTTCCACTAACAAAGCTCAGTGAAGTGTGGTGTGATTCAGTGTGAAGCAGCTTACGGGGATCTTGTTGGGGTGCTGCTCGCGGATCTGCTGGACCTCTTTGCACCGGTCAGCTGTGGAGAAAAGACACAAATGGTCACAAAAACAGAAAGTTCATTTCTTGTTCAGTCGAACCAGGAACCATCCTCGCTCTTATTTTGAAAGTCCAGCCAATGACAACCAGCTAACTCTGACTTCATGTCTGCTTCCCTACAGTGAGGCTGGACATGTGGGTGTTGCCTCGACTCCTGTAATCAGACAGACTCCAGCTCTACCAGCTGGTGATGGCAGCCATCCGTCACCTCTGTAGGGTCAGTTTAACCAGAACCTGCTTCATGTGCCGCTGCGCTGAGCTCACCAAGGATACTGTGGCCATGATGGTGAGTTCATCAGCGGGGCAGCTGGTTCCTGCTCTGTTGTGCTCCAGGATTCTCCTGGCTCAGTATGAGCTTTTATGAATGCACTGCACACATAAGCACGAATTCATTTATTATCTAACAGAATGTGACTTTGTGGAAAACACTGGATATTTTCATTATCTGCATTATTTAAAGTTCTCTCCTCTCCAGATGGAGACTGAGTTTGTGTTTTGTCAGAAAATCCACAAGACGTGACAAATGTTGCGTTCCAGATGAGGGAAAAATGGAACCGCAGCTCTACAAGGCTACAAGTTTGTGTCCTCGCTGCATCCCTGTTGTGTACTCTAACCTCCTGCTTCCTCGCCATATTGTAACGTTTCATTTCTAGTGTGATGTGTGAATGCATTCAGAGATCACAGAGCTGTTTAGTGCAGTGCAGAGAGCCATTCCCCCACACAGCTGCAGCAATTAGTCAGTGAACAACACGGTTGTCAACTGGGAGACAACGAACCAGCGACTGAAAGATCATTTTAGTCGGTTTTCAGGTAAAGACTCCTTAAAGCTTCTTAAAAGTGATGAAAAAAAATGACATGAGAGTAAACTAGGTGTAGTCAGAGAGGATCTGTTTAACCACGTGGTTAATTAGCATCAGTCTCTTTGGCTTCTTCTTTCACACTAAGTCTTTTTTATTTTCGAGGCAGAGCTCTGGCGTTTGCATCTCTTCACAGCTTTGCATATTATTATTATGTTAAACGTCTCCTTTAATGCCCACAGGCTTTCCTTTCAGTACCCATTTCAAGCTTTGCAATGTTTTTTTCTTTTTTTACTGCCTCACTATCTAATTTTACAGCATGCTGCCCTCTCTGAACCTCCTACTGGCCTATTTCAGAAAAACTGCTTTTCCTTTTTCAAATACCGGCCGGGTTCAAAGCTCAGGTTGCTCAGAGCAGCATCAGCTGAGTGTGAATGGCTCCTTTGTTTCAGTGTGGAGGTGTTTATTGGAAGCCAGCTACAGTCCTGCTCCAGGTTCTGCAAGATCACCTGTCTTTAGTTTGAATGTAAATATTCGTCCTCACTGGGCTCCTGGAGAGAGTCCCACCTCCCACCTCTAAGATCAGGCTTCACATTTTCCTTTCTGATCAGCTTTATGAAGTTAGGGCTGGATCAGGTGACCCCGAACGATCAGCCTCGACTATACTTTTCACGTCCACGAGGACACAAGTGAAAGAAATTTTGGTATCAGACGGTGATAGTTGATTTTTTGTGATCGTGAAGACTCGTCCACAGAGAATTTGCATTACAATGCACCAACTACCATGCACCCCAGGCAGCGGCACAACAGGAAGATTACTCAGCCGCTGTGCTTCCAGCTGTCCGAATACAAACCAAGGCTGAAGTCTGTCTTTATTAATCGCATCTTCTTCTTTCTTCATCTACCATCAAATTTCAGGAAGAGGATGCTGAAATAATGATACATCCTTTTCTTAATGGCTAGCAGAGGGCGACTCATCTGGTCGCAGATTTGCAGAGGTTCATGGGAAAACGGCCTGCTCCCTTGCTGTGACCTCAGTAAACTTTTTCCTGTTGATAGGCTCAATCCAAACAAGATGGCGACGGGGCAAACGCTCAGCTCAGGGCTTCATAACAGGATTTATGATGCTGCAGTCGCGACGCCCGTCTTCAGTAATGTTTACACTGAAATCTTAGTCGTCCGAGAGCGACTCTTTAATGAAGCGTTTAAATATTTGCTGAGTGACTTTTTTGAAAACATTATTGTATCTGCTGCAATGAACAGACGACTGGCTGTTCTCTCTTCTGTGGTTTGCTTTGCCTTCCATCAAAAGGTGGAGGCAGATGGCTGCTTCTCCCTGAGAATGGTATCTTCCTGTTAAATGGGTGTTCATTCTCCCCACTGTCGCCATGTGCAGTTCACAGGAGATCCTCTGATTGTTGGGGTTCTGGGGGTGTTTACCCTAACATGAACTGGTGCTATATGAATAAAAGTGAACTGGAAAGTGTATTATAGTAACTCCAAGTGTGGTAAACATGTCCCCTGTTGTGTAACACTTCTGTAATGTGTGTCAGTGTGACACAATTCAAACAGCTGCTAAACAAACACGCACAGGTCTACGAGAGCGGCTGAAAGCAGGTTATAAGCACAGAGCAGAAGGCGGTGAATGCAGCGTTTCTTGCATCTCTGCTTCTCTGTAAATGGAAAGATTATGCAACGAGCCGGACTCCGGGCTCCTCCCTGCCCGGCTCTGGGGGGCTGTCTCTCGACCTCATATTTCAACATAAATCGCTGAACACGTGTGTTGGGATAATGTGTCAGCACATGTTGTTTTTCCTTTCAGCAAACACAGACCAGTGAGGTGATCCGGCCGTGTAAACGGAGGCCTAGCTGGCTGCGAGCTAGCCGGACAGTGACCCAGATGGCCCTTTAACACCTCTCGGCCCGGAGGCTGCTGCCTCACACAGTAAAAACGGGATTTTCACCTTTGATTCGCGACTAAAGAAATACTCTGTTAGCCTACCCACCCTAGCTCCCGGACACTTGTAGCAGCTACAGTAACACAGCACCGACACCCTTTCACTGCACTTTAAATACAAAGAGCTGAGCTAGGCGGCTAACGGGCTAGCAGCTCAGCGGCTGTTTGCAGGCACTTAAGCCAGCTAAATAACACCTTCCCCGGGGCTTTCTTACCAAATGTCCTCCTTTGTTTGAAGGGTCTGTCGGACGGCATCTCGGTCCCGGTTATTAAACAGTTATACACAAATGAATAACGCAGTAGTTACAGCCAACAGCGCAGGTCCGTCTCTTCGGTTCGAGTCTCTGGTTCGTCTGAAGCCAAAACAGCTCCGGACAAACAAAGACAGTAAACCGAGCCTCTGACGTCACCCGCTGCATTTAAAGGGGCCGTGCATCGATCCCTGAACCCAGAGAGCAGCTTTGCATTCACGTTAACAGAAGTGCAAAGTTTAACTAGTTATACAAACCAGCCCGTGATTCACACGGTGGGTTAGAGTTTAACGCGACACAGCAGCGTTTTCATTTTGTACTGAGAGGAAATGACGAAAGGTTCGTGAATCAGCTGTAATGTCAGGCTGTGTTTTGCTTCAGCAGGGGCGTTCCTAGGTTTGTTTTAGAGGAGGTGGGGGGATGGGGTGTCTCAGTGATCTCTGATGGTTTTGTGTTCATAGACATTTTCATATACTTTTCATCAGCTGTGTTGATTTTATCGATTTTTCTCCATCTATGATGATCTTCATCTCGTTGTGATTATGACTATTTTGTGTTCACTCGCTGTTATTTTTGGATGTTTTTTACTTTGTGCCTTTGATGACTGTTTATAAAGACAGGAAGACAAACCTGAGTGTTATTGAGAGAATTAATGAGATATGTGCTGTAGTGGAACGTAACTCGAGTACTTTACTAAAGTTTTAAAAGTTAGAATATAAAACCCCAATTAAACAATAAAATAAAATTGAATAAAACGTAAATTTGAAATAAAGAATGCAATCATTTGCAGATCTCATAAACTCGTACTTTATTCGTCCATGGGAGATGAGCAATGAAAGGCTGGAAAAGTGAGCGGTACTAAAAACACAGCTGGAGGAACATTTAGCATGTCTGTGAGTCACTGGCAATAGATCAGTAATGTGTTTGGGTATAAAACAGCATTTAGGGAGGCAGAGGTTTACCTGCAACAGAAACTGCATCATAAAAACGTGGAACATTTTCAGAATGTTGCTCCTGATGTAACATTTGAAAACACTGAATATCTCCTCATCTAGAATACATGATATCACTGAAAGATTCTGAGAATCTGGAGAAATCTTTTTGTGTGAGGAACAAGGCTCGGAACATTTTTTCAGTTAAACCATATGACATGTTTTCTATCTTCTATTGTACAGAAAAATGGGTTTATTAGATCTGCAAATCATTGTATTTTACAGTTTCCCAGATTTTCTGGAGCTGAGGTCATGGTTGAAGTCAAAATATTTTTATTATGTTGCTTTTGACTTTTCTTCCGTTATATTTTAGACGCAAATCTTTTACTTTGTACTGTGTACAAAGCAGTGTGTAAGAAACGAATCTTGTAGCTGAGGATGATTTTAAAGCGATGCACAAAAAAATGAAAGGACTGTGAAATGTGAAAATGATTGCTTTTAGCAAACGCATCAGCTGAAACCTACCAGCTGACTCTGCAGTTCTTCTCTGCAGTGATCTGTCAGACATGAAGACTGAAACACAGCCTCAGAGTCCTGAAATCAAATCTTTGGCAGAACAACAGCAGCAGACTTTTAACTTCCAGAGGTTGAAAAAAAAAAGCTTTTTTTAAACTGGTTTTGAGGCACATCAAAGCATTTTTAAACCAGATGTAATTGCTGACTCTACACATGCACTCATGTCCTGTTCTTTTCAATAATGATTCAAAATTAGTGTCCCTCCTACATTGTAACCCTAACACCAAGCGTCATTCAGCTGCTGCTTTTCTGCTGGGTTGTTTTTGGATGTTTTTCCTTGAGGTGACACGTCGACCTCTTTTTGTCTCCTGAATGTGTAACCAAGCAACTGGATGATATTTCAAGTAGTTTTATCTGCTTCCTCCTTTTTACCAAAACACTCAAATGAAGCACTCTTAGCTGATGATAGATGCACGAGTCTCTTATTGAACAAGAAAAAACCCCAAAAAACCAGTAACGAGACAAAGACACGGGACAGTTTTCAATTGTTGTATTTCTTAATTGTTACAAATGAACAAACTTGACGCGAGAGCAGGGACGTGTTTGTAGTGTCGCTCTCTGCTCACAGGTGAAATACTGCTCCTTAACATTTTAACCATCAAAACAATAAATAACAATCTGCAGTTTTCCTTTAAGGTGAGCTAAATAAAACAAAGCACGTCCTTCGTTCTGCCTCGTATACTGGACCTGCAGACCAGCGTGCTCTGCTCCAGTCATGTGTCTGCGACTTCACTGGTTACTCGTGTATTGGCGTGCACGTCTGGCTGCTTGCTACACATGAAATAAACGGTGACATGAGACGCGCGTGCACGTAAACACACTAACACACACACACACACACACACACACACACACACACACACACACACACACACACACACACACACCGAGGAGCTGGAATGCTAAAACATGGAAAAAACACACAACCCAAAAATCCTCCTGCAGGCCGACTGACCGTCCTCGGGATCACACATCCTGACCTTACAACCTTACTTCCCATGAAAAAGCTTCTGCTAAACACAAATTTTGATTTAATGAAAAGAAAAAAAAAACTGGGCCGTTTAAATGAGAGTGATAAAGAGAGCGAACAGCCAGACGTCAGCTCCTTCATCTTCAATCTGATGGATTCTGGATGACGATGAGGAAAAAGTCTTTATCTGTTAAGAAAAAGGCAAAAAAATTAAACGACTTGAGGAACAAAAGCATCTTAAATGTTCACATCCAGCCTTTTTAGCCAGGAAATAATCTGAATAATGGGCATTTTAATATTTTAAAATGTAGAGTTTTAATAAAAACAGCTGATCTCGGGTTTTACTAAACTGCTGCTGCAGCTGTAAAATAATCTTCACTGCCAGATGCCGACCTCTCTGGACTTGGGCAGGATTTTTTTCTAAACTTCTCATTTCTGGTTCACATGGCAAGTGGCAAAACAATTCTTATGGAAAGTTATGTAAACAGATAAAAGGCATCATTTGAATGCCCGACTTTCCCCCAGAGGAGGAAACTTGTTTCCCAAAAGCAGCGACTGCAGGGCTGAAAGATGAAACCGACACTGAAGAGCCACAAACTGCAGCTCACGTCCACCAGAGGCTCCAGCATTGAGTCATCCCGATACAAAAACCACTTCTATGGATAACTGTGGATTATAACAGCTGAACGGGGGCTGAATTTTTCTTATAACACTTCCATTTGGACACCAGGGCTGTGGCCTCTTTGACAGACAGGTAGATGGTGGCTGTCTGCTAGGCTTCAGCTCAGCTAATGGGAGCGTGTTTGAGCCTTTTGAAGCATTTATAAGTCAGGTTAACTGGAATAACAGCGTTTCATTTTGGGTGAATGGAATTCATTTAGCAGTAATTCCCAGCAGATGCTCTCACCTGGAGCGATCATGATCTCGTTCTTCTTGGAGCGCACGCGCATGAAGGTGAGGTCGTTCTGGGGGTCGATGTCTCGGATGGTGCTCCTGGCCTTCATCACCAGCTGGTGGATCAGCCCGGCGTACTGCACCGTGCTCGAGTTGTCCAGAGTCGACTTGATGGGGATTCCTGAAGGGAAAACATTTATGAGATGGACATTCACACGTGGACCCAGTAACCACATCACACCTTATTTTACTGGTTCTCTGCTGCTGAAACTGAAGCGTGACAGTAAAATAGATCTCAATTACTCAAAAAAAAACAAAAAACAAAACTTAATTAAAAATAGGACGAAGAAGGAAAATACTTTTGTCTTCGGTAACATTTTGTCCTGTCAAGTTACAGGTAAAGTATTTAAATTCATAATTTGATGGGATTCCAGCTTTATTATGTACCAAGGAAAATGTAAGTGTGGTAAATTAAAGGAACAGGGGTGAATAAAAACCAGCAGACAAAAACAAACACATCATCAATAATAACGTCATTTCACAGAGTGAAAAACGTGCATGTGAAAGTTCATGTATGAAACAAGCATTCCTGGTTTTTATGGGATTATCACAGCTCGAAGGATTGTTTTCCACGAATGACAATTATGTTTTCCTTATAAACTAAATGTTGTTTAACTTGTTATTGATCAGGTAGTGAAACAATAATCAATATGTGGAAGATTTATTTTTAGTATTCGTGAAGATGAGTGAATGCTGCTGCAGCACTAAGGATGCTTCTCAGGTTTATTTTGCACTCTATGATTACTGTAGTGTCTGCAGACGTTGTGATATTATTATCAACATACTTTAGGTTGTGCTGCTTTTAACATATGAAGGCAGTTTATTCAGGACAGAGCAGTGCACCATGTTTCAAGGTGCTGAGAACATTATTTTAATGTTTGAATTGAGTCTTTTACTCATCAATGTGATAAAATCAGTCCCAGAAAGGTCTCTGCCAGTGGCCTCTGTCTCCATGCTGGGGGTCTCGGTCTGTGAGGGAGTTTCCTCCTCCTCACTTTGTTTCTTTCACTGTTCACTTCTGTTTTCTTGGGTTTGTATAAACTGATCATGAATCGCCTTCCCACACACAGCTGTGAGATTGCTCCTTTTTATCTCTACAGCCTACATGTGTTTGCTCAGCACAAACAGGTCATGTGACGGCACAACAACAAAACACAATGAGACAGAGAGGAGGAGGAAGAGGAGGAGCAGGAGGACCCTGTTTGTAAAGGGATGTCTACTTTCTGAGGAAACACTCTGAAACTAAGTATCACGATCTGATACTGACACTGGTACCGATATATCAATATTTGGATCGATCCAGGGTCAGTCGGCTGTTTCAGGTGTAACGGGAGGGGAGGAGCCAGAGATAACACGTGCAGGGAGCAGGTTAGGACAGGGTCACACGGTCTGTTACCATGGTAACCGATTAGGGAAGGGTCACAGTGTCTTATCGTGGTAACCGACTATAAATTTAAGTTAGGTTTTATTTTTCCCGACAGAGACCTAAAGTTTGCCTCAGTTTTAACAAACCCGGAGTTTATTAAACCTGAGTTCTGGATCGGACCCCGGAGGACTTATAGTTGCTAAACACACGGTGGCAGTCACAATAAGAAACACGCAAAGAGCGGAAAGGTCTTTAAAAGAGGGGATGAAATGACATCATTGTCGTCTCACCCTCTGAATTGGCGACGATGATTCCCTGAACCCCTTTCTGGCCCTGAATCCTCTTCAGGGTTTCTTCTACTTCGGCCTGAGGGACGGAGACAACAGTGATCAGTCATTGCATGTGAGCTGATAAAAGGATTTAAATCGTTTAACACCGCAACAAACACAGAATTAAAATAATCTCCCAGCGAGCGCGTTTAAAGGTAACACAAAGGGAGAAACGGTTAAAAATAAACCGACAACGCCCGACTAGCAAAAGCAAGCTAGCTTCAGTTAGCAATTTATTAAATTCCGTCCTGTAAAACTGATAAATTACAGTATGATGGCCAAATATGTGAACAGTTTCACCAGATACTTGTCAAACTGTCCTCTTATCCTACCATTTTCGTTTTTTTGTGGAGAAATTCGTGCCAAAAAACCCTCTCAAAGCTCTGCAAACTAGCAGGCAGCACTCCGGTTTTGTTGACGGCAAGCGAAGAAGAAGAACCTCCGGGGCAACTGCTACGTTTACTGTCCAAACCGAAGAGTCGGATTTCTCAACTATATTTTTCACGGGCTCTTTTATTCCATTTCGCCTCGATAAATTCCATTTTTAAGCCCTTGTTTTTCTTTGTCATATAAAAATAACATTAAAAAAGTGGGACGGTCTGCATCGATACCATAAAAAAATCACACTGTTAAGTCACTTCGGTTAAAAACATAGCATGTGATTTCAAAGTAGCGGGGCATCCCAGGTTAGATAAAACCGTAAAGTCACGCGGTTCTGATGACTCTGGTTAAGAAATACAGACAAGATAAAGCCTCTAATTCAAAATCATAATACAATAAAACAACAGAATAACTGTGATAATAAACTAACGAAACTAAACGCATTCGCAGTGCAGAAATGTCCCGTGTGAGAGACATGTTACTGATTTATTTCTAATTAATTAAATAATTGTTACCGTACTGTAGTTCAGTGGTAAAAAAAACAAAAAAGGAGAAACATAGGTTATAGAATTGTACTGTACTCATATTTTTCTCACTTATTTTCATTAATTTAATCTCAGAGCGTCTGATTTAGTAAAGTTTAAACAGCAGATGATAATAAGCTGATAATAATAAGAAGATAATAAACACATTAAATATTATATCATATATACTGCATATACAGTATTTTAGAGCGCTTTATAAACATGGGCTTAAAATGTATTAATTAATAAAGTAAAACTTGCACTTTAGTTTTTAATGTGGTAAAAACTACATATTCATATCCCTGTAAAATGTCGTGCAGTTCAACAAAAAAAGTATAATCTAGTAGGAAAACTCTGGAAAACTCTTTTATTCTATTTTATTTATTTATTTCTGAATGGTTTGCATATCATTGGTGGGCGCGGCCACCCTGTTTACAAAATGACAGCGTAAAGTGAGACCTGAGCAGCCAAGACTGGACCGGAAGCTCACAGAAGTAAAACCAACAGGAACGCGATGGACGAGAGTTTTAGTAGAAAATGAGAAAAGGAACTTTAAAAAGGCTTTTTGAGACCTTTGGAGCAAAGTCATCAAACACTTTAAGCATTTTCAACAGATTTGACTGGTGTTGTTATTCATGCCTTTATGTAAAACAGGAGATCACTATTATTATAAAACTAACTAGATAAATAAAGATAGATGTGGAAAACATTTTTATAACCAAAAACGATTTTGTGACGTATGCTCTCCATACAATAAAACCCACAAAGTTTAAAAGTGACACTGGAGCCAATAAAACGGAACTAAAACTAAACAGTTCAGACAATAAAAACTAAACTGAAACAATGAAATTTAACTGAAACTAAACCGACTTTAAAGAAAAGTCAAAACAGAATAAAAAACACTGAAATTATGAAAAGAAACACCTCTAATAAATCCGGCTGTAGTTCACACACTGAGCGCACACCTCACAGGAAAGGTGACACACTGTATCCCACACAGAAGCTTTTCTCTTTGAAAACTGTAACCGGAAGTTGTGGTATATTGTTACCGTGACCGCGCGCGACTTGTTGTTAGGAGCTTCATTCACGTTTAACGACCGTGAGCAGCGGAGGAATGGACGAGAAAGAAGAAGATGTGGGTGAGCATGTTCAAAGGGAGCAGAGAGCTGCTTTTATTCCAGCGCTCTGCTCCTCTTCAGCTCTTTGTGGTCTTTAAAGTTGTCAGGAGCGTCTGCAGGCTGAGAGCTCAAAACGCTCGTCTGTGTTTCATGATTACCCGGACCTCTGCACACTCACCAGTCTGCTCATTATCAGGGCTTGAAGATGCACTTGGACAACTCACGATAATCCAAATCTTACAGTATTATCGCGATAAAAGTAGAAAACAAATTACAAAACAAAACAATGCATCGTGTCTGATTCGTGTAAAAGTTTTACTGGGAGAGGAAAAAAGTAAACAGGAGCACTGGGAGTGTTGGGGAGGAGAGAGGTGGAAAAGCCAGAGGCTTCCTTTCTGCTGCAGCGTTGGTGTCCGTCTGTAGAGAGGTGCGCCCCTGCTGTACTCCAAAATCCCAACCACATGGTGCTCGACATGGATGACACTGTGTGCTGATTGGCTGATAAGTGGGCAGAACAGGGAAGTGAGAGACAGTGGAGTTAACCAGCAACAGGAGAAGAAAGATCTCAGATAAAAAGAACACACAGCAGGATGGCTGACAGCGGCTTTCGTTTGAACAACCAGCTTCACTCCAGCTGACTGATGGTCCATCAGCAGCTCAAGCAGCACATATTTCTGACACTACCTCCATCAATGACGGATGCGGACAGTCCAATGCTGCCCAAGGACAGCCCATAACCTCCCATAAATGACTCGTATCTATTGGCTCGATAGATGATTGAGCTGGAAAGGATGTGCAGCAGGTGAGGGTGATAACAGACTGAGCGTGTTGAAGAAAATCAGGAGGGAAGATAGTAAATTTGGAAGTGTTATACTGGGAATTAATAAGGAGGAAGTGAGGGCAGCTATGAAGAAGAAGAGTGGAAGGGTGGTTGGTCCATACAACATACCTGCAGAGGTATGGAGATGTCTAGGAGAGAGGGCAGAAACAGAAAGTTTCTGTTATTCTAATTTAAAGTATTTAAGTGCTTTAAATTAGAATATGTTGTGACACGGTAATAGACTGTTCTGTGGACGGTTCTAAAACTAGATGAACTTATTTCAGCCTCCAGTTGGAGAAGACAACTCGCTTTACAGGTGCTGATAACGCCAAGGGCACAAAACAGCGTGCCTGTTGCACCGTTGGTTTCATAGCGATGCACGTGATGTGTGGTATGATCAGTTTGTAACTTCCTCCCTCTTCCTTGTAATACATAAAGCAGTGGGAGCACCACTTCTGTTTCAGAACGCTCATCACTGTGAACCTGTGATGTTTTGGTGTCTGGGATTACATCAGGATCTGAGCCCCTTCTTGTTCGCAGTGATGATGGACAGGCTGACAGATGGAGTCAGGCAAATTAAAGAATTAAATAAATAAAAATAAATATGGTCATATTTTAATTTTTAATTACTTCAGGTTGTTGTGTCAGATTACCACATGGACCTTTAGATTAGGCTTTGGATTAGATGTTGATGTTGCTGTGTGTCGCAGCTATAAAATGTTACTGGCGCATGTTGTTGTGCCATCAAACTATTTGTACGAGTATGACACTGTTATCATATGTATAGGGCCCGTGGTCATAACGATACATCCACGATAACACTGTTAAAAAAGACACAAAGTATCAAAAGTAAAGGTTCTAAAATACCAAAATAAATGTAGTAAATGCAGGAAATTAGGAAACTAAACTGCTTTTCATCAAAGGGTTTAAAATTAAAAATCATGTAAGGATGGTCATAAAAACAAAGAAAGATCTGTCATTATTATAACCATCGAAAAAGTGTTGTTTTGCTTGCTCCTACGTGACTACCAACGACTGGAGCAAAGGTCACGGGGACCTGCCTTCTCTCTAATGGCCAGCAGGGGGCGACTCTTTGGTTTGGACATTCCTGTCTGCCATATTGGATGTGATGCCATGAGCTTTGACATTGTCCTCACACATTCTTTACATATGAATTACCACCGTTTTTCATGCTAATGAATCTTTTTTATTACTTTCCTACTGATCTGGATAGAAGTTTATGGTACGTTATGAAGAATGTTATCCCATTTATATAACCTGTACTTTATCAGTTACTGTACTTAGTAACCAGTTGGCCCAACACAGCTGTAGGAGCCATATGAGTTTTTCTTGTTTTTGGATTACAAGGGTTGGTTTAGATCAGGGGTCCCCAATCCCAGTCCACGAGGGCCGGTGTCCCTGCAGGTTTTAGATGTGTCCTTGTTCCACCACAGCTGATTTCAATGGATAAATTACCTTCTTAACATGTCTTGAAGTTCTCCAGAGGCCTGGTAACGAACTAATCACTCATGTGATTCAGGTGTGTTGACCCAGGGTGAGATCTAAAACCTGCAGGGACACCGGCCCTCGTGGACTGGGATTGGGGACCCCTGGTTTAGATGCACACTCTGTATTGGTGCACGGTTTTGAGGCGTGACTCATGGGTGTGTTTTAGATGATAAATATGGTTGCACACACCTGTTCACCACACCTGATGTTGCTGAGCAGAAAGGTAGGGTCAGCATGAGGGGAAACCTTCTGTTGACTGCAGCTTGAGGTTTTAGATCTCACCTTGGGTCAACACACCTGAATCACATGAGTGATTAGTTCGTTACCAGGCCTCTGGAGAACTACAGGAGCTAATTTAGCCATTTAAATCAGCTGTGTTGGTTCAAGGACACATCTAAAACCTGCAGGGACACCGGCCCTCGAGGCCTGGAGTTGCCCACCCCTGATTTATAGTTTAATGCACTAGTTAGTATCATATTCAGATGTTGTAGTTTGTCATAGTAATTGGTGCAATATTTTGTGAGTTGATGTGCAGTGTGTGCATTTGTTTAACATGTGATCCCATGTACTGATTTGTATAGTGGACAGTACAATGTGGAATAAAAGGAGCAAATAGTACAGAAGTGCATCTCATGTGTTTATTGTTGCGCGTCATCGGTGTCCTCATGTTAAGCCTGCCGCGGTCGTTGGTTGGAGGAGCCGCAGCAACACCTTTGGAAACGTGTGATCTCCATGTGGTTGCCCAGTAGTTGCTGCAGGTTCTTGGCAGTTGCCAGGTCATTTGGTTGCAAAGAGTGTGATGAGGTGTAGACCCCAACTGGTCTCCTTGTTATAACTGCTAGTCAAGCCATAGTAAAAGCCTGACGTGAGCCTTCAAAATAAAGGTTTTTCATCTGTGCTGTAGCCAACATGCTTTGAAAGGCAAACTTTTATTTTGAAGGTGAACCCTCCCTTGCACTGACTGGTCTCTTAGTGGATGCGAGTGATGTTTTATCAGTGTACTTCACAGTGACCGCCGTCAACCTCCAGCAACCACTTTCAGTCGGATGGGGAGTACGTGTTTTTTCTTGTTAGATGGTTGCAGATGGTCTCTATTGCTGCTTATTGACCTGCAGTTATCAAGACGTCCTACCTACCCAGGAGTCTGGCAACAAGGCATAGGTTGCACAGCCAGTATAGTAACTGAATGCTTTTAGCATTTAACTGGAGAAAACGTCCAAGTTTTTGAAGCTTGTTTTGCGTCTCTAGTTTGGCTAACATTCTGCTACTTCAATGTGACAACATGTAAAATCGGATGGTGTGAGGAGGCTGTCGTGATTCTCGGTAGGGAAAGAGACGACACCTTGTAGAGCAAACAACTTCAACCTTTTATTTTCACTTCCGGTCCCCAACACCTTTTAGCATGAAACCGGATATCTTAAACAGATAACACCACAGGCATCACGACATGGTGTCAGAAGTGGGATGGTTGTAAGTGCCTTATCATCGGGGAGTGACAGCAAGCGACTTTGGGAGTGGTAAAGAGTTTTCTCGAGACGAAAGATGTCGGACGAAGAAGCGGGAGCTAGCGCAACAGTTACGCGGCCTCGCACGCCACCGCCCCACCAGCGAGCTAACGGCGGCTACAATGCTAACGCTAACCTACCCCCGAATGCCACTTTCACCATCCAGCCCCCCGAGCTGTTCGATTTCTCGAAGCCACAGCAATGGGAAAAATGGATACGGAGGTTTGAAAGATTTCGACTCGCAAGCAACCTACACCTTAGCTCCGAGGCTAACCAGGTGAACACTCTCATCTACTGCATGGGGGATGAAGCAGATGATATCCTCCGAGGACAAGCGTTATCTGACATACAGAGACAGCAGTATCAAGCAGTAAGAGACACTTTGGAGATGTACTTTGTTCCCAGGAAAAACATTATCTACGAGAGAGCCCGCTTTAATCAAAGAACACAGCAAGCTAATGAGACTGTAGACTCGTTTGTCACTGCGCTTTACGCTTTAGCTGAAAACTGCAGTTATGGTGCGCTGCACGATGAGTTAATAAGAGATCGCCTCGTCGTGGGTCTGAAGGACATCAGCCTAGCGGAGAGACTTCAAATGGACAAAGATTTGACGTTAGAGAAAGCGGTTAACCAAGCCAGGCAGTCGGAAGCCATCAAGAAGCAGCAGTCGGACATCAGAGGGGAAAATAAAATGGAAATAGACGCTGTGTCAGCTAAGCACAAGGAACAAAGGCATTCAACGTTCAAACCCCGTGGAGATCGCAAATACACATCAAAGGACAAAACATCTAATGGGAGATCATGCTACAGGTGTGGGAAAACCCCTGCACATGGTAAAGATCAATGCCGAGCGAAAGATGTATTTTGTCACTCATGTGGTAAAAGAGGTCATTTCAGTAAAGTGTGTAAATCTGTTAAATCTGTGCATGTGATAGAAGCCAAAGAAAGCGATGTTACACCCGTGTTTCTTGGTTCTGTAGATGTAGGCTCAGATCCTTGGTATGCAGATCTCACTATCAGAAACCACAAGGTCAGATTTAAGATAGACACAGGAGCTGACGTATCTGTTATCCCTGCCCAGACGTTTTACAGCATAAACCAGAACGAGACAGGGTTATGCAAACCAGATAGACCGTTGTTTGGTCCGAGTGGTTCCCCACTTGACGTATTGGGTATGAGCAGAGAAACACTTTGCAAAGGTGAACAGGGAATACAGGAAAATGTGTACATTATCAAAGATTTGCACGTAGCACTGTTAAGCAGGCCGGCAAGCGTCAAGCTGAACCTAGTGTGTAGAGCCGACAGTATTGACATGAATGTGCTGCACGAAAAATACCCGAAACTGTGTCAGGGTTTAGGCTTAATGCAACAACCTTATTCAATTAAGTTGAAACCCAATGCTGTGCCTTCTTCCCTGGCCACACCAAGACGGGTCCCCATTCCACTGTTAGGAAAAGTGAAACAGGAACTGGAAAGAATGGAGTCCATGGGAGTAATCAGCAGAGTAGAAGAACCAACGGAGTGGTGCGCAGGAATGGTCCCGGTGCCAGCAAAAAACGACTCAGTGCGTATTTGTGTTGACCTCACCCACCTCAACGAAGCAGTGTGCAGAGAAAAGTACATCCTGCCTTCGGTTGAACAGACTCTAGGTTCTCTGGCGGGAGCTAAAGTCTTCAGCAAGTTGGATGCAAACAGAGGCTTCTGGCAGGTTCCATTGTCACCAGAGTCAGCACACTACACGACATTCATTACACCCTTTGGGCGCTTCTACTTCAACAGACTTCCTTTTGGAATAGCGTCTGCCCCAGAACATTTTCAGCGTAGAATGTCAGTAATCCTTAATGGGCTGCCAGGCGTGGTCTGTCACATGGATGATATTCTCATTTGGGGACAGGATCAGCAGGAGCACAACGCCAGACTACACACAGTGCTCAGTAAACTTCAAGAGGCCGGCGTCACACTAAACATGCAGAAATGTGAGCTGAGCAAACAGGAAGTGAAGTTTCTTGGACACATCTTGTCTGCGGAAGGAGTGCAGCCTGACCCAGACAAAATTAGAGCAATCTCAGAAATGAAAGAGCCATCAAACGTCAGTGAAATGCGCAGCTTTCTTGGGATGGTAAACCAATTAGGCAAATTTATCCCAGGACTTGCTGAAAAAGATAAGCCCCTGAGAGACCTGCTCTCGAAGAAAAATCAGTGGGTTTGGAGCTGCGCACAGCAAAAAGCATTCAAGCAGCTGAAAGGCGATCTGACGTCAACTCCCATTCTTGCACTATATGACCCAAACAAAGAGTTAAAACTGTCTGCAGATGCTTCCTCCTATGGACTGGGAGCGGTCCTATTTCAAAAAGAGGGAGAGCAATGGAGACCTGTTGCATATGCGTCTCGTTCTTTAACGGAAACAGAACAGAGGTATGCACAGGTGGAGAAGGAGGCGCTTGGATTAACATGGGGGTGTGAAAGGTTCAAAGATTTCCTCATCGGGAGACACTTCTCCTTAGAGACTGACCACAAGCCACTCGTCAGCCTGTTAGGCCAGCAAGCCCTAACCGAGCTTCCACCCAGGATCCAACGATTCCGCCTAAGGCTTATGAGGTACAGCTACACCATCTCACACACTCCTGGTAAAGCACTCCTCACAGCAGATGCACTGTCACGTGCACCCGTTAACCAAGACCCTGATTCAAAAGCTACAGCTGAATTTCTGGAAGACACAAATATTTATGTGGATGAAATAGTCAAATGCATGCCTGCTACCTCGACATACATCACACAGGTAAAAGAACAGCTAAAAACCGACAGCATATGTTCAGAGGTCATGACTTTCTGTCAGAGCAGCTGGCCAGAATACAGCCATCTCATAGGCCCAATCAAAGCATATTGGCCACACAGAGAGACCTTAACTGTACATGACAATCTGCTACTGAAAGGCACCAGACTAGTAATCCCCACTGCTATGCGCCACTCTGTCCTAAGTGCCCTACATGAGGGGCACCAGGGAATGTCTAGATGCAGAGAGAGAGCCAGAGAGGCAGTGTGGTGGCCTGGTCTGAGTGGGCAAATAAATGAACTTGTGAAAAACTGCACCATTTGCATCAAAGAGCGTACTAACCCAGTACAACCTTTAATGCCAAGCCAACTCCCTGAGAGACCATGGCAAAAAGTTGGTGCAGACCTTTTTACACTCAATGACAGCAACTATGTGCTTTTGGTGGACTACTACTCGAAATTTGTGGAAGTAGCCAAACTTACCCCCACCAGATCGGAAGATGTTATAGTACACCTAAAATCTGTCTTTTCCAGACATGGAATTCCAGAGCTTTTCTACACTGACAACGGACCTCAGTTTTCAGGACAACAGTTCAAAGACTTTGCAGCAACTTATGGGTTCAGACATGTAACAAGCAGTCCTAGATTTGCACAGAGCAATGGCGAGGCTGAGCGTCATGTCCAAACTGTGAAAAACCTGCTAAAGAAGGCAAAAGACCCATATCTTGCACTTCTAGCTTACAGAGCAACACCATTGGCTAATGGATATAGCCCGGCGCAACTACTGATGGGACGGAGACTGCGCACGCCAGTTCCCCAGCTTCCTTCCCTGCTCAATCCCAGCCTGCCCAATAAGAATACAGTGTTGGCAAAAGCGAGAGAGAGAAGGGCGAGGGACAGTGATGCGTACAACAGGAGACATCGGGCGACTGAACTTCCCCCACTCGCACCGGGGCAACCAGTGTGGGTTACAGACTCTAGGCGTGAAGGGACTGTCCTCTCCTCTCACTCCACACCCCGCTCCTATATGGTTGAGACTCCTTCAGGAGCCATCAGGAGAAATAGACGTCACCTCCAGCCATTGCCAGAGTCCACACCAAAGTTACAGACCCCATCTACCCCCGTCAGTCCCAGAGAAAATACCCTGCCAGCTCCCAACCTATCGACGTCTACAGCTCTGACTCCCAAGACAGAAGTCCCAGGTCTTGTCAGAACTAGAGCTGGCAGAGTTGTCATAAAACCACAAAGATTGAACTTGTGAGATTAAATAAAGCAAAGCATCTCGAGTTAAAAATAGAGTAGCTATGTTTCTGCAATAGGTTCTAAGAAGTAACGAAAGTACAGTTTCCCATATGCAGTAAATGTTTCAATAAGTTGTTGTTTTCTGCGAAAGGAGGATGTGGTGTTATCTGTTTAAGATATCCGGTTTCATGCTAAAAGGTGTTGGGGACCGGAAGTGAAAATAAAAGGTTGAAGTTGTTTGCTCTACAAGGTGTCGTCTCTTTCCCTACCGAGAATCACGACAGAGGCCACGCTGAGCGGCGCCGTGTCACGAGACGCGCAGTGATTACGTCTCGGTGTTTATCTAACTCTGAGTGAGTTCATCTGTCTGCCAAAACCAGTTTCACTTTATCAGATTTACAAACCTAAACAAATTTTAATGAACCAAGCCGAACTGGTGAGCATGCGCAGTGTGGTATTCACATAGCTGAAGATAAACACGAGCTTCAGATCATTTAAATGATCATTAAAACACCAAATAAAGCATGTAGTAGCTTTACTTTTGGTTCTGTGTGTGTTTCTGCACCAAAGACAGATTGACTGTTTGTTAAACGTCGCCCTGAGACCAGCTGTGTGTCTTTGACGGACGATGTCACACTGGGAGCGTTTGGAAGTGGAGCGTAAAGCATTTATCGCCTCTGAAGAGTTCATTACCAGAGCTCATTATTTAGGCCTGCAACATTGTAACAGTTTAAACCGTATACGACAGACAGTAGGGAAAATCAGAGGAGCTTAACGAATGATTTATTAAAATGCTGCTAATGAATTCTGTTTTAAGGGTCTAACTGAGGAACCATCGCAGCTCCAGTCAACAGTAAATTTAGTCTATTAAATTAAATGATCTGGAGTTAAAGCAGACTTTTAGAAACTGAGCTTCAGAGAAAGAAAAGGAGACGAAGCGGCTTTGGATGCATTGTCCAGCTAAAGCCTCAGTAATAAGTTGGCTTTGTTTTCACATTCCTTCTCCCCCTCTCTGACTCTATTTTTATTTTTCTCTCTCCTGCCTCCATCACCCTCCCTCCATCCTCCCTCCCTGAGAGCGTTCTCACACACTGAGACCATCTCAGCCCAGATCTTTTCGTGGCGGGAAACACCTTCTCGCTGATATTTTTATCCCTCAGCCAGAGGTATTGTGTACCGCTCGCCACGAGCTCGCTGCCTCTGTATTTTTATCTGGAAGAAAACCCGGCTCGTAAAAAACACTCAGAGCTGTTGGGTTGCTGACAAAGTGTTTGTGTCGGGCGACATCGTGACGCACATGTTAAATGGCTGCACGGTGCCGTGGAAGTGCTTTAATCGCATCTATTGTGTAAAAATATGCTATTTGTGCTTCTCATGGGGGTTATTATTGGTTATTACACTACCAAATACCAGCGTGGACATAAAAACTAACTTTAGCTGTGAACAATAAATCTGAAAAACAGATGTTTAATTGGCTCCGTGTTTATAGATTTGTCTGTGTTTATATCTCTGCTGATTTATTGTTGTCCTATAAAAATGTAATTCTCTGTAGATCAACTTTAATTGATGAGATTTTTGAATGTCCTCCGAGTCATTTAAACTTTAAATACAGACAAATTTTGCACATATTCATGCATCACTACAATAATAATAATGTATACTTTATTGACCCCCCTGGGGAAATTACTCTCTCTGCATATGACCCATTCACTCAGTGAAGCAGTGAGCAGCCACTAAGGCGCAGCGGGGAGCAGTGTGTAGGGATTCAAACCCCCGACCTCCTGATCATGGGGTGACCGCTCTACCTGCTGAGCTATCCCTGCCCCCATCAATAGAAAACTGAGAATTCACATTCATAGTTTACTGATCTGCATTATTTAATGAACTTTGCATGTGTCATGAAGTTGTGTCATGTACAACATGAGTCCTTAATCAGTCGACTAAAAGGTTTGATAGACTTTAAAACGTTTAGACAGGAAAAGGAAGAGCTCTGTGATCGTGTGGTTCACCTGTAAGAGTGAAACCATCACTTTGAGCTGCGATGTGCTGCTGTGACGCTTCCACATCTCTGTGCTCGTCTGTGGCTCCATATCTTGCACACAGCATGTGTGACTGTACAGTCAACAGCTGTGGGCCATAATTAAGAATATAAAGGGGGCCAAATTTAGCCCGAGAGCCTTAATTTTGCGGCGTCATTTAGCTGAGCGTGCAGTTCACATATCCTAATGTGCATGAATCTGTTTAATAGTCACAGCTGTCAGGTCAGTAATAAGGGCACAAATGTATTTCTGATGAGAATAAATCAGAGTTTTCTGTGCTGAGTTCAAATGAGACGGTTTATTCAGAGAGACCTGTTTTTGAATCAGAGTTGATTCTACCTGAGGCTTTATGCACTGTTTAGGTCACTGATACTGAGGAACTGTGTAGAGTGAAGACAAACACTGAAGGGAATCACTAGATGTCCCGAGTCGGTGTGTTGACAGAAATTACAGTGATCCGTTCAAAGCCAGGAAAAGATTAGCAAACCAGGCTGTGTTCAGATGGTGTTCATAGTGAAGCTGCTAGTTTGTCCTAACATGCTTAAACTGTAGGAGGGAGACTCATTCCCATCAGCCCCTTTGTTTCTGTTAGATAATGCTGATGTGCACAGCTGTGTCTCAGTCGTTTCAGTCGTTTCATGGGCCGAAGCAGCTAAACTCTGTTGTTCAGATGTTTTTGGTACAATTCGATTTCTATAGTGAAAAAACACGACTACACATGAGACAGATGCAGGCAGCAGTCTGAACACGAGGTTCAGACAGGAAGAGAGCCAGAGAGTAATAATAACTAATGATTACATACAGAGTGAAAAAAGGAGTGAAGAAGAAACACCCAGTGCATCATGGGAATCCAGCCTACGTCTATTGCAGCATAACTAAGGGAGGATTCAGGGTCACCTGGTCCAGCCCTAACTATATGCTTTAGCAAAAAGGAAAGTTTGAAGCCTAATCTTGAAAGTAGAGATAGTGTCTGTCTCCTGAATCCAAACTGGAAGCTGGTTCCACAGAAGAGGGGCCTGAAAACTGAAGGCTCTGCCTCCCATTCTACTTTTAAATACTCTAGGAACAACAAGTAGGCCTGCAGAGCGAGAGCGAAGTGCTCTAATAGGGTGATATGGTACTACAAGGTCATTAAGATAAGATGGGGCCTGATTATTCAATTATTCAATTTCACACCTGTGTCCAGTTTCCCCATTATCCCAGTCTGTTAAACGTTTCCAGATTCACTGGATTTAAACTGAAGCCCTCCAACACAAAGCCTTTGCAGGCTCACTGACCTGCTCTGTGAAGCTGCAGCATCACTGCACACAGTCACAGATTTTGTAGCTGTTTATACATTTTCTTCTGTTTTTGGTAGCACTTCATAATACAGAGCTCAGCTTGTAAGTTCTGTACGTTTCCTCAGGGAAAAGGACCACGAGGAGTTGCTGTGTTATCGACTATTCTAACTTCACAATATGTTTTGGGGAAGGAAAGAATATTCCCAATAATTAGTTTTCCACGTTGTGCTTCCTCGTTGCCTTTGTCCTCCTTCCTGTCCGCTGAAATTTGAGTTTTAATGTATTAGCAGGACCGTTTCGTCACGTTCTCCCACCGATGGCTCTACGAACAGATGAACAGAATAAACTTTCTGGGATCATTTGTGGGTGTGAGCAATACAAAAATCACAATTATGACATTTATGACATTTATTTTTTATTTCAATTAAAATCAATTTTAAAAGCAGCAGCAGACTGTAATAAATGATGTAAGTGACACTGCTTTAAACAGACAGCTCAGGAGGTGTGCGCCTCCTTCCTCCATCCTCGTGTCTTTGAAACAGTTCAGACCACTGATTGATCTTTAATCTGATTTGGTGGAGCCGGTCAGTCCAGCCTGTATCATTGAGATGTCTGCTGGAGTTCTGTGGAGGATTTTACCATCACATTTGTTGGGAGCTGGTCTAAGCTCCCACAATTATGAAACCCCATCTTATAAACTTCCGTGAAGGATTTTTAAGCCTTCCTTTATCCTGAACTTTCACAAAGAGAACTTTCTGAATAGTATTTCCTGTCTCACTGGTACCTGAAGCCAATCTCCCCCAACACTGCATCGCTCTAATGTTTTAATTGTTTGTGATAGACTGGCCTCTAACAGGAATGTGACTGCAAAGACAGAAGTGCACCAGTGTGCACACTCTTGCTGTAAAACCATAGAAGTGCATCCATCTGATGTACTGGCAGTGGAATAATGAGTTGGTGTGTAAATATTTATAGTGATATTTAATAATGCTCGTGTGAGCTGTTTCCTGAGGCTGGACCAGTTTCCTGACAGCCTCTGCTAAAGAATGCATCCTCCTTTCCTGCCACGCGGACAGAAACACTGGCCACTCCCTCGCAGCATGTTGCTTATTTTTACTCGAGCGCTCCACAGTCCAGAGCTTTAATCCAAAAACAGGCTTAGATCATTAACAGGTGATCAGTCAGTGAAGCAAACTCTAAAGGCTTAAATAGAAGTGTAACGAAACAATCCCTGACGATCTACGTACACTCGAGGAACTCACTGACTGCTCGGAAACAGGTGTGACTAGAACAACACAGGTGAGACTAATCAGGTTAGAGCACAATTATCAAGAACCTGAAGACACCAAAGCAGAGAAGTAAACTGACACCAGAATTTATGTCTGGCATAAAACCTCCCAACTCAAACATCACCACCACGGGACTTTCAGGAGACAGGCAGTAACTCTGGGAGAGCTGGGCAGGGTTGTAGAAGGCCTTCAACCCATCAGCAGGATGAACACTGCAAGAGCTATAAAATGACCTGCAGCAGGCTGCTGGGGTGAATCAGTAACAGCCTTCATGAGGGCCTCATGTCCTCTAGCAGGCCCTGTGCTTGCTGCCCACCACTGTGGAGCCCAATGGCCTTTGCCATAGAATACCAGAATTAGCAGGTCTGCCACTGTGCTTCTCAGAGATGAGAGCAGCTTCACCCAGAGCACAGGTGACAGACGTGAAATGCTTTAGAGAAGCCGTGGAGAATGTTATGCTGCCTGTAACATCGCTCAGCACGAGCGGTTTGGTGGTTAGCATATCCATGGAGGGACGTCTACAGGCCAGGCCTCGTACAGGCCACTGTACGAGCCCACGCTGCTGCACTGGGTCCCGGCTTCCTGCTTGTGACCAACAATGCTGCAGGCAGCTCCTGGTGAATAAACACTTGATACCATTGACTAGTCCCATGCTAGAGAACAGTAGAACACAGTAGAAACAGAACTCTTCTGGCACTTGTGGTGTGCAAGGACACCATCCATCGTCTCATTAAGAGCATGCTCTGACGTTGTGGGGCATGCGACATATCATGTGGTATCAAAATGGCAACAGAGGAGTCGCCCCCTGCTGGCCATTAGAAAAAATGCAGGTTTATGACACTTTTCAGACCTGATTTTTCCATGATTTCTACTCAAACTGTGACTTTACCACAGAAACAATCTTTTCTTCCCATCTTTTCAGGTACATTCGATCCAAACATACCAGAGGAGGGACCATCAGCGCCACCTCCTGGCTGGCTGGATGATATTCATGGATATCAGGGCCTCAAAGGAGGAGGTGAGCCTTCTGTTCTACTCTGAGGTTTCTGTACACCAACACCACCTTCATCGCCTTTGTTTTTGTGTTTCTGTTCATGCGTTTGTCCAGATGACGATAACCCGCTGTACCCACCGCCCCCTGCCTACAATCCCCAACCTGAACAAAACAGAAGCACATCAGTGCCCGACGTCAGGTAACTCCTGCAGGTCATCTTTTTATTAAAGGCTTTGCAGATGATTCTTTGCTTTATCTCAGCCAAAATAGTCGCTCGACAAACAAATGAAGGCCCGGTGGGATGAAAGATATTTTTCTCCAGGGTCCCTTCGGTGTCAGAGGATGTAGCCAGAGATGCTCTGCTCAAATTTGTGGAATCCAAATGGAATTACAGCTCCAAACCTGCCAGGAACCTCACCTTCAAAGATCTGCAGCCCATCACAGTGTACAGGGTAGGTCTCATACCTGTGGCTTTATGTTTCCCAAAACTAACTCACACCAACATGACATCTGCAAGAAAACTGCTAATGATTTTAACTTCACTCATTAAAACAGTTTAACAACAACGATGCCTTTAAGAATGAATCATTGACCATAGAGAAATGAAAATGGTACATCTGACAACAAGGGGGAATAACAAAGTCTGGCTTTGATTTGTGTTGGGATGTGGCGCTTTAGAAATAAGACTGAATTAAATTGAACAACAGAGCAAAAACAGAGTTCAGATGTGACTGATGGCGTGTGTTAACCTCCTGGAATTAGCAGTTTAAGTGCCCCCTCCCACACGTGTTTCAGTAATTAGATATCAGTGTAAGGGTGGAGGAGTGTAGAAATCTAATAAGTGTAAATAATACAAGTGCGTCTGCCAGTAATGCAATAAAAATGATCATAAAATAACATAATAAACATTTAATATACTTAAGACATGGTGGTGAAGTTGGCTCTCAACTTTTCTGTAAAAGAGCTACTTGACAATTTTAGACCTCAGGTGTAACATCCACCCATCCATGCATCCATGCATCCACCCATCCATCCATGCATCCACCCATCCATCCATCCATCCATGCATCCATCCATCCATGTATCCATCCATCCATGCATCCATCCATCCATGGTTGCTGGGGGCGACTGGAGGTTATCTCAGCTGTCATAGTGTGAGAGTATCCTAATGCAGCGGTCCCCACGGACCGATTTAATGTCAGACATGGACCGGCCTTTAAGGTTTTGCAGATAATTACAACAAAATAAAATGATAGGACCGAGACAAAAACTGTGGCATTTTGTAAATATAACAATAAACACGAATTCACTGTGTAATTGTGTAACTTTATTAGCAGCGTCCTCCTGAAATGCACCAACAACACTGAGAGTAACGTCCTCCTCTCTGCTCCTTAATGCTCTCTGGTCGCTATGGTAACATGTAAACCATAACACCTGTTATCTCTCACAGCTCGGTACCGGTCTGTGGCCCGGTGGTTGGGGATGGCTGTCCTAATGCATTTCTGTTTAATCTCCTGAGACCTGAACTCTTTCAGGGCACTTTTAATTTCTCTTTGTTCTTTGGGCTGATGAATGTAAAAACAAAGAATTACATGATTTATTTTTTTTACCTGATTTTTGTTTCTGAGAGAAATGGGATCCACATATGAGGACATTCGCTTTAAATTTCGATAGAACAGTGGCAGTACAACGTCCTCGTAAGTGGATATCAGGCCCTTGTAGAGCAAAACCTAATATTTTGGTCTAAACAACCCAAAACGTGATGTCCACATATGTGGACGCCAGGTCCTAGGAAGTTAAAGAGGAGCTATTCTGCTCAGTTCCAGGTTCATGGTTTTATTATTTGCTCAGCTTAGAGCAGCTTTGCATGAACCCTGAGGTCCTCTTCTGTGTGAAACAAGCTGCTTTAGCTCCTCCCTGTTTAAGACAACTCCTCCTGATTGGCTGGCTGCCATAAACAGAAGGTTTAAACAGCAGGTGGTTGGAGCTGTACACCTAAGATAACATGACCATATTAGGATGACATCATACAGAGCCAGGGGTAGAAAAAACTCCTGGCTCTGAGCTTTTGGCTCACAGAGAGTGCCTGCACAGAAACCAGCCTCATTATCAGAAACTTTGATCATTGAACGTCCGCCTCTGAAACAGGAAATAAAGAACAACACCAAAGTTCCATGTTAAATGAGTCGGTGCTGTTCAACTTTAACGGAGTTTGATGTAAGGAAGCAAAGCTTGTCCAGGATCCACGGCAGCTTTAACAGCTCACAGCAAACATGATTTTAAAGCTTTTTAAGTTTCTCTTAAAAACCCAGTTTACGGGTCAGTCTGTGTGGAAACTTGAATCCAAAGTGCTGCCAGTGTTTCCAGTCTGCCTCCTTTTCTTTCTGCAGTATCGACTGGAGACCTACACCGAGACCAGAGCCAGCGCCTGGCAGTTTGAGCCCTACAACGGTAAAAACAATTCCTCACATGATGTGTTTCCTGCACGAACAACAGGATTAGATCCACGTCTGTCACGATACAAAGGCAAGAGACCAGCGAAATGCAGAAACCCTGCGACTGCTGGCTGTATAACTAACTGCTGGAGTCCAGTAGGTGGTGGTAATGCAGCAGCTGACTACTCACCTAATCCAAGTTTCTTTATAGTTCCTGTTCTTCCTGTTTAAAGGCAGTTCCTCTTACATGCAGGGATTTTTTTAAGGTGGTGGAGTAATTTCCCGATCCTGATTCCTGTGCTGGAAGCAGACAGAGTTCCTCTAACGGTACTTAGTTCCTGGGAAAAGTTCTCGAGGTGGGAAAGTTATGTTGTCCTGGTGTGAAACAGGTCAGACGGTGGACGGTCCTCAGTACGGTATGAGCCCCGCGCCGTGGGACATCCCGGTGTCGCTGCCTCAGAGATACACCGACAAGGTGGAGAAGATCCGAGTGCCGCACTCGTCGTTCGTGAAGGTGCGGCTCTGCGCCTCTTAGTCTTTTTTCAGCTTCCTGAGCTGCTGTTTTATCACAGTAACACAAATTTGTGTTCCAGGTGTGTCACAAGTGCAAAGGCTGCGGGAGAACTCGCTGCACCGCCTGCTTCGGCCGAGGCCAGGTCCGGTTTTTAAAGCGTTTCATATTTTATCGTAAAATTAACAGAACAAGTAGAAATGGGAGAACGTTCACGATTCGCTTCCAGCTTTAACTGCGAATTATGACACATGAAAAATATCTGCTGGTAGTTGATTTTTATCTCACTTATTTTGTGTTTGTTCATCTCTGCTTAAGATAAAACAGAAACTCTGAATGTTCAGACACATCCATCATAGTTTAAAATGAATCTTTTTAATCTGTTCTTCTCGTTCTGCAGAAGCGCTGCACGTTCTGCCACGGCCGCGGTCGTATCAGGAACAAGCACTGCACTTCCTGTCATGGCAGAGGTCGAAAGAGGTGAGAGCCCAGTCTGCTGCTTTTCTGCCTCTTTCTCACTAAAATGTGCAGATGATCAGGGACAGCTAACAAAAGCACTTTGTGCTGCGACACACGTCACTGCTTATCGGAGGCACGATTTCGTGTCAACCTATAAAAGTCTGAGCTGCTTTCCCCGGACTGAGGGGAGACATGATGATGATGAAGGAGAGCAGGCAGGAAGTGAGTGTTGATCCAGAAAGATGTCCAGCGGGAACTGAGGACTCCAGTGGAGGGATAACTGTAACATACATGGGAGGTGTGGCAGTCAGGAGGCCGTTGGAGGCCACGCCTCCCAGAGGGTGTACTGTGTCTTTGACACAAACTGAGAGAGAGAGGGGAAGGGATGGTGAGGGTCATGTTTGTGGCTACGATGCAGCATCCGTGGATGAGCCTGCAGGATACAGGACCAAAGAAAGTCCACCATCTCGAGGCGTCTGAAGGAGAACCTCCTGGTGCTTGATCATGCCACAAGCCTGTTCACAGATTTCTGGCCAAACCCAAACAGTCTGACCTCCCTGTGATTTCATCGTCCTCCCTAAATGAAGTTGACATGATGAATCGGGTGCAGAGAGCAGGGAGAGCACACAGATGGAGCTGCACGGAGCCTGCAGGCTGAGCCGTTGCAGCTCCGCTCTCTTTGTTTTTCACGCTGTCTCTGACTCTGCTGTCGGTCTCTCGCTCCTGAAGGTGTTTGAGCTGCCACAGCCACGGCTACAAGACCTGCTCCGTTTGTCTCGGCAGCCAAAACCTGCTGCATTTCATCCAGCTCACAGTGACGTGGTATCAAAATCGCTCAAAATGTTCCCACGGCCCTCCGTATGACATCACTGCTTCAGCCGTTTGTGTTTATTTTTTAAATGTGTAGGAAGAACAACGTCAGTGAGTTCATTCCCGACCGCCAGCCCGACTTTCCTGACAAGAAGTTCGAGAAGGTGTCGGGAGACGCTTTCTTCGTCGATGAGAGTTTGCTGGTAACACATTTATTTTTCTTTCTTTCATTTGTGTGTTGGATCCACACCGGCTGCTTCCTCTGTCCTGCTGTGGGAGAGAGTGCAACCACACAGCGTGTGGATGAATATGAACTATATGAATGCATTTATAATAATACAGACTTCCTGCTGCTGCCAGGTGTATCCTATCCAGGGTTTCCCGGATCAGGAGATCTGTGACGTTTCAACAAAACTGATTAACGAACACCTCGAGCGCTTCACCGCCACCAGCCGCATCCTGCAGCAGGTACAGATACGCGCACGCGGCCCTCTCGGCCCATCTCAGACACCTTCTTTGAGGTTTGTTGCTCTGTGTCGACTCTGAGCGTCCGATCTCCCTCCTCAGCGTCAGAGCATCGAGCTGGTGCCCCTCACTCATGCCTATTACACCTACAGCGGGAAAGACTACAGCTTCTTCGTCTACGGGCTGGAGAACAAAGTGTTTACCTCCAAATATCCCTCTGCATGTTCCATCCTGTAGGCAGCACGGTATCGATATTTAATCCCACGACCCATATAACCGTTTCTGTTTTGTATGTTTACTTAAGAATCTCTGTTTATGATCAAAGCTCAGCTTATTTTTGACAGGATTCACCTCCAAATCACAGGGAGCCAAACTTTTAAGATAAGTGGCCCCAAAGCCGTCGCAGGTGTCGGTTCAGTTAAACATGTTGATGGATTTTCACTAGAAAAGTTTCCATATATCCGCAGATAAACTTTGTTATGCATGTTAGTTATTTTAATCATGAATCAGTATGAATTATACCTCTTTCTCTAATCTGTTATAATCCACCCACTGTGTGTGTGTGCCCTAACATCTACTTCCTGTTTACCATCAGGTTATTTCCTGTTGCTGCTGGTGCTTTCTTTGTGGCATTCAGTGCTAAATGCTTTTGTTCAGTACATCATCAGGTCAGATCACTAAAGTTAACGTGCACAACCTGGAGTTTAGTTGTTTATATGTTCAGTCTTCAGACGTCCTGCAGTCACGCTCAGGGTTTATTCTCTTATTTTCTGCACGAACCTCATTTTACTGCTTTTGGTCTCAGATGCAGTCAGACTCGTTTCCACACTGTTACTCTCGTTACTGTTAGCACGAGTGCACTTACAGCGTCAGGTTCAACTCGAGATCTTTCTTGGTAATTCTCATTGAGTGACGTTTTTAAAGAAAAGTGATTAAGTGAGAAAATAACTGGCAGAATAATCAATACTGAAAGTCGTTGTTAGAAGGAGCACCGCCCAGAACATCACAGAACACGAATGACCAAAGATTTTTAACCTTTCTGGACGTTTCATTTTGGTGTCTCGCTCTCAGTCTCTCTGTGATTGGTTTTGGTTTCTCTGATGGTTTTTTTGCATATTTTTGTCTCTTTGTGATTTCAGTCTGTTTTTTTGTGTGTGGTCATCTTTAGTTTATGTTTTTGTCATTATCAGTACCCTTGTTGAAATATTTAGTCACGTTTATTCAGTTTCTCGTTATTTTCATATTTTTTTCTTTGGATTTTTCCATATTTGTCACCATTTTTTTTTTGTCTTTGTTGTAATTTTTAGCTTCTTTGTTACTTTAAGTCTCTTTATTGGTGTTTTGAGTGTTTTCAGTCTTTTAGCTGAGCTCGGTTCAGGTTCAGGGTCTTCCTGCCTCCTTTCTTCAGCCTGTTCAATCATCCATCCAACGGTCCAGGTCTTGTTAGGCGAATAATTACAGGGATGGAATCGCTGTCATATAAATATGAATGATGGACTTCAGTAGTAAAGTGTAAAGTTTTGCTTGATGGATAAACATCATTGAATTTAATCTGGTTGAGGATTTTTCTGGAGCTGTAAGGTGATTCGGTGCAGGTTCAGCGGGTCGAGCAGGCGACCCGTGTGTCGTACGGCTGTTGCCTTAAAGTTGTTTTTTTTTTTAAGTCTACATGTAAAAGAAGAGACGAATCTTCTTTGGGGCAGAAAATGAACTCCAGGCCAAATTCCTGGAAGATTAAGTGCAGCAGTTTACTGCCAGCGATGATAAAATGCAGCTTCCTGTCTGAAGCAGTTTGAACCTGCTTGTCAATTTCTAATGATGTCATAAGTAAGGGACTGTTCGTACGTTTTCCCCTTACAGCTTCTGTAAAACCCGTCCAGTGTTTGGACATTTTTCCTGAAGTGACACAGAAAACATGTCTCATGCTGCATTTAACATTTGTACATCCCTACAGACTCTCATGTGTACAGCTAAAATAACATTTTGATATCTTTTATTGTTTTAAAAATTATAAATCACCTGCCGATGTTTGCAGTAAAGTTATCACACAAATAAAAATGTTTTTATCGTTACCCTGTGGTGTCTGTGCAGTCCCTGAACTAGAAAACCACCAGCTTGGATCCAAAAACATGTGTTATTGAAATTATTTATAAATGTTTTGGTATTTTATATTTTTAGAGTCAGATTCCTGCTCAAGAACTGAAGGTAAAATCACGTGGCTACAACCGGTTAAACATTGATGCATTTTATTGATCCGTTTTAGATTTGAAGCGTCAGGGCGGGAAACCGGCTGCACGAGAGGTATAAAGATCCGACATCTAAACATAAAACTGGAGAAAATGTCGTTTTTATTTCTGTGCTGATAAAATAACACCACAAGAGGGCGCTGCAGCGTGTCAGCCCAGGTGTGTTTACTGACACCGTGTGCTGTGGGAAAAACCACGATCCAAGGTTGACGGGTGAAAAAATGTGACATGCGTACTGGAAAATATTTTAACTCTGGCAGAGATTTATTTATAATATATTTAAGTGTTTAAACTAGTGTTTATGGCTTTAAGGTTTATTTCTGTGTTATTTTAAGTCTTTAAGTCTGTTGTCCCTCTTTGTTGACTCCAAATCATTTTTAATTCAACCAAACCCTGAGTTTGTTTGTCTCTGTCCTTTTTTTGTTGGGTTTTTGAGTCTTTCTTAATGTTTTTGACTCATTTTGCATTTTTTCCTCTAACTGGCCTCCTTGGGCTCATTGTTCCTGTCTCATAAAGCCTCTTCAGACTGAGCTGGTGGACCGGGGGCCCTGGCCCTGTGTAATCTAGTGTGATAGCCAGAGGGGTGTGATTCATGGTGGCAGATATTAACGGAATTCTGGGAAAGAAATACTTTTTGCTGCATATTGCAAGTTATTAATTTTATTTTAAAGCTCGAACAGTATCTTTTCTAAAAACCGGATTTGCCAGTATGTAGTTCTGCATTTTTATTGCTTTTCACTTTGTTCTTGTTGTTTAGAGTTTTGAAGCCGTTTGCTTTTCTTTCCGGTCAGTTTGCGTCTGTTTGTATAAATTATGCGTCGCATTTATTTTAGAATATTAAAGTGTTTTTGGTTGTTTTGAGAATTTATCTCTGTGTTTTTACTGGCTTGTGTCGTTGTGTTGTTTTCAGTGCATCAGTAATTAAACCCCTTCAGGCGCTGCACGTCAGTGTGGATGGCAGATAAAAACCATCACTGTGAAATGTGGACGTCGGACGTTCCGAGTTGCACGTGAAGGCAGCACGTTCAGGGCGGGTGGGTTGAGGGTGCAGGAGTGGCTCAGCCTCCAGCCCGCACGCGCTCAGTGTGTTTATAACGTGTGAAGCCTTCAGGTGACCCGTCCGGTACCCGCTGCATCACCACCGGGATCTGCGGCGGCTCTGCGGAAGCGGAATAAAGTGAGACAGAGACAGATCCACGCACAGAGACAAATCCACGCACACAGGGAGACTTCTGCTCGGTGAGTTTGTGAAAGTTTCATTCTGCGTGTGGATGCGCTGCTGCTGTCTCAGGAGGAAAGATTGTTTTAAGTGTTTTTTTTTTTTTTTTTTAAATTGTTACTGTTCTTATGATTTATTCCTGATGTATCGGTGACGTGTTTGGTCCACAGAGGACACGTGTGTTAAGAGGAGACTCATCCTCCCGTGTCTCCGCTCAGGAGGTTTGTGGGACGTTTCCAGCAGATTTTAAGCTGATGAAAAGGTTTAATCTCATTCAGTCCCGGCAGGACTAACAACACCCGTTTAGAAGGTACAGTTCTGCTTATATAAATATCTTCTGGTGATGTGAGGAAACCTTGATGGGGAGGTTTCAGGCTGGGCACTGTGGAGGAGTTGTGCTGGTGCCTGAGGTGGCCTTAGTGCCCACAGAGGAAGAGTATTTTTGTCACTGGGGAAGTTTATAGGGTTTTGTTGGCATTTTGGTGGCAGCTGAGGAGGATCCAGGGAATTTTCATGGTCAGCGAGGACGCCCTGTCTTGTGTCTTTGTTGGAGCTTTGGCCACTGAGGGTTGCAGAGTAGGAGCTACAGCCCATCATACAGGTTCGATGTGTCTTCTGGATGACTTTGCAAAGTGTAAAAATTGCAGACATAATTTATGGACTCTTCACTTTATTTTTACTAAGAAAGAGAGAATTTTAAGCCCGAGGCAGAGTTACTGCAGACTGAAAGTGGAAAAACTGAGACATGTTGTTGAAACTTATTTCTGCTCAGCAGGCTGTTCTCCACCTGCTGGATGACTCATTACATATGAATGAGCTTCTCTTTACACTTAAAAACATCATTTAATGTCCATGAATTAACATGAGTGTGACAGCTCTGAGGTAGAAGCTTTTAGGGCTGAACTAAAGGGCTGTGAGCATGTTTGAGGCACCTGCAGCCGAGGCTGTTAGAGACAGAACCACAGAAGGATCTGACGGTACAGTGGCTCCGTGTCTCTGCCGTGGGTAAACCTCCCCCCATTGTCCCGGCCTTTCCTGTTATGGACTTCACCCCCTCCTCTGCTGTACAGTCTGACCGTGGGGCTGCTGCTTCCTGTCCTCTGTGTGTGTTTGTTGTTTCCTGGCTGCTTTGTGTCATTGTGTCGCCTCTCAAACTGCAGCGCTGCTGCTGTGCAGATATCAGACACCTGTGTGCTCTGCGTGGGAGCTCGCTCAGACACATGACCTGCAGCGTGTCAGTGACAGACTGAAAACGCGACATTTCATTCTGTCCTGAAACGATGTGATTAGAGAAAATGATCTGTTCACTATTTAGTTTTTTTGTGCATTAAAATGCAAAAATTCTCTGATGTGTTGATTTGAGTGTTTTCTGCTTCGTTTGGTCGTCGGACTCTTTGCTGTGTGAACTCGGTGTTTGTCTGGCTTCCACAATAAGACGTCATCAGCTCATTCTACTGAGTCATCTATTCATTCCTTATTTATACCAATGGAGTCGTTCCTGAAACCAAATCAAACTGAAGGTGAATAATTCTCAGCAACAATAAATCCGAATAGACCCGACGATCATTGGACCTTAAGCAAACATGCAGACTGACCACCGACCAGAAGAGGAAACAGCTGCATGATAATCTGTTAATGAACTTAATTAAGAAGCTGAACATCACAAGGGTTTGCTCTGCAACAGGTAAGTCACCTGCAGAGACCTCAAAACCCCCAAAGTCCTCAGTGATGATGGGACGCAAGTGCTGACCTTTGTCCAAAGTTTTCAGGGGGACAGAGAGAATCAGGGGACAAAAAACTATTTGGACTTTTTTCTAGAAAAAGTTTAATAACTATCCCCCAAAAATCAAAACAAGTTCGGGTTTCTTTTGTGGGCCACGAGTCTGAGGTGACCAGAACAACACAAAAGCTGGTGGAGACGGATGCAGGGCTGAAGGAAGACGTGCGCTGGCTTTGGTGTCCTTCTAGTTTCCAGTGTTTTAATGCATTTCCTTCACTCCTTTATATTTTTAAAAGAGGCTGACATTGAGATTAGTTGGGGGATTAAACTGTGAAGACTCTTGACTTCAGAAGGAAGAAATCTAAGTGGCCTAAAAATGAGCACAAATAACTTGTTTCTGCAAAATTAATTGGTTTAATTTAAAGGAAACTTGAGGAAGAGCCCTTTAAATCTGCAGGTTCGCTGAATCTGTGAAGCTCCTGAGTGGAGTCCGTTGAAGCTACTTGACTCCCTCTCGGTCAGGAGAGGGTTTTACTCTGTTTGTATCAAGCTGGCTGCTGAGTGAAAGGAGAGAAAACGAGGAAAAGCTCATGTCAGCGTGAGGCGTGGAGGAAAACTGACAGCAGGTTTTGTCCCAGAGATGGAGATCGGCGAGCACGCAGCGGGCTTGTTGCTCGTGTTCTTAAAAGCAGAGTCAAGCTCCATGAGTTGAATCAACAATGGCTCCTGATAAAAGTCTTATCTGATGGCTGCCGGCCAAAGAGCAGTGAAGTTCAAAGCTGGGCTGCAGCACTTAGGAAGAGCCTCACTTTCACTCGTGGTTGGAGTTTTTCGTTTTCGTCAGTCTGGAACATTTAAAATGAGCAGCAGAGAAACATCCAGAGACAAACAGGCAGACGCACTGATCCCAGCGGGCGCTCGAATGACAAAGCAAGATGTCATCCGTGCACGTTGCAGCACAGCGTGGAGAGCAGAGGAGAAAATCACAGTATTAGTGCAACCTGCAGCTGGTTAGTGAAAGTTACATGTCAGGCTGCTGGGGGCTGAGTCAGCATCACCCAGAAGTGAAACAGCACTTATTCCAGACTGTCCTGTCCTCAAATATCCTGAATTTATCTCTCTTACAGTTTGTTGAACTTTAAATATAATTAAAATGAAAAAAGTCCGAAAAGGCGAGGCCGAACTCTGACCTCAGGTAGCTGCCAACACGTGCGGAGACAAAGACGACCATTAATAATCCTTCCACAGGACCTCTTCTGTTGCCTCTAACTTTTCCACGTCTGGGAATCACGTGAGCAGATCTTCTTGCTTTCCCGGCGTGACAGGATGCAGCGTCCTGCGCTCTTGCTGCTGGACTGAAGGTGTAATCTGTCAAAGCATCCGTGCTGCGCGGTGCTTTCCGTGGTTGAAGCGGGCGTTCCGATCCTTTCTGTGTTTGATGCGCTTTGCAGCATCCCAGATGGATTCCTGGAATGTGCTTCTCGTTCTCCATGGATGTAACGCTCTGATTCGATCCAGCTGATCCCGTCTGAACTTCAGGTCTGTTTTCCATTCTGCTCTTTGTGGCTTTGATACCGACTGTCTTCATATGACCCGGGAGTGTGTCGGCTGCTGGGCGGCAGGACGGCTGCTTCAGACCCGAGGAAGAACTTCTTTGGATCAGTGGAGATGCTGAAAATCAGTTTCTGATCCATCGTGTGTGTGTGTGTGTGTGTGTGTGTGTGTGTGTGTGTGTGTGTGTGTGTGTGTGTGTGTGTGTGTGTGTGTGTGTGTGTGTGTGTGTGTGTACTGTTGCGCTGAGGCTGCCTCGCTGCAGTTTGGTATCAGCGTCACGGCTCCTGAGCCTGCGGTGGGAACAAACTCATCAAAGCTGCACCAGGTGTCCTCCTCTCTGCATTATATCCCTCCTGCGTCTCCTCATTACCTGCAAAGTGTTCTTTACTTTTGGTGCTGAAAGTTTCATGTGGATCTCCTGAACTTCTAAAGTTCAAAGGACTCATAAACGCTGGAACAAAATAACTCGAGTTAAAGAGTTAAAGAGCGCCAAAGCTCAACTCGGATCCATCGATGTGGTTTCACTTTCTAACAGAGCTTTAATCAATCAATCAATCTTTATTTATAAAGCACTTTTCATACAAAGATGTAGCACAAAGTGCTTTACATGGTTAAAAGCAGCCCACCCCGCCCTCCAACTCACTCCCCACACTCTCATTAACATAAACGATCGTGAATACATACCACACACACACACACACACACACACACACACACACACACACACACACACACACACACACACACACACACACACACACACTTAAAGAGTAAAATTGGGCTGGGCACACATGAGCCAGGTGAGGAAACACTATCACAGGGAGCCATCTGCACCGGGAGCCGGTCACAGACCGCAGCCTCCAGGCTGGGCACACAGCAGGAGGGAGGCAAAGGAGCCCCCCAGCCAGGCTGAGAGGACCCCCAGAGCCTCAGCAGCCACGGTTGATCACAGCCCCGGTGCAGAGAGCGCCCTCCGAGGAAACACTGGAGATATGACCTAATGAGAGTATATACAGGATAAAAAGATAAAATAAATAAGATACAATCAGGATACAATATAAATATAAATAGAGTAAGAAGTTAAAAAACAAAGAATAAGAATAAAATGAATAAATATTAGGTAAAAGCTAAATTAAAATATGTTTGAGTATAATTATTATTATTATTATTATTATTATTATTATTATTATTATTATAATGATGTGTTTTTCATCCCTGAAAGTTTCATGTGGATCTCCTGAACGTCTAAAGTTCAAAGGACTCAAAAACACTGGAGCAAAATGACTTGAGTTAAAGAGTTAAAGAGTCAAAGAGCGCCAAAGCTCAACTTTGAGGGCCTGAAAGGCAAAAATATACATGGTAATATGTTTCACATGGCTTCGTTCAACAAAATAGTAAATTTATTGTATGCAAAATAAATGGGCTGCTCCCGAGGGAGGCAGGTGGGACGTTTCTCAGATGTGGGATAATCCACATGTGTATTTGCTGTACTTGTAGCTACATTATGTTTAATGTTTTGGCTGCTGTATCAGAGGAATTTGGGGGCTAAATAAAGTTTATCTTCTCCTAAATTGTCCGAGAACCTGAGGGACTAAGAGGGAGTTTCCATCCACATTTCTCAGCACTCCTGATGCTTCTGTCTTATTTTTCCCTGCGATAACGTCAACGTGTCCTCTGAGGATGGAAAAAGTTTACGAGCCACGTAGCGAAAAGGCAACGTCGCTCATCCAGACTCGACGCGCGATGTCAGCTCCTCCATTAAAAGTGATGGAAAGTCTCCTTTTGTCCGCGGCCCGGCTCGGCCTCAAAGAACCAGACTCACCGGCCCTCCAGTCCTAACTCACTGTAACGGCCCACGTTAGTCTTCATCCCGAGGGGGGAGGTGATGAGATGTTTATGCATGGAGCAGGTCGAAGGTCAAATGAAAGCTTTGTGTAGATTTGCATTTTGTTATCGTACAGTTGTGTTTGCAAATTAGAAAGTCTGTCTGGGCCAGTCAAAGCGTGAGCGTGCACACATAATTATTATAGTTATTTATTATTATTTAAAGTGATTTAATGAATCATATTTACTGACTTCAGCTTTAAGTAAACTCAATATTTCTGCAGTTTTGACTTCGATGTGTCAAAAGAAGCAAACTAAAGATTTAATCTTTGGCTCCAGGAACTCGAGAACCTGTCGCTGTTCATGTGGACGAGAACTGGGGCGGCGATTAATCAGAAAGCAGACAGAGGGCAGCTCCTTGTGTAGCGTACACGCGTCATGCAGGAATATTATTTCTTAATCAGACTGATGATAAAGCAACATGAAGTGTTACACCCTGATCCAGCTGCACTCGCTCTGCTAATGAATGAAATAAGTGACATGAATTTTTCTCTCTTATTTTACTTTATTAAAGAAGTCCAAGCTTCCCACCACGTGGCCTCCATGGACCCACGCGCACGAAGTCCTGTCTGCATGTTATGTCTCTATTTGTCGCTGAGCTGTAGTTTGATTATTCCCAAAGCAAGAGTCGGAATGATCCCATAAAGTTCCCTGATCAGGTTTTCATTCGTTTGTGCCAATCCCAGCAGCTCCTGATGTTTGTGTCACCGGCCGTCCTAACGAGGTGTTTCTGACGTCTGTCTCTGCAGCGGCCTCCACGTCTGTGCAGCGCCGGCTGGATCCTTTCTTTCTGTTGTAGTTCTGCTTAAAAGGTTTTCTGTGTGTGACTTTCCATTTCTCCTCACCTTTATCACTTTTCTTTCTTTTATATTTTTCTGCCCCGCCCTGGTTAGTTTTGCCTGTGCTGTCTCACCTCTGACAACTCCAGGCCTCGAGGGCCGGTGTCCTGCAGGTTTTAGACCTCACCTTGGGTCAACACACCTGAATCACATGATTAGTTCGTTACCAGGCCTCTGGAGAACTGCAGGAGCTAATTTAGCCATTTAAATCAGCTGTGTTGGTTCAAGGACACATCTAAAACCTGCAGGGACACCGGCCCTCGAGGCCTGGAGTTGCCCACCCCTGTCCTAAACCAAACCAGCCCCGTGGTGTTCGGCACCAGTGAGTGAAAATAAAATAAAATGCAACACAAAGCTCCCACCGCCACACTAACTTTGATCTCTGGCTCACCGATCATCCTCATTTAGACTTTGTGCTTCTCTTGGAGCCGTTAGCGCTCATTAGCAGCACTGACGATGCTAACAACCAGAGAAACTGAACCCGCCACACAGGGCAGCACATGTGTGGCTTGAAGGCAATAAGATTTTTGGTTAATACTGAGATGATGATTATTTCAGAAAATTACCCAGACTTGTAAAAATTGTGCATTTATTAAGTTTAAAAAGAAGAAATGAGTTTTCCGAAGGAGGTGAAGTAAATAAACTAACCCTGCCTCCGCCTGGTGGGGAACAGAACTGGGCTTGATTTTGATCGTCTCATTTTAATAATCGTTGGAAGCCAAAATGATAAATTCAGTTAGGATTCAGCTGTGCTGTATGCTGGACCTCGGCTTGTGGGGAAAAGGCCTGAAAACGAGCTTAAATGTCGATAACCTGTTCATTCCCAGCCACTTGTCAGGGGAGCAGTTACTCCAGAATTCCCCCTAGCTCCTCTTGCCGTGGGGCATTCCCAGCCACATGGCATAATTAATCTATCCAGCATGTTATGGATCCGCACCGGGGTCTGCTTTCAGCGGGACGTGCCTGAAATACCTTTTGTCCAGGAGGCATCTCCTGCTGCTTTCCTGTGGTGAGGCAGCGCCGCTGCTTTTCCCTCATTTAAACCCATTTTGGTCGGACACAGTTAATAATAGGTCCACTTTGGGGCAGTTTTGGGTCTGTGGTTTTGGAAATTGCTGAGAGCTGGAGTGAGTTTGGTTGCATATTAAACACACAGGTCACAAAGGCTGTTTTATATAGCTTGCTTGGTATAGCGTGGCTCTGAGTTCTCACCGCAGGGGTCCTGGTTTGATCCCACTCTCCGCTGTGTCACCCCTCCACTCGCTCCCTTTTCTTCTCTGCTATTGTCTCTTTAACACAAAGGTTAGACGCACAGAAGAAGGAAAAAGACCGTCCATGCGCTCGTGCATTTCTCTGCTGCTCGCTTAAAGCGCATTATCTGAAAGTGTTTATTTCTGTGCAACCTTTCATTCAGACTCAGACTTTTTAAATGCTTCCACTGATTGTTTTCTAAACTGCACGTTTTTTGCATAGCTGAGAGCAAAAATCTGTCAGGCTGAAATAAACTGGTAATGTACCTTTTCACCCACTCTCTGCTGGGCACCACTTTAGCTCCACTGGGGAAATTTACAGTGTTTTGCTTTAGCAGTGTCTCAGTCAGGACTGTTCCCTCCTTTCCTCATTTTGGAAGCTTAAACTAAACCTGCACCATCACAGCAGGGGCCTGAATGGGTGGAGAAGTCTCCGCCCACTGCCGTGTGATTGTTGAATGAATGATGGCAGGTGAAGTTTTTTTTAGAGTTGCTCAGAGTTTCATCATCCCGCTGATGCCTGTTTAGGCTGATCCAGGGTTAGCATCACAAAATAAAACATTCAGGGCCGTGATTAAAATGTCAAAAATCTTTGAAACCACTGCTAAACACACAAATATGCAGACGTTGATGAAGAGCCCAGAAAAATATCCTCGTCTTCATCCGTGAAGGGTTTTATATCATTAAACAAACCCCTTGTTCTTCCTCTGTTTCCTGCAGGATCCAGCTCTCTGGACTCTCTTGTTTTTAGAGACACAAACACGTTTGTGAAGCTGAGAAATTCCCCACCTTTCAGTGCCACAGAGGACACAAACCACACAGCGAGAGAGTCCATTCATTAGTTCGTGTAAAATTTTATGTTGTTCTGTGAGCTCGACCCAGAACTCCCAGCCAGTCCCTCAGGTCAGGGCCGGGCTGCTGTGGTTAATGGACTCACTGACTCGGTGCTGGGAAAGTTCTCAGCCCTGCAGAACATGCAGAGCTGGTTCTTATACCCACTGTGCAGGCGGATTTACAGTACGCTGACCCAGAAACCACAGTCAGTTCAGCCTTTTATGTAATTTGGGCTGTTTACTGAGCTCCGGGGATTCTGGCTGCCTTGAAGGGAATTTCAATTTCTCATTTCAGCTCCGTGTATTTATTCTTGGACTCTTCTAGAGTAACTTTGCATGATTCACAGTTTCAGATTTGCTCTTATTCATCTTTATTCTGCACTGGTGCAGGCATGAGCAGCATTAGCTCCTCCCCCTTTAAGTCACCTTTCTTCTTATTCGCTGCCATAAACAGAAAGTTAAAGCAGGGGTGGGTGGGGCTTCTGTGCTTGGACTGTCTGATCTCTATGACATCATATGAGTTTTTTTTTAAATTCTTGGATCCATAAGTGTCAAAGTTCGGTTTACCTTACGGGAAAATTAAAGCTCATGGCGAACTGTGATTCTTTGCAATGACCAGCAGGGGGCGACTCTTCTGTTTGAGAAATGAAGCCTCTGGCACCTTAAGCTTAATTCTGTTTCTACGTTGAATGCAAGGAGATGGTTGTTCTGTAACACCTGATTTTCTCCCTTTGACTTGATCCGCTTCCTTCCTGTTCATTGGAAAAGTGGCAGCAGAAGAAGACGTGGCGTAGAATCATGCGTAGGATGAAACTGATCACAGTTGTTTCAGGCTCCGTCAGTATGGCTGTAGTTGCTTTTCTGTGGAGTTGCACATGGTGCAAGTTATGCCGTCTGATGTATATATTCAAATATTTTAGTTGGGTTTTAGCTGTCACCACCAGAGATGGGCAGTAACGCGTTACTGTAATCTGATTACTTTTTTCAACGAGTAACGAGTAAAGTAAGGGATTACTATTGCAAAAACGGTAATTAGATTACTGTTACTTTCCCGTAGGAACGCTGCGTTACTGCGTTACTAAAACCATGATTTTTTTGCGAGAATGTCTCATGACAGTGACGTAAGCGAGTGCGCTGTTCGTGACAACAGCTGTGTGCAGATCAACAATGGATCATATATCGAGTGCAGAGAGAGTATGAGCGTGCAGCGTTTAAAGCGTGGAAGTACTGACCTTACTTTGAGTTTGATTCCATAAAAAGTGACAAAAACATTAGTGTCCGCTGTGCGTGGGAAGAAAACTTCTTTTTACAGCGAAAAAACCCCCTAAACTTCCGAGCAAGCACAGAGTAGCTACGACGTAATGGGAAACTCACAGAGAAACTCACGGATTCTTCCACTGACCGCGGCACACCTGCACCAGGGTAAACCTCCGCCTACCACACTCCTGCTTTACAGGTGAAAATAGAGCAACAGGACCGCTGAGTCTTTGACTTTATTTATTTTCTGCTGTGTTTTACTTGCATCTATTTGAAAGACTGAGTGTAAACACAAAAACTATTTTATTTTATGTGCTGGAATGTGCAGAAAATAGGTTTAAATGTTAAACTAATTTCTTCCAGTCAGAGAATGTTGCATATAATTAAATTTTTGCTTGATGCATAAAGTTAAAAGATTAAAACTAATAAAACAAGTTTTAAAAAGAGACTTTTCCATTTGATTACATTTTGTATGATGGATTATGTAGAAAAAGTAGAATTGGGCTGAAAGATCTATCGCTCTATCACCTGTTCAGGTTGTAAATCGTGTTTTTAAAAAGTAACTAAGTAACTAATTACTTTTGAAAATAAGTAATCAGTAAAGTAACGGGATTACTTTTTTGGGGAAGTAATCAGTAATTAGTTACTGATTACTTTTTTCAAGTAACTTGACCAACATTGGTCACCACTAACTGAAGTTTAGCCAGATGAGATCCTCCGTCTCTTCAGTGTAATAGAACCAGAGACGCTAACTTGTCTCGTGTGGTTTGTAAGATGACAAAAAACTGAAGTGTCTTTCTAGAAATGGTTAAACTGTCCGCTTTTATTCTAAACACCAACATGGGAAAAAATCCCAGCATCCGCCCATCAAATCAAACTTCTGTGAATAAATTAAACATTTTAAAAGTGACAAAAGTCAGATCACATTGTTCCAACATCACTTTCCCATATATATCGCTCCAGTCCTCCCCAGGTATCTCAGTATTATTGTGTGATTGTTCAGGAAACGACTCCTTTTGCCTTTTGTTCGTGTGTGTGTGTGTCTTTCTTTTGTGGTGGTCTGTGCTGTCAACGTGGGACTCTGAACATCTCGTGAATGAGCTGCAGGCTTTGGACAATCGCTGCTTTGGGAGTGAGTGTGTTTTGCTGTGTGTGTGTCCATCCTGCAGGCGAGGTGCATTCACAGGCGGAGAATGGCTCTATTGTGGCTGCCGGTCGTTAGGATGCTCTGTGTGCATTTTGTTGTTTTTCCTTCCTCCTCTGTTGTTTCCTGAGTGTGTGTGAAGGAGACAAAAAGGGAGAAGACAGAAGATTTCTATTTAATCTGTAAAATATCGTCCCTGCCTCGGATTTTAGCTTCCATTCACTCACTGCTTCTTCATCCACTCTATTATTTTGTGATTAAACTGTCTAAGTTTCATTTTTTAAACTAATTTGGCACAAATGACATAAAGGACAAGAAAGGCTGATGCAAATCCTCACATTAGGCTGTGAAAATGAGATGCAGGCTTTCTTTCACCGCACACCTCATAAAACTTGGAGCTGCTCAGTTTTTGTAGTGATTAAACAAAAAAAAATAAACTGTGAATTAATGTCATGTGAAGATCACAGTTACCTTACCTCGGGACGATCGTGGCTCAAGAGTTGGCAGTTCATCTTGTAGTTGGAAGGTTGCCGGTTCGAGCCCCGGCTTGGACAGTCTCGGTCGTTGTGTCCTTGGGCAAGACACTTCACCCGTTGCCTACTGGTGGTGGTCAGAGGGCCCGGTGGCACCAGTGTCCGGCAGCCTCACCTCTGTCAATACGCCCCAGGGCGGCTGTGGCTACAATGTAGCTGCCATCACCAGTGTGTGAATGGGTGGATGACTGAACGTGTAAATCCTTAGGGATTAAGTTACGCGCTATACAAATACAGACCATTTACCTTTGGACAATCCTAAATGGCTCTAAATGGATAAACACAGTGATGGACACCATCAGGTTCTTCACTGAGTCGCTTACGGGAAATTAGAAGTAGAGCTGTATAAATCATTGACTGTTCATAAAAGATGGATACAGTCTCTGTTACATCATCACTTGCTTTGTGAATCAATCCAAACTTTATTTATGAAGCAAAGATGGAACTCAAAGTGCTGAACAAATGAAAAGCAGAAAATAAACACAAGTTCCTATCGTCACCCTCCATTCCTACACCCCAACCTACACATTAGACCCCCAATTTTTTTTTTTGCACTCTTGCCATCTTGCTGTCATGAAGGCAGATGTTACCTGTCTGTCACACAGTAAGGCAGACTCATCCATCTGGACCATGACTTCCAAAATGTCCATCCTGCTCTATTCAACAGACCCAAATTAGCACCTGAGGCCATAAAGTGATGAGGAAAGTGTTCACTGAGGTGACAGAGCGCAGCAGCTCGGGTTTATTCTTCTCTACACACAGCTTTGTTCTCACCTGCTGCTGGTTGTTTAAAAGGAATAACTACATACAGCAGATATCTGAAGCTTCAGCTCACAGCCTCTGAGACCGAGCAGGCCTTCCTCAGAAAAGCTCTGCTGTTCATTCACTTTGCAACTCTTAGTGTTATTAAACTTTGCTGAAGCGCGATGATCTCTGCTGTGAGCATAAAAGGTGTCAGTAAATGTGTAAAACCACTTTGTTATTAAAACATGAAATATCTGAATCCCCAACCTGCACACTGAACACTAAACCAACACACACAGGAGAGTTACAGCCCTGAAGGAGAAGCAGATGCTTCTGTGCGTCTTTTTTATTGAGTCCTGCTCCAGGGTAGGAAAATGCTCCGCATTGTTTTGCAATGTGCAGCCCTCAGAAAACCCAGCAGGCTTTGATAAAAGGAATCTGACTCCAGAGGCTCGGAAAACTTGGAGCTGATGCCCATCCATCATTCCTGATCTCGTTCTCTGCCTGAAAACAAACACACGTCTTTTCCAAAATGTCAAACTGTTCCTCTGACAGCGAAGGAGAGAAACTGCAGCATGGCCACATCTGTGTCCCGGCTGAGGGACACAGAGGGATCATGTGTGTGTTCATTGTTCCCGTTTCTCTCCAGAATCTATACAAAATAGATTTTTGTGCATAACTGACGTCCGACTGCATCCCGCTGTGCGAGTATTTACTCATGAGGACTCCTGAGTTTATTTCAGTTTGAGGAACGTTGTCTAAAAGCTGCAGCAACTAAGGAAACTTTGTACTTCTGAGGCTTTTCTCCAGTTTTACCTCATCATCAGAAGAGGTGAGAACATCAGAAGGTATTGAAAGTCTGTTTGACTGATTTGCGGTCAGTGTGAGACGTGTTCAATAACTCCAGCTTTGCCTTTTAGTGCCTGTAGGAAAAACATTTAATTAAGTCCAGGATTGTTCTTGGAGGATTTCCTGCAGCAGTGTGGGCAGCAGCAAAGCTCAACCACAGACACTCTGAGTTTTCATTTTGGTATCATATTATCATATTTAACATTGGTCCAAGCCAACATTGTATTAGATGGCAAAATGTGGCTTTTGGGAGCAGAAAGTAGGGCAGATGTTCTTATAGGAAGCAAGTAAAGCTCTATTTTCATAGCATTTTTTGCTCATAGGGAAAAGTTGTGTTAGAAAAGGATATTGAAAGTGTACACAGAGACTGAGTGACAGACGAACAGAGGACCACCCAGTCAGGCTTACATCAGTGTCTCAGCCTCAGAGGATGTCAGCTGAGCAGCACTGCGTTTATACATCAGCTGCCTCAAGAGGAGCCACGACAGCCGGGTCACGGCTGAGGATGTGCTGCCTCAGACCAAAGGTCAGGACCCGGTGTGGGTCACTGACCTGGTTCTAGTGGAGGCCCCTGCATGACAGCAGTGGAAGATTAGCTTTGAGAAGTCATGTTCACCATGAGAAAGAGCTGCAGCCCGGTCCCACGCAATTAATAACCCCGAAAAAGGAAAAGCAAGAGCCGGCCTGGTATTTATAGACGAGACCAACAGGCTCCTGCTGCTTACAGTTAGCATGGAAAGATGCTCGCAGTATCCGTGGTAATGTTTGGATGTTCAGGTTACCATGGATACTGTGAGCATTTTTCCACAGTTAATGAAAAAAATACCAAAATAAAGTCTGTGACACAGGTAGAGTCATCCGCTCTACTGCTAACTGCTCTAGCTAAACTGAAGCAGCTGCTTTTCCACCATGTAACTGTACTTTCCATCCACCGTTTGCTCTTCTTGTCAGATTGAGTGCAGCTAGTCGTAGCTTACTGCTAGTTGCGCTAGTGTTTGGGTCCCCCATCAGCACAGCGAGTGTCTCGTCCTCCTTTCCTTGACTTTACTCGCCTTTTCCCCCTCAAACACGTTTGTTGTTTCCACCCTCAGCAGCACAGTTCTGTGCTTTGTTGGAGATTGATGAGGTCGCTCCCATTTCAGGGAGTCAATCACAGGATGACACAGCTCTCGCTCTCAGACATACCTGGGCTTGTCTCGTCGCTGTGTGTACTAGGGAATAGTGTTTCTGCAGGGATATAACGATGTGACATTTTCATATCACGTGCACAGGCCTAGAAACAAGTCGCCAGGTTCGATTTGATGCTTAATTTTAGGAAATCTGCAGATAAGTGCGTAGTATGCAAGTGGTGCCTACTAATAGAAGTAAGCCCGCACACTTGGGTAAAAGTTTAGTGGCATCACAAAACAAAATATTCAAACATATTTTAATTCCTCCACATTACTATTATTACTTCCAGGCTGGACGACTGTAATTCATTATTATCAGGAAGTCCTAAAAACTCCCTGAAAAGCCTTCAGCTAATCCAAAATGCTGCAGCAAGAGTCCTGACAGGGACTAGAAAGAGAGCAGATTTCTCCTGTTTTGGCTTCCTGTTAAATCCAGAATTCAAAATCCTGCTCCTCACATACAAGGTCTTAAATAATCAGGCCCCATCTTATCTTAATGACCTTGTAGTACCATATCACCCTATTAGAGCGCTTCGCTCTCGCTCTGCAGGCCTACTTGTTGTTCCTAGAGTATTTAAAAGTAGAATGGGAGGCAGAGCCTTCAGTTTTCAGGCCCCTCTTCTGTGGAACCAGCTTCCAGTTTGGATTCGGGAGACAGACACTATCTCTACTTTCAAGATCAGGCTTCAAACTTTCCTTTTTGCTAAAGCATATAGTTAGGGCTGGACCAGGTGACCCTGAATCCTCCCTTAGTTATGCTGCAATAGATGTAGGCTGCTGGGGGATTCCCATGATGCATTGGGTGTTTCTTCTTCACTCACCATGTGTTAACAGACCTCTCTGCACTGAATCACACCTGTTATTAACCTCTGTCTCTCTTCCACAGCATGTCTTTATCCTGTCTTCCTTCTCTCACCCCAACCAATCACAGCAGATGGCCCCGCCCCTCCCTGAGCCTGGTTCTGCTGGAAGTTTCTTCCTGTTAAAAGGGAGTTTTTCCTTCACACTGTCGCCAAAGTGCTTGGTGACAATAATTCTCCTTGTATTATTGCCTCTGTCAGTGCGCCCCAGGGTGGCTGTGGCTACAATGTAGCTGCCATCACCAGTGTGTGAATGTGTGGATGACTGAATGTGTAAAGCGCTTTGGGGTCCTTAGGGACTAGTAAAGCGTTATACAAATACAGGCCATTTACCATTGTAGGATCTATCTTATAATACAAAGCGCCTTGAGCCGACTGTTGTTGTGATTTTGCGCTGTATAAATAAAATTAAATTGAGTTATAGTCACCCTAGTGGCACAAAAAAGTACTACAGCAGATATGCTTTTTTCATAGCTATTATTTGAATATGTATAATCTCTCTTTAATGGGTTTATCCAGTATAGCGGATGTTTGAACTTGTGGTGAAAGCCTGAGACACTCAAAGTCAGCTGCATCCATCAAACTCTTTCTACACCGTGCTAAACTGTGTAGTTTCACATGCGACTGTAAACTTTAGTTTCCCATATTTTAGAACCTTATCAATCCCGACATCGATGTGTTTGAGTGTAGACGTGAGTTAACTGGCATTTATTACTGGACCCTCGGAGCCAGACGTGTCAGGAAATGTTTGTTTTAAATGTTCTTAAAACTCCTTTTTTGGGTCCCAGAATGTGAAGATGATCACAGGTGGGAAATATAAAAGTCAGTCTGATTTAGTTCGCTCACTGACTTTAACGTCATAATGAGGTAACAAAGCACCCGTCGAGCCGAGAAATATTATCAAATGAGTGAGATAAGGCACTTTTGTTCCAAGTGTGATAAGGACTCAGGATGTGTCCTCAGCTGCACTCTCTTTATTATGATGTGACCTATCAGTATTTAGAAAAGAGGCTCAGTGCTGCCAAATTAAACACGCTGATAACCATTTAGCGCTATTTATCATTTTCATGGCTTTATTTTTTTTTTCTTTTTGTTATCACTTGCTTTGCTGTTTCTGAAGAATTTCATCACTCTGTTGATGATTGATTCATTATTTATTCTGTATTCTGTAAAATTTCTTGGACATGCTCTTTTTGATAAGTCCTCAGAGGCTTTCTTTTAATACATAGGAGAGGCAGCCTTTTCTTTGTAATAAACATAAACAGATATATTAGATGCAGTTTTATTCACTGTAAACACTACAGCGCCAGGTTTCCAACTGGAAGCTGCTTGGAAAAGCTCCGTTTTCAGGAGGGAAAACTGCTGCTGAAGGCCTGAAGTGGAGCGCAAAGGCTGTTTTATGATTTCAAGTCACTGCTGACGTCGTTTAAAGTCATCTGGATGTACTGCTTTTTCAAAACTTTGGCAGGAAAAATCGATTACGTGTGTCAAACGCATGCAATCACAACGATCGCTCCAATATCAGTGTTGATATGGGAATCATTCAGAGCACCAAAAATTAAACTTGTAAAGATTCCTCTGCAGGCAACGATGCAGCTGTCCATTTATTTTTACCATCACTCTCTCTTCTGTCTTTATTAGCTTCTTGTATTGGACAGTGAACAAAAGACTGACGCACACAGACACACACACATCTGCAGACCATCTGGTTGTGTGTCTAAGTTGGCGCACAGACAGCCTCCCCTTCCCTACAGCAGCACTATCGGACTCTATTGTATTAGTGTGTTTGTCCAGTCGGCTAATTAATAACCGCTTATCAGGATCGGACAACAATAAAGTATTTCTGCCAATCCGAGCGCTTCCTTCCCATCTGGGCAATCCTGGGAGCCGGCGCCAAGTGACCACAACACACACACACACACACACACACACACACACACACACACACACACACACACACACACACACACACACACCATGTTTTCATATCTTTGTGGGGACATATAATTGACATAAAGCTTTCCCGAGCCCCTCCCCCTAACCCTGACCATGAAAAATGAATGCCTGACCCTGACCCTAACCCAACTGTAAGCCTGACACTAAAACCACATTTTGAGTCTCAAAAATGCCTTCAAACTCGTGGGGACCAGGAGTTACACTGTACCTGCAGATGTATTTATATATTTTGTTTCTGTATATAACTTGTGCATATCCTTTGTTTGGATACTTACGTTATTGTGCATTACATACGTTCCCTGTGTTTACATACGTTCCCTGTGTTTACATAAGTTGCCTGTGTACCTCTTAAACTTATTTTGTCTTTATTTATCTTATTCTCTTATCCAAATAATGTGAATGTGAAAACCTATAACCTGCCAATGGCGAGATGCCAAACTGTGTTTCATTGTTCTGGTAACAGTGACTCTGTCTGTCCATCTGTCCAGTCCCCATAAGGGCTGTTGGTCCCCACGAGCATAGTAAATTCCAATTTTTGGTCCCCACAATGACATGTAAACACAAACACACACACTCTCAGAGGCCCGGACAGTAAGAAACCTGATGATATTACACTTTTTTGGATGGGTCAGACTTTTATTTGGGCATGTGACGTAAAATTATTAGAACATCTTATTTTTTATAATTTATTCTTTTGTACTTTGTAGCTGGAGACGTTGCATGTTTCCTCAGTGTTAAGCACTGATGAATAAAGCACCAGCGTGGACGAGTCTATGCAGACTTGCTGAGATGCAGATATATCAGCAGTTTGTAGTTATTAGTCATTTAGACATTAATATCCAACTTTAATCCACTGAGCTTTGATAAATATGAGCCTGAGCTCCGCCTCAAATGTGAAACACCCATGAAAATAGCAGTGTATTTGTTTGTGTACATAACTTTAAGTACATTGATTTACTCTGTAGACAGCATGTTTTTTTTATTATTATTATAATACAAAGTGTGAAAAAATGAAAAAGACTCATCCCATGATTTCTGGCGTGAGTGGTGTAATGAGTCACTTCACACCCACTGTTATCTTTTTCCCTTTGAAGGTGGAAAATATTAAAGTCATGTCAACAGCTCAGTTCACTCGAAACCAGACAGGGAGGGAAATAAGGGATCCTTCATTTCCAGAGACATGAGCGAGCAGATTAGCGCCTGGCACCGTTTCACAAACTGGCACGAGACCGAGTTGGAAGCGCACATTGGAAGTCTTTGTGTAATTCTGCTAAAAAGACACGCATGATCGCAGACCTCCACCTCGGCTCCACCTCGGCTGGGAGAATAAGTCTTTCTCAAACAGAAATGAATACCAGGAAAGAACGGGGTGAAACCAAATTAGCTCTCCTGCCTCATTATCAGACTACGGCGCCAAAATTGTTGAGCACAGATTATTTTATTTGCCTTCGGATCATCCTTACTTACCTCATACTGTTTCTGACTGTGTCTTTCCTTCAGTGCAGCCACTTCAGGAAACTGTCTGCTCTTCATTTCCAGCTGTGGTACAGATGTGTCGAGTTTTGGCCCAATGCAATGCTTACAATCCTTCCACTGAAATGGAAAATGCTCCCTAATGTTCATTTCTGGCCTTGTTGTGTATGGCGGGGTTGCCGTGCCTTTTTTAAAAGCAAAATTGTGATATGAAGAACACACGTACATGTTTAGACTCATCCTCTCATGTGCTGCTTACATTACAGCTTCCAAACAGAGACCAGTGTCGTGGTCATGTCCTCAATTGTCTTGCACATATTGTACAGTACAGCCAGCTGCCCACCAGGCTTTTCTTTGTGTGCATAAGTCCGTACATAGACATAGACACACAAAACAAACTCTTTGTTTTTCCATATCCTCAGGGGAAATGGTTATTTGACTTACAGCAGCACAATGTAGCTGACATAAAAGACTTTATTTTAGAGGCCATTGTTTCCTGCTGCTGACTGCTGGACAGAAAGCTAAAGGATGTGTGCGCGGTTACTAGAAATGGATGGTTTCTGGCTCACGGGCAACACAAATCGATTTCAGACCGCAGGAACTTTTTCATAACTGTTTGTTCACACTGTGAGAAGAAGTTCCTTAAAAGTTCTTAGAACAACATTTTGTGTGGTCTTAAAAAATACATGAAGTGAAGAGAAAAAAAGCTGAAGTGCAAAATGAGTAAGAAAGTTTTGCAGTGTTGGTGGAAGCCGCCCACAGGGACAGTGACACTCCGACTGTCTGCATCATGTTGGACGTTTCGTAGTTTCACACTTGCATTGTGAAGCATTACAAACATGAAAGGCTAATGCAATACTTTTGTTAAATCCTCAAATTTAAAACTGAAAGTCTACACTTGAGTTTTTGTTTTTTTTCGGAGTCATTGTGGCGTTGAAGCGCACACGTCAGCTTCACAGTTTGCTTTCAGTGGCCATTTTTACACCACAGGGTTGAGTGTGAACGTGTCACCTAGGCTTAGCAGACTGTGTTGATAAAGTATAAAGTTGCAACTTGCAGACCTGCTACTTGGTGCTAAGTAACAGACTAATGAAATGCTAAAGTGTCACTCACTAACGCTGGAGCTCAGACTTTGACAGGCCATACCACACAGCAGGGCATATAATTTGTCAGATAATTGCTTTAAAATGCTCCACAAGTGCAGAGAGGTCCAGTTCAGGGACTCCAGTTAGCTGAGGTGAAGCCTTGCAAAGATCAGCTGGGAGTCAAACATTTTCAAGCATTTCACAAACTGAGCTACAGAGAAGTGAAGTCGCAAAAAGTTAATACTAATACTTATGGATACTTATGGATACAGTAGCTGTGTTAGTCTTCTTTTCTTCTCTGACACACATGTGAACATCGTCCCCTAATGAGACCGAGATGAAGGCAAATCCACGTCTCCCTCTAACAGGAGCTGGTATTTTACTGTGTTAGACTAAAATAACCTCTAATGTGATCTCTGCATTTTCTGGCTCTCTCACATACATACAACCGCACAGATCACCTCAGGGCGTGTTGCCACTAAGACATGTTATCTGGAAGTGCTTTAGTTAACGCAGGGGAAGAATCTCATAATGAAAGCTCCTCTGTTTCATTCTCTGCTTTGAAAACTGGAAAAAGTAAATAGCTTTAAGCCCAAATTACTGTTTGAAGGTTCTTTTTTTTTCTCTGTGAAGAAGAGGAGGTATTGCTTAGAGAAACAGAGCTGCTCATGTCAAGTTCAGTTCATGTTTATTTATATAGCGCCAAATCATCACAACAGCTAACTCGAGGCTCTTCAACCTGTAAGTAAAGAGCCTCCAGTAGTCAGGAGAAAACCAGCAATCAAACCAGTCAAACAACGCTTTATGAGAAGCACTCGGTGAAAGTGGGACAAATCACAATCAGAATACTTTATATAATTTCCTTGAGGGTTAATAAAAACTTCCTTTTAACTGGAAGAAGCATCTGGCTGAACCAGGCACAGGGACGGACGATGTTTCATGGTCAGATCAGGATGGTTCCATGTTTACGATTGCGACCTGTCCTGTGCCGCCGTTCATCAGCTTCTTTCCTACTTTATTTGGATTGGCAGTTAAGGAATTAAATTGATCTTGAGATGAATTGAAGTTGGTACAAAATCAAAATTCTGTGTAGATGTCCCAGACGGTTCTGGTCCAGCTGGACGCCGTTTTTCTATCCTTTGTTGCACGTTTGTGTTGAATCTCCTTAATTCACTTTCAGATGACCTGATTTATCTCATATTGACTGAGATGATTGTGAATTTGATTTTTGCCATAATCAAGCAGCCCCACTGAGACGTATAAGGTCTGTACTGTGTTCTGTATGGAAAAGTTACCATATTTTCCGCACTATAAGGCGCATTGAAAATCCTTTAATTCTCTCAAAAATCGACAGTGCGCCTTATAATCCAGTGTGCCTTATGTATGAACTCTGGTTGTGCTTACTGACCTCGAACCGATTTTATGTGCTACACGGCGCTCAAAAATCTGTCAAAAATGTTTTAGTACGACTTTGCTAAGCTACGAAGCCGCACCGGAGCATTACGGGTACCATATCAGGAGCCTTGCAGAGTAATCTGGGTCCTAAACTCCGTCCCTTCAGGTCCCAAAGTCAAATGAACACTGCGACATCACTGAGAGTTACAAACTGTTAACTGGGTAGCTGTAGCTCAGGCGGTAGAGCAGGTCATCTACTGGTTGGAAGGTTGGTGGTTTGATTCCTGGCTTCCCCTAGTCTGCATGCCAAATATCCTTGGGCAAGATACTAACCATAAATTGCTCTCCGATGCATCCATCGGAGTATGAATATGGGTGTGAATGTTAGTTAGAAGGCACTAAGTAAATGTGCTTGAGTGAATGGGTGAATGCACAAGTTGTGTAAAGCGCTTTGAGTGCTCAGAAGAGTGAAAAAGCGCTATATAATAGAACCAGTCCATTTACCAAACTGTCTAATTTCTTTCATCTTTAATAAAATGATCATTGTTACACTTGGTAAAGCAGCAACAATCAAGTTTAACATCCAGGCATCCATGAAAACAGGATTTATTAAATTCAGCGGAGTTAGAAGTTAGCAGCAAGCTAGCTCGCTAGTTTCCACCTAAACATGATATAGCATGTTCTGACTGAGAGATTTCTGAAAAATTCAAACGTACAGCTCTGCTATCACTTCCAACATAAATGAAGACAGAAAACTAAACAGCAGTGACGTTTGTAGGGTTACTGAAGTTGGGCTAGCTGCTATATAATGATGTGCTACGTGGTGGCTAGCTACACAGCTATGTTAGCATAACATAAACAGTGAAGCTGGAGGATGAACGCTAACTTTTTTCCACTCGATAAAAGTTAACGTGAGGGTTCCCGATGGTTAGGGACAAATGCAATCGCATGGCAGGATGCTGTAAACGGACCAAACTTCAGTCAGGAGAACAACTGAGATAATCCATCCACAATACCAGGTTAGTCATTCATATACTGCAACAACATGGGAATGGAGCAGTTGTAAGAGAATTCAACATTAATGAATCGATGGTACGGAAGTGGAGGAAGCAAGTTGAGTAAAGTTTGATCTGATTTTGTTTCGCCTAATGTGCCTTATAATCTGGTGCGCCTTATGGTCCAAAAAATACAGTAGATGGATTCAGCAAATCTGTTGCGATCGATCACACAGGCCTAGAGACCTGCTGGCAACTATTTGGCAACCTCCAGTTGCCAGGTAGAAATATGTGTTCTGGTTACCGTGAAATTGGTTGCTAACACCATTCAGGCTGACCAGGCTGCTTCCAGAGACCAAACTCTGAGCTTTCCAATGGTTTATAAAGTTTCGCTGTTAGCCAAATATATTTGTTTTGGATGGTGGACATTTCATTAACATGAATTTTGTGGATAAAGTTCTTCATAGCAGGAATGCAAGGCAATGAAGCAGCAATGAAGGCAGAGCTATTGATCCAGCAGCTGATTAATATTATAGTTAGGTTAAGTTTAGTTTGTGACCCAAAAAGTGAGACTACACCGATCCAAGCAGCCAATGAGGCAGAATATTTTCCCAGCAGTCTGTAACGCCACATCTTTAACCTGCAGACATTATAAAATCGCTCAGATGACGATAAGAATCAAAGCATCTCAAACTTTTGCACAACAACAGCGTGTGAGGGAGTTTGATTAGAGACGGCAGGATTGAGTTCCTCGGTCATCAACGAGCTATTAGTTCATTCTTTTCTACCAGGAAGTCAGAAGGACTTGCAGTAATTGCAGTCCCCTCCACTTACTGGAGATGTTTGTGCACATTATATTCAGTGCTGTTGGGGTTTTATCAAGAGTTTGAAGGAATGCGGGTTATGCTGTGGAATGAATCTTAACTGAATTTAATTACTGCCGTGAGGAAATGGAGGAACTGTTCGCCATTAGTTTGATTTAACGTTATATGTCTAACATCACAGGGGCACAGAACCTCCTCTCGCTCCACATCAGCGTTAAACTGGACCATAAATGTTTCCATAAGTTACTGACAAATTGTGTTTGGTCCTTTGCATCACTTTAACGTGCGCTGAAACACCGCTGTGCCCATTTTTAGTCACAGCTCTTTGAATTGTAACACGCTGCTGAGTTTCTGCCTCTAATACAGAAAAGGTTAAACTACTTTCTTCAAACTACTGATTAAAATGGAGAAAATAAATGCTTTGTTATTTTATGTTAATTGCTAAATGGCTCTGTTGGGCTTGTAGTTTATCCTGTGAAACTGAAGTGTACACAGTGCTGTGCCACATTAAACCAGAAGACTGTAAAGCTGATTCAGCTGTTCCAGATGATCCAAAAATGAAAGGGCTGTGACTTCTGGAGCCTGCTGACTATAAGGGATACAGTCATATAATAGATGTTTAAACCAGTAGCCACGGTGACATCATCCATTGTTTTGCAGACTTGTTTCCAAAGCTTCTAATTGAAGGTTTTAGCCGTCGCCATCCAAGCTTTTTTTAAATTATGGAACTGAGCGAGGGCAATCGTACCAGGCTTCGTTGTCCCTCTGCACGTTACTGGAACTGTAACGCATCAAATAAACATTATTTTGTGTTTAATAAGGCTTGAAACTAGAGAAAGTGTTTACTGAGGTCACAGATCAGTTCCCAGAGGCAATGTCCCCCCTTTTATAAGCAATCTGTGGTTTAAACCCGGGACCCTTTGTTACCAGAGAGACTTCATCAAAGGCAACCGAATTAAAATAAGTCAGTTAAACCTGATCCAAACACAGTGATCCTGAACACGCCCAAACACAGAGAGGAAACCGTGCACCCACTTTAATACTTTTCTTGGGAAAACAAAGGATGGCGTAGCTGTTTGGGTTGAGCTCTTCCCTTCTGCCTCCTCCATAAAAATCAAAGTAACCACCTCAGAGTTGTCCTTTATATTTGTTGACAGTTTGTATGTGAGATGTTAAACAGCTGATGTTTGCACCTCATCCTTTTACTCTAAACACGCTGACTAAAGACTCATTTCAGTCTGTTAGGGATTTAAAAGCCTGACGCACAAACTTAAGACCCGCGGCAATAAAACGAGATCCGGCCTGATTAGCCCGAACACATCCCGTATAATTACAGAACACACCCACCCATTTGTACACCGACACACATCTCGTGTCTCCGGATGCTCAATCAGCTCCTCACCTTTGATCTGAGGGGCACGACTGATGACTCGTCTTCTATCTCTATTGTTACAGAGGGAATAAAAATCGTCCTCAAGCTCGTCTCTGACGCGCTGCAGCTCTGGAGTTTGTTTCAGGCCCAGTTCACAACCTTCACTGACATGTTAGAAACAACCGAGCTGAGCCAGCAAACATTTATTCTGAGGCCGCGATGGTTCTAAAGAAGCCAATAATCAGAGGAGACTGCTTTATTTGGCTCAGTCACTTTCATTTATAAATCCAGTTTCTTATAAACTTCACAGGCCAAACTCCCGAGGCTTTTATTGGTAGTTCTGCTTGTCTTTAATTTACTCATTCAAATCGATCTCACTTTCATATTCCTGAGTGTAATCCGTCTCTCACTTGGTGTTGCATAAATAACGTTTTATTCGATGTAAAATAACCATAATCTCAGCTCACCTCACTCTGAAGCGAGTTCCCATCCTAAAAATAACTGTTAGGAGATTTTATTACACTGTGTGTGTGTGTGTGTGTGTGTGTGTGTGTTTACCTATCTTTGTGGGGACCAACAACCCTTATGGGGACAAAAACCTGGTCCCCATGTTTGAAGGCATTTTTGAGATTTAAAATGTGGTTTTAGTGTCAGGGTTACAGTTAGGGTATGGGTAGGTTTAGGGTAAGGGTTAGGCATTCATTTTTCATGGTTAGGGTTAGGGGCTAGGGAAAGCATTATGTCAATTATATGTCCCCACAAAGATATGAATACCCGACGTGTGTGTGTGTGTGTGTGTGTGTGTGTGTGTGTGTGTGTGTGTGTGTGTGTGTGTGTACATTTGGATGCTGTCTGTGTGTAGAAACATCTCCTGTCTTTTACAACTTGAACTTGTCCTTTAAAAAATACCTTTTCTGTTTCCCAGGGAAACTTTATTTGCTTCCTGCTCCTTGAATCAAAGGACACAATCAGACCAACTGGACAGGTTTAATGTCAGGCACTTAAAAGATACAAAGGGTGCCGAGTTTGTGACACTTTCCCACTTCAGCGCTGTAAAAAACAGTTTGGCTTTTTAAAACTTTATTACAGCTGTTAGAAGAACATTTCCATCAGTAACTGCTTTCTCTTTAACATCATCGCACTTCAGAGCTCCAGAGTCCGGCTAATTTCAGCTCCATTGTTTCCTCCCATTATTCAAATAATAAAGGCCTACTGTGTGTTTGAGTTCCTGTAGAGTGTGTGTGTGTGTGTGTGTGTGTGTGTGTGTGTGTGTGTGTGTGTGTGTGTGCACTCATTGTTAAAGACTGAGTGTCCCAGGAGGAGTTTGATTTGGATTGAGCTGCATTTACTGTTCCTGCACGCTGAGCTGCTGTTTGTGAGTTTGCAGTAAACGGCCTCCTTATTGTGAGGACGGCTCAGAAAATGTTTCCGCTAATAGGAAAGAGAAAGCGTGGAGAAAACACAAATCTCTGATAAATAAACGATAAACAGGAAGGTTACAGGTTGTTTGTGCTGGAAATCTTTTTCAGATGATTTTTGATGTATTTTTAGCTGTTAGTGGACCGAGGGGCTCTAAATACACAAACATTAGAAATCAGTAAACTAGAACTCTGCTGATGCGTTACCCATAGTTACATAGTTATTAGTAAGTTGTCACATTAGCTCAGGGAGGCAAGCTTGGTTTCTAAAGTTCAGGGAAGGTTGGCGTTTAAAGTCAAAGATCATTAAAACAGTCAACAACCTTTGTTTTGTAGAAACTGACAATTTAAGATAAAAAATAATGTTAAACATATTCATAGTTCTTCCAGTGGTTATAAACAGGTCCAGCTGTTTCTTTTAACTCTGTCACGGTGGCTTCAGTACTTTTAGAAATCCTCTGCCTCCACCGAGGCTCGTGTTGGCTCATGATGACACTGAAACACACAGCACACAGTGAAAAGCTGTCATCCTTTTTGATAAATCCCTTTAGCCTAATCTTTGTAGGCGGGCAGACAAAGGGCTAAAGCTAAAGTGTGTGAAACATATGGCTCCGGGTCCAGAAGTGACCTGTCAGAGAGTCCAGTGCGGCCCACAGGTTGGCTTTTGGAACATGTGGAAATGAAAGTGTCAATTTTGGTCTGTTAACTGTAATTTTGTCACTTTTATAACCTTCTTACTTATAGAGACAAAACTATGGCATAGTTCATAAATGTATTCATAAGTGGCTATATTTATTTATTTATTTATTTATTTTGTGAATGTACGTCTTAAAACGTAAACCCAACGAGTTGCGCTGATGGCTTTCTTTGATTTACTTCGTTATAATGTATAAAAACAGCGCCGTATTGTTGAAGTTGCCTTTTTCTTCCATCATCTGAGCGATAAAATGTGTCTTTAAACTTCTTCTCACTGAAAGAGAAACAATTTGAAGGCTCTTTTGTTTAATAGGCTCTGTATTTAGTGAGCTGGCTCACTTAAAGTCAAATTAGGTCGAATCCGTCCCAAGAAGTAATAAAGCGCTTTTGCAGTCCTGGTCAAAATGTTCCTTTTAGCTCTTAACTCTTAAACCTTTGGTGGAAACACATGAGACAACATCCATGATGGAACCTCTGGGGCTGAAATATGAAGCAGTTGCCAAAACTGCAATTTCTCTAATGGCTGCTTGAGACTGGCTCCAAGAGTGAGTGAGTCCCCACAGACTGCCATGTTGGCGGTTCCCACTTTGCAGCCTGCAGAGAAAATGTTTTTGCTCTTTATAGCTAATTTGGTCCTTTTGTAGCAACTGTACACAGACTTGGATATTTTGTAACTCATGCATTTGCAGTCTTGGTGGCGTGGGCTCTTTGAGTGACAGGGGGTCCTGTGTTTGTGGAGCTTGTGCCTTCTGGAGCATTTATTCTTTGCACTGGTCTGTAGAGTAAAGTGTGTCCTTTTGGTAAATAAAATGATCTGTGGGAATGTTATCTATGGCTGATCCTCGGGTGTCTGTGTCTCTGCAGTCTGTGAACGTCTGGTAACCTGATATCTCTGCTTTTCATCGTTTCATCCTCAACAAAAAATCAAAGCGGCTCAGTGATGAACTCGAGGTTTCAGATTTAAACTTTATGTTTATAAAATCAATTTCATTTCATTTTTCCTGTTTATGTTCCCGGGAATATAAGCGGAGTGTCCTTTCCTTATTACTCCACGTTTCCTATCAGTGAAATGTGAGTATAAATATTTAATATAGATCTGGTGTTAATCGACCTTTGGTGTGTGATGTAGGGTGTGTGTGTCACTGTTTGTCCAGCTGTGTGTGTGTGTGTGTGTAAGTAGTAAAAGCCAGAGCAACAGCAGATATGGAGGCAGTGGGAGGAGGTTATCTCTGCTCCTCTCATACTTTATCAACACAGCAGAGATTCAAACCACAGATACACACCGTGGACGCACACGGGTCACACACACTGCATGGCAGCCCGGCTGGGAATGTCTCTGCTCATCTCTGCAGCGTTTCTCGGCACGTCTCAGCCTCTTTGGCAGCCAAACAACCTGCATTTGAAGGTTTAATGTGACTCCAGAAACTGAGCTTAGACCGATGTACCGGCTGGTATTCGGCCTGTTGGAACGTCGTCCACCCACCAGTGGAAGGATTGAGATTCTTTCCTGACCACAGTCATGTAAAAATGGCCTGTTTTCTTTTTCCAGACATGCTGGGTATTTATTAATTCTTCATTTGTAAAACGATCACAAACCTTTCTGTGTGATGTAATATTTTTCTGGTTAGCGTGGCTTAAAAATGCTGAAACACTGAATAACTGAGCTCAGTCTGCTGCAGTGAACTCAGTTCAAATGAAGTGTGATTTAACAAAATGAAAATTAGTTACTAAGTAGACTTGGATATCTGTAATATAACCAGGTAATAAGTGAAGTCTGTGTATGGGGAAACGCTGGAGTATGTAGCAGTGCTGTCACATTAAAGCTTCAGCGTTTCATACAGAGATCCAGCAGGCACGCAGATCACAAACACAGGCAAGCTGCAATCCGTTTCCTTTATGGGAAATCTGTCCTCACGCTTATAGCGGAGGAGACGAGAATGCCGAGTCGAACCTCTGCACCTACAAAAGGAGCCAGCAGAGGCGGTGTTATCAGGAGGCATCCTGGGCAGATTCCAGACTTTCCACCAGAGGATTTGTGGGCATATTTATGAGACCTCGGAGCAGATCCGGGGGAGATCCCGGGGAGATTACTTGTATCTGCACTTTGAGTTCTTCTGGATCTGGAAATCATTGGTGGGAAGCAGAGAGTTTGAATACCTTTCTTAACCTGCTGCCACTTCAGTCCTTCAGTGCATGCATGTTATTATGTTAAACTACTCAAATCACTGCCAGCTTTTTAAGTCCAACTTTTCTTATTTGTAGACACACTTTAAAGAAATATTGCAAATTTCAGATGTTTGCAGTGTTGCTGTGACTGCTTTCATTCAGACTATCTTTGATGCTGGATGAAGTTCCTTCATCAGAATTAAAGAAGCCATTCGTTGCTCCTCACGGGGTGAATACCTCCGTTTTTAGCAAACCTCTCGTGTCTCAGTGTGTGGACATGAGAGCAGCCTTTAAATTTATGTCTTTGTCACACCCTTAGCTGCGTAGCGGCTTTTAACGCTCCCCTCAGACTGATTGGAATCTTTCATGAACTTCAGCTCATCTGGTCAGACTGGAACTTTGCTGTCCTGGGGTTTGAAGCTTTTGGGGAGAAATATGGGCGAATATTTGAAGACTCGTGAGGTGTTGTGGTACAGATGAAGAGTGATGATTCATGCAACTTTTTTCCCCACAGAGGGCTATACACCCTTAGACACAGTATGCAAAGAGCCAACTGAGACAACAAAGACATTATGGAGACATTTTTCAGCGTCCTGCTGATGAAGATGTAAATTGATGGCCCGTCATGTGGTCGCTGATCTCGTCTCAGAATGATGAATGTTGATGTGTAATGAATAGAGTTTTAATGGGCAGTTTGGGCTCTTTGTGGTAAGAAATACATATAATATAACATTAAAAATAAAAACATGTTGCATTTGACTGCAGATTTGGATTATTAGAAATGAAAGTGGTTCCAGTGTTCCCCACAGATTTAGATTCTGTTTGTGGCAACAGGAGGTTGCACCAGCTTTTTAAAAATGTGTTATGAAATTATTCCATCTACAAGTTTCTACTCTGCAAAGGTTTTATGTCCGAAGTTCTTTGTGGCAAATAACAGAGCTGCTCTCCACCGAGGCCGTGCACATTACCTCCAAGTCCACCTTTTGGAAGCAGAAATTTAAACCTGCTGCAGTTTCTAAGGTTTGTAGTGGAAATCCGGTCCAAGATGGTAGAATTGGAGTTCTGGATCTCGCCGTCCAGTGAGCCAACTGAAAGGGAAAACCATGAGACAGGAAGGGCGCCAGACTTTAAAACTAGCCATAATATGCTCATATTAACAGCGAATGATGGATGATTGAAGCCCCTAAAATATTTGGATGTCTGATCTCTGGCAGCAGGTTTGGTGAATGATATTTTATTTCCAGCTTCTCATGTATAAGTCACATGATACTCTTTAGCAGAGTCCAAACAGGTGAACGGTTTCACAGATACTGAAGCTTGAATATGAAAGAAACACATTTTCATCCGATGTCAGTGTGATATTTCCCAGGTATGAATCCATGTTCCAAACTCTTCTGGTGATATTATATCCAGCATTTCCAGCAGTGGTCGCTCTCATTATCCCAGCTTAATAATGGATAGATTACATTGGGATTTAATGGAATTTTCATCCCTTGATGGCAGCTTGCTGTCACCTATCATCCAGTCTGCTTCTGGTTTCATCATGAAGCTAAAAACATAATTTTTATGTGCTGTTCCATAACATATTAATGCATACCCACTCATGGCGTTTCCCACAAAAGAAACCATTGTTTGAAGGAGCAGATGCCTGTCCACACAGCAGCACGTACTGCATCTGAAATGTCATTGTCCTTCAGACCTGGCAGCTAATGTTTAAGTCACTGTAGCTGCAGCGCCGTCCTGCAGCAGCTCTGAAATCAGATCCGTTCTTCTACCACCTGAAGCATTGAAGGCAGTAAACTCGATGCAGAAGTTCTTGACTGCAGCTTGCAAAAATCTGCACTTCAAAGCTGGTTTCTGCCATGAAAACGTCTGTAAGTCCTCAGAAAGCAGCAGAAGTGAAACAGTACCCTGCCTCCGCTCCTTTAGCTTTACTGGTCGGCTGCCAGAGCCGCTGCTGCTCTGCACGCCGTTATCGGCTGTGCCGTGAGTGGCTGATGGGGGTTTGAGCTGCCCGTGGCCCGAGTGACAGCCGTCAGAGTAATGAAGGCCGCTTTTCTTTAAGAAGACAGAGGAGGGGGGATGAAGATGAAGAAGAGGTGAAAACATGAAAAAAGTGAGGAGGGGGGAAACAAGTTTTAGAAGTTTAAGCCTCACATGTATTCACGGCTTTGTCTCGGTGTGAGGAGATGTCGGCAGGGTCTGCTTGTGTGGGGTTGCCTCCCCGCTGGTTGGTTGTTTTTTTGCTTGGCTGCTCCCAGTGTTCCCACCGCATCCAGTGAATAGACGCTCCTTTCACTGCTCCCTAAGGCGCCTAATGAAGGGAGGATTACTTTATGTCTTACTCACTGTGTGTCAGTCTTTCAGATTGCTGTGCGAGGACAACACAGCTTACACTGCAAGACAGTTTAAATCCACGTGAGACGACACTCAGACATTTCTGTCTCCAGTGAAGACTCGATCCATTTGCATGTGTTTGAATGTTGCAGTGACCCCTGCACCGAGGCCTCCGGATGCAGATCAGGGCCTCTGCAGAGAGCTGAACAGATGAAGATGTGCTCGTATACATCTCCATCACAGATTCGTCGTTTTGGGAGCATTTTTGGTGGAAATGGCTTAATTGTCATGTTAATGCTCTTTTTTGGGGGTCTGCACATTCTTCCCTCTTTTTTTATTTCATGGTGCTTTTAAACGATGCTGAACATCCATCCTTTTCTCAAAATAAAAGTGCCATTCGTTGAAAGCAGAGGATTTTTCTATCATCCCTGTGAATGTGAGAGTGGCAGCCTGTCCAGGGTGGACCTGCCACTGAACTCAGACAGGCTCCAGCCTCCCACTGCAGCTCTATGCAGCTTAAATAAATGCAGTTCTTTTATTTGGAAATAACTGGGCGATAAGTAACCTGCTTGTACAGTGAGTCTCTCGTCCTGCAGACAGACTCTTTGTCTTGTATTTTATGTTGAACTCGTTCGACTGTCATGTTTATGCACTTTTTCAGCCATGCATTTGCACATTCTTCTGTTTTATGCAAGTATAGTCTTATCACAGAAACTACTTTCACATTCTCGTATTTTTATTCAGGAGGAAATTAGGTCTGGTCTCTCTGTAGGAAAATAAGGGCGTGGTCCTCGTCTTCCTGCAGAGAGACCAGACCTGCCGCTAACTTTCTTTCTTTTACACCTTTGGCTGAATACCGAACTTTAAAGCTCCCTTCAGACTGATTGTAATTTCAGGCCGTTATGAACCTGCAGTGAAGACTTACTGACTGCTCAGCAAACATATGGACTCGTGTGTTATTGCAATATGTCAGAAGTCAGGTCGTCTTTAAAGGAGCGTTCCCCAGACGGAAATATCTAGTCAGCTTAAATTTAAGGAATTCAGAAGTTGTTTTTACGGATTGATTCTGATCAAAATTCCTTTTATCAGGCTCAACAGCTAGTATTAATATAACCCGATGAAGCAAACGGAGTGGGGAGAATAATATGCAGGAGATTCACAGTCCACAGACTAACTGCATGTGTTTGGACTGTGGGAGGAAGCTGGAGCACTGAGAGAAGCCACGGAGGCAGAAATCTAAGAAACTACAAATACATAAAGAATACTAGATTTTTTTTAAAAGCCTATAAAAATGTACAAAAGATGCAGGAGATAATAATAATAATGGATTGGATTTATATAGCGCTTTTCAAGGTACCCAAAGCGCTTTACAATACCACTATTCATTCACTCTGACATTCATACACTGGTGGAGGCAGCTACAGTTGTAGCCACAGCTGCCCTGGGGCAGACTGACAGAAACGAGGCTGCCATATCGCGCCATCGGCCCCTCTGGCTAACACCAGTAGGCAAGTAGGGTAAAGTGTCTTGCCCAGGGACACAACGACCAGGACAGAGAGCCCAGGGATCGAACCGGCGACCTTCCGGTTACAGATGCGATTCCCAACCCCCTGAGCCACGGTCGCCCCACATGTAATGATCACTACTGAAATTATATTAACGATGCTTGTTTACAAAACATACCCTGACCCTCTTTACATAAAAGGTTTGTTATCTTTGATTTTGGATTTTTAGATGAGGTTTCTAATTAGTTTTTATTGTAAGCAACCAACTATCCTACAATGATGTGCACAGAAAATCAGTTCAGGGCAAACGACGAAGAATTAAAGTTTATTTTTCAGACAAACAAATACTAAGATGTACTTTTCTCTATATTAACAGAACTGTTAAAAGTATTAAAGGGCCAGGTTTAAACTCTCTTCTGTCTCTTCTAACTGAACTCAGAACTTTGTAGACATGAAGACGTACGCTGGAGATCAGACTGACGGTAGGATGTGACAGATGTTTGGGTTCTTTTTTAATGGGCAGCAGCAGGTTGCCTGGAGGGTTCTTATTCAGTGAAAACACACAGACACACAAAACTCCTTCCTGGCGTTTGTTGAGACCATAACAGAGCTGGGTTTCCTGCTGGTCAGGTCTTTTTTTCCAGCTCCACCCTTCTCCAAAGCCCCAGAAGCAGGAACATGAAAGCAGCCATCCATCGAACCAGACAAAGCCCAAACATCAGTGGACATGAGCGATTATACGCACAGGCAGAAGCACGTCCACCCACGCACCTTCACTCTGCACAAATCACACGGAGACATTTCAGACAAAAAACATGAAAAAAATCACGACTACACACACACAGACACACACAGACACACAGACACACACAGACACGGGGCGCCTCGCTCTCTGCACCCTCATTATATTGTTCGCTCACGCTAACAGAAGGCGGCCGTTTCCTTCTGGGCTCCTTCCAGGAACAGCTTCACTCCTGAAAGAATAAAAAGGCTTTAAAGAAAAGACTTGTTCACTCTGCACCTGCTGGATGACCTGAGCGGGGTCAGGCCAGCAGGTCTGATGGTTTCAGTAACAGTGTGGAGACAGACCAAACATGGAGAGGTTCAGGACACCGAGGTCGGCGCTGTGAACTACGTCTAAGCCCACAGCGAGTGATTTTTCTGTACTTGGTGCAGAAGAAGCAAAGTGAAAAAGAAACTTCAGCTTCACTTGGTTCACTACTCGGTCATTTAACGCATCTGTCTGTTTGTTGATGAGCAGAAAGTCTCTTTTTAAAGGTGTAATCACTGACAAAAGCTTCTGGTTCTCAATGGAAACCTAAATATGGACGGAATAAGAGTGAAAAGGTGATGTTTACTCGTTCGTCTTTATTCCCGTCTCTGTAAACGACCTGACAGCCATCGATGGGATCCAGAGTATCTTCCTGAATCCACCTCTGTCCTGCTGTTTTGCCATCGCCGCTTCATCCTTTCTCTGCATCTTTTTTCATTGCTCTTGTTACCATAACGGCTAACTAAAGCACAATCAGCTGCTCCCTGGTGTAAAGAGAGTGAGCAGGGAGTTGCTGAGAAACGTCACTTGAGCGCAGTAATAGCAGGAAGAAACAGAACAGAGGCCTCCAGTCACGCATGCCCTCAGATGGGACAGTGCCAAATACAGCCTGAAGCAACTACGGCGTCACGATCTTCAGGGTTCTTACCAAAGGAAAATGTTCTGGGATAAAATCCATGTTTGCATGTGTATGTATGTGATTCCTGCCTCAGCACTGATGGGTTTGGTGGTTGTGGCTCAGGTCTGGGGATCGATTAGTTCACTGGCATGTCCTGTACCTCTCCTCCATCACCTCACTTGACACATTCACGCAGTCCAGTGAACAATCCCGCCGCCTGTGGGCCTCTCTTATCTAGTTTCTACCGACTCAGTCGCCCTCGATGCCATCGATGGAATCCATCCAAAAGTGGCTGAGATATTCAACCGGTGTTCACAGGTCCAGCTAAAAAACACACCCAATCTTTAATATAGAGCAACTAATAACTATTAAGAACTATGTCCATCCATCCATCTTCATCCGCTTTATCCGAGGCCGGGTCGCGGGGGCAGCAGCCTAAGCAGAGAGGCCCAGACCTCCCTCTCCCCAGCCACCTCCTCCAGCTTATCCGGGGGAACACCAAGGCGTTCCCAGGCCAGCCAAGAGATATAATCTCTCCAGCGTGTCCTGGGTCTGCCCTGGGGCCTCCTCCCGGTGGGACATGCCTGGAACACCTCACCCAGGAGGCGTCCAGGAGGCATCCTTGTCAGATGCCCGAACCACCTCAGCTGGCTCCTTTCGATGTGGAGCAGCAGTGGCTCTACTCTGAGCCCCTCCCGGATGGCCGAACTTCTCACCCTATCTCTAAGGGAGAGGCCAGCCACCCTTCGTACGAAGCTCATTTCTGCCGCTTGTATCCGCGATCTCTTAAGAACTATGTGTTTTATTTAAAAGAGGAAGGCTGTAGCCTTGATTTTCTTAAACGTTGAGTTCAGTCTAACAGATTGAATAACAGGCTGCAGGTGTTCAAGTCTCGCCTCTAACAATGCAGTTGAAGAAAGCATAACAATATATGACAAACTTCAAAATGATGGGAGTTGTTTAAGAATCAGGGGTCCCTGTTTCCTTGTCCTCGCTGTCCTTGTGTGGAAGTGACATCAGCTCTTTTCCTCTTCCCAGAAACCCCCAGAGTGAGAGGATATTTCCTACAGGCCTTGAACAGATAGAGGGACACGCAGTGATCATAGAAAGAGAGAAGGGGGGTAAAAAAGAAGAATTTCCTCTTCCCAGAATTCCTCATAGAGACCAGCTCCGTTCCCACAATGATGTTTGTTTGTCTTGACTCTGAGCTCAGTCATCTTTGTGGAAAAAAACAAGCCGTGCACTTGTCTCGGGTGCGGCTCCTGTGGTTTCACCTCAGAAAGGCTCCACTCTGGTTTCACTTTATCTGTGCGAGGTGGTTAATGAACTGTGGAATAAAAGGACTCCACGGTGTCTTTGTGGCGCACCGGACTGTGGCGTGCTGAAAGGAAATTAAAGCGATGGCGATCCCTCAATGTAATTCCAGGCAATCAGACATTATTCAAAATATAAATGTAGCGTGACCCCAAAAGACAAAAGCATGGTGGAAAATACACTCCACAAACCATGAATGCAACACATAAACACACATTTAGACAGGAAATGCATGCAAAGGAAAGAATCTGGGGTGTCACAGTTCCTCGTTGAAACTAGGCCACATCAGTTACGCACAAGGTCTCCAATGGCTACAGTGCGGTGACACATCAGGTTATGACATCACTGAGGCGTGGCTGTCACCCCAAGCTTGAGCCGTGGGACAGAGGAGTTCACGGGCGACTGAGCGGCTGTCAGGTGCCCACGCTATCGTCGCTCCGCCACCGTGCTGACAGGTCTGAGGCGTTAGTGCTGGTTCCAGACTCCGGTCTGGTCTGGACGTTGTACCAGAGCTCTTGTGGTTTGATCAGATGCAGCTTTGCAAAGCTAAGGCGTGCTAACATCCTCTTTCAGAGAGGCGTTCCTCTGGCTTCCAGCAAGCCATACTTGTTTCTCTTCTCCTAACTGTACTGTCATCAACATCCGTGGAACATCTGTGGACAGCTCGGGCGGAGTTTTCCACATGACACGCACAGTTATAAGCACTCATTGCTCCAGTTCCACATTAATTAGTTTGTAGTAACTACGTCTGCTTCTCACAGGAAAACAATCCTGAACTAAAAAGCAGACGGTCTCCTTGGAGTCCTTAATGCCGACTGAAAACATGTCTGGACTCCCTGCTATGAATCAAACTGTTCCTAATAAATACCTAAATCAAATATCTGGTTTCCTCTTGGACCTCGCTCTAATCACCAGACTTCTCCCCTCATAACAAAAGTAAGTCTTTTTCCTGCCTTGTTGTTCTGAGCTCAGTGCTGGTTATAAATGACTCGTCTTATTTAAAAGAAAATCTCTAATTTCTCTAATTGGTATTAATGATGGCTAAAGTCACATTTAGCTTTTCCAGCACGATGTAGCAAACCAAAGTTGTGCCTTAGGGATTTTGCAATCTGTTCTCTATGCATCACACAGAGTTCACATGTTCTTGGTTCACATTCAACAAAACATAGCTCTGGAGAAACTCCCCCCCTCCCAGGCTGTGGTGTGTGCAGAGCAGAGTGGCAGCGTGGATGATAAAGATTCAGGGGAACGTCAAGCATCTTCCAGGTGCAGCTAAACAAGTCAGAGCGAGTCTCCTTTTGTTCAGATCCTTCCAGCGAAAACTTTCACCATCACTCATGTTCTTGACCTCGATTCAAGAATTTTGTTTTCTTTCCTGCTGAGAGTCTGACGTCCGCCAGTCCGGCTCTGAAATCGTGTCTCAGAGCCGTGAAACGGGCCAGAGGACCGACTCCTGTAAACAAAACTCTAAAATCAAATCTCAGAGTGTCTCCCGTGGGCATCTGAAACGGCTCAGTGTGGCCATTCTGAATGCCTCTCACAGCAGACGCACTGAGCCTAAGAGAAATTTGTAAGATGATGAGAATGTGACGAACCTGTGAATACGCACCTGCAGCACACTCGTATCCAGGGCAGGTCCTGGCTTTCACTGCTGGTTATATTTCTATTACTGCTGCTATAAATTCCATCCAAATAAGCTTTAACGGCTTTGACTCTGAATCAAGAATGCAGCAATAATTTTCTCTTCACAGAAAAAAACGAGTCAGTCCGATTTATCACGACTTAACAGGCCGTAATGGGGGATCTCTGTGAACCCTGAGTGTTTTAAAGGATGAAAGGATGTGGCTAAATGTGCGATGACTGACGCACGCTCACCCCCCTCTTTTTGTCACATCTGCACTTTTTAATAAATCCTGAACAGCTGCTTCTTCAGCTGGTTTACAGCTGTGTGGCAGGAGAACAAACATCAGATATAAAGCAGGAGTTGGGATAAAGGCAGCGTGTTCTCAGTGACTGTTTGATGGTGGTTGATCTGCTCAGTTTGGTGCAGACAACTGAAGCAATGAGCAGCAGAAGGAGACACTTTATTGATAAAGAGAAGCCATTTATATACTGCACAGATATTTTAACATCCACCAAAGGATCTGTTTTTTTTATCCATGCAGAATGATGCACCCACCTCGCTTTTATTGTGAAGGTTCTGTTTGCTGCTGTTCAGCCCTGGCTCTTCCTGTCTGGTGTTTTCCTATCAGCTGATCTGTTGGCCTGGTTGCTGTTGTGCCCATCTCGATATCGTTCATCTCCCGGAGAGTCTCAGAAACCAGAAGAACGAGCCACAGCGCTGAGAAGCTGGGAATCGCGCCACTAACACTTCACCCACGATACGACGTTGTTGTGATTCTTAACATTTTTGCGACATGCAGAGTATTTTAACATGTGTTGGGATTTGTCACCCTTTTCAACTGCAAATTATCTCCTCAAATTTAAACGTTGTCCGTATCTGTTTCATGTGAACGTAGATACGGTCACCACTTCGCTGAGATCTCAAAATGATCCAGAGGAGCATGAATCAAAGTCCTCGGAGCTGTAAAAAGAGGAACAGCAAAGTTAGAGGAACACAGCAGACCTTACAAATGGAGAAGGAAAATACGGCACCATAAATATTAAACATACATTAGAGAATCTTTCACAATAACACGCCTTGTTCAGCATCTGCTTTTGCTTTGTAAATGCTTTTACCTCTGCACAACGTGCCAGTCATGTCTGGCAACGCGAAAGCTTCAATAAAGTAAGTCCAAAGAGTTATGTGCTGTAAAAAACCCAAAAGAATAGAAGAAGAAAAGTTTCCCGTCCTTTTGAAATACCGAGCAATACTCTGAGATTTACTGCCTCCTGATGCTTTTGCTCTTATTATTTCCATCCCTGATAATCGTAGAACACGTTATCGTAAACTGCCCAGTTACAGTACTTTACTTCCTTTGAATATTGCTTATTACAAATATGCAATGAAAGCACATGGAGATATTTAATATTGTTGCAAATATACTTTTGTGTTTAAAGAGACTTTTGTATTTTTCTCTTCTCTTCAAATATAGAAATAATGTAAACAACTTCCCATTTGTAGAAGCCGGCCTATCACAGCTGTAATAACAGGGCTTCTTTACTGTGCCTCTTATTTTTATTGCTAATTACAATTAGACACACAGATCTATAGATTCTATAGGAATAGAATTAAGAGGACGGATGGACGAATGGACGGACGGAGGGACGGACGGACGGATGGATGGATGGATGGACGGACGAACGAATGGTTGGATGGATGGATGGATGGATGGATGGATGGAGGGTTTCTGTCATGCTTGTGATGAGCTCGATCTTGAAGGTGTTGTTGTTTAAAGGGTTTTCACACATTCCACACGTGCTCGTGTATTCGACTCTTGCATAAGCTGCACATTCGTACTGTCAGCACCCTGCCCGTCTGTGTGACCTCAAACCCGCCGTCAGTAAACCAAGAATGTTGTTATGTTCTGCTCGCTAAGAGAGATAAATAGACGTTGGGCGTGTGTTTCAGCTGTACAGTCAGGTACCAGTGGGTGCCTGCTGGATCGGGGGCCCCGGGGCTGTCCACCTGCTCACTGAGGACTGATGTGAACTCCCCAACACCCACCGAAACACACGAGCTCATAAGTGTAGAGAAATGAAGCAAAGGTTGAAATGTCAACAAGCTGCACTCCTGTTATTCACAGTAACACTAATTAGCAGGCATCAATTTCTCTGAGATGCAACTATTCATTCGAAGGGTGTCACACGAGTCACACGGACACAGACACCAATCAGAGATCGTCTGGATACCACCAGTCACTGGTTGGTAACCAGTGACATCACGGGCGTTGCCATCTTCTCTCTAGGCTTATGTGACTAAGGGCTAATTGAGCGCTCCACCCTTCTTGTTTAAATATGATCTTATATTTTTTATTTTGGGAGTTTAAAGTTGCAAATGAGGTGATTAGAACGAGGTGACAAAGGCTCCTTCTGTCATATTTTGCTTTATCTTTGTATAGTGGGAAGTTTAGTACACAGGAAACACTTTTCATTCTTTAAGTACATTTTGCTTTCCTAAGCCTGTTTTTGAACCAAAGACTTCTTCTTCTTCTACTGCAGAAGAAGAAGAAGAGCGTGGTCAGGTTGTGGAGCTGCATAAAACATGGGTGAAGGATAAAGATTATTAGATTAGGGATTTGTTGGAAATAAGTCAGCGTTACATGAAAGGGAGACAGACGTGGATTTAAGAAACAAAGATATTGCACGTCTCAGTGTTGAAGTATGAGTGGAGGGATTAGCGGGGAGGTTCAGATGGAAGAAGAGGAGTTATTAAATCATGATGAGGATTAGAGGGTTGGCAGAGAGATATTGTAAAGCTGTCACCTTCGCTGGTTGACTTATAACAAGAAATATAAAGTAAGGGAGAAGACTCGGAGGAGGACGGAGGGAGTAAGAGAAAAGCGATCAGGTGCTAACAGCAGAGAGAGGGAGTTTCAATAAAGAGGGTTAAAGGAGGGAAAAGTAGAGCAGTGAAGAGGAGGATGATGCAGAAAAACTCAAACGTGAAGGTATGAATTAAACGAGACCAGAAAGAGTAGAAGAAGAACAGCGGGAGTCCTCCACCTCTCTGCTGATAAATCATCCCAGCAGTTAAAATGAGATTTTTCAGCTTCCCTCAAGTGGCCAGCCACGTTTTCACCTCACCTCCTGTAAACATAATAAAACTACTTAATCCCCCGACCAGGAGCGAGACACGCTTGCTTCTACTCTGCGGGGAGATGAAGGTCACAGAAAGCATGTGAAGCATTCAGAGGCTCTGATTTTATAAGCAGCTCCAAAGTGTGGACGGTGCCATCGCACCAGGAGCGGCCGAGCCTCCCATCTCCTCCTGCGGCGTTGCCTAATTCACTTGAAAAAAGAACCAAATACTTAACTTCTTTGCAAATCTAGAGTCTTGGAAGGGTTTTCTGTGAGGTGGCAGTGAAATCATTTCAGTGATGCCTGCAGGATTTCTCTGCCTGGGCTGCAGGAAGGCCTGCAGACGAATGAACCGAATCAACAAGAACACAAAAATGTTTCATTTCCTTTAAAGCGCGATGTGTTGGGAACCAACGGGAAGCCCGTTTTAGACATTTTTATCCTCTCATCATTCAAACAAACCTCTCCTTCAACTAACATAGGAAGCTGTGCACAAAGAGTGGATATCTGTGAGCAAAAACAGCCTATTTCAGGAGCTCCGGGTTTGAGGATGTGGGTTACAAGGTTACTGATACACAGTCTGACTCTTTGATATCACTCAGCTTTTCTTCTGCATCGTCCTGACCTCCATCAGCTCAACGCAAGAAAGCATCGCAGGGTGCTTGTGCATTAAAACCTGCAGTGATTCCTGATGAGGCTGCAAACCGGGATGTGACACAGCTTGTTGTGTTTACTCATTGTTTGGCAGCGACCCCCGCCATGCAGCAGGAACAGAAAATAAAGATGGATCCAGCTGATAACCATGGGAACGGTTCTCCACAACAATATCGCCCACTTCTACTCTCTGGCTGCTTTATGGCTCCGATGCGTGATACTGGGACACAGTTCTTAGACCGTGTGTTTTTGTGTAATCGGTCCAAGAGAACAACCTCCGGGGATGGAAAAGAGCCAACGCTGGTGTGCCAAACGCTGCAGGTCCTCTAATGTTTACTTAAGGTTCCAATAGTGACTCATAGACTCCTGTGTTAATGTCCAATTTTAAAGCAGAGAAACAAACTTCTGTGTTCATAGGTTATGAATTCACTAACCAAGCTAATTTATAATAGCTGATAAAGTTAAAATAAGTGTAGCCCAGCCATGGTGGCTATGTCCGTATTTTATATATAGTCTTTGACTTGATCCCTGTTTCTTTTAGTGGGTTTTTCCATTCATACAACTGTACTGATTTATTAGTTGCATACTACTCTTAATGTCAGGTGATGCTAGTACAGCCACAGTGCTAAAGGTTTAACTCAAACTAACAGTTGTCTTTGACCTGCAGTTGAACTGAATCTGACCCCCACCCCTCAGAAAAATGCCATAAACATCTGTTTTATTTTTAGAGCTGCCTTCAAAACTTGGCCCTCTTATCTCGCTGGCTTTGCCACATTGTTTGGCTGTGAAAGAGACTGCGTAGTGTGTTTGTTTGTGCGTGTGTTCAGTCTGCGGGACTGAATCACACCGACGGACAGACAGTAGAAACAAATGATGAGTTTCCTTCAGGGATTTATTTAGAGTCTCGACAACACCCAGGTTTCCTTGGGTACAAACACACGGATGGACGGGCGTCTTCACGTGTGATCTCTGCACTTGATGCTTCACGTTTCTTTGTCTCCGCTGCAGTACAGTTTCTCGAGGCGCTCAGTCACATGTTTGCATGTCAGACGAGCAGAGAGGAAGAGACGCTTTGTCCTCGTCTGTCTCCACGTTGACAGATCTGAAGAGGCCGCTTCCCCGAGTTTCACTCCATCGCATCTGTGTGTGCTTATATTTTACATGTATAATAACCGATGCAGAAAACCGCTCTCTCTGTCTGTTCCCTGGATTTTTAACCCTGGGGTGACAGCTTTACTGTTGTTTACTTGAAATTTCCCACACAGGCACATTTTTAAGTGAGCTCTCATCAGTAGGATGTTTGCACCGTTTTCTGTCTCACTGTGTGAGGATTCGGCTCTGAGAGGAGATTTCCTTCATCTAAAGAAACTTTTAAATGAGCTGTGTTTGTCCTCCGGTGTTTGACTGTCATTACTGTCAAAGTTTCAAACAATAAAAGGAGCCATTACAGCCAATAATCCGTCATCACCAGGAATTACACAGGAATGCTTTTCATTTGAAAGGGTTTTATTTGCAAGTCTACCATTAGGTGGATTAGAGTTGCAGGATATTAAAGGCTGCCATTAAGTCGAGAGTCATTCTCAGCTGCTTTGATGCGTGTAGTTGCATTAAACCTTCAAAACATCGTCTAATTAAGGCATCAGTTTCCCTCGATTGCATCTGTAAGGGAAACCTTTTATTTTTCAGTGTGGCAGAACTGAGAAGCCAAGCAGAAATTCCTCAGGTTGGAAAAGCTTGTTAGTGCATCCCAGAGTGCATCCAGTATGGAAAAGCTCCTCCTCTGATGATACCAGTGAGCTCTTGAACGTTTTAGTTCTCACGTGCTCAGAGCGCTGCTGCCAAGTCGTGCTGAGGCTGAATTAAAACACGGCCGAGGGAAAAACCTTCAGCTGTCTTTCTTCTGTCAGCGGCCGTCTGTCCAACCTGTTGAGCTCTTTAAAACCAGCTGATGTGATCCAGCCATCCGCTCTGATAGATTATGACAAATTATGGTTTGATAACATGGGCGGGTCCTGTGCTTTACGGGCTGGAATAGTTTAGGTTAGGCTATGGATAAAGTGGAAGGAATGAAATTAAGTTAGGACTGCTGTTGTTCTCGTTAATTTGTTACTAGACATGCTTCAATAAGCTCGATGAAATCGGGAGATTCTATTGGACTGAACAGCTGTTAACATCGAGTTTTATTGTTGCAGGTCCAAGTAGACACAAAGGAACTGTACAAAAAAGGAAATGTAACTGAAATGAGACGTGAAAAAAGGCCACAGAGAGAGAAAATGAAGATGACCACAAAGAAACAAAGGAAAAAACCACAGAGGAATGCAAAACAACAATGAAGGGCCTTTAAAGGACCACAGGATGCCTGAAAACATCTCCAGACACACTCAGACTACAGGCGGAGAGAACGACCACAAACAGGCTCACAGTGACTAGAAAGACTCAAAATAACGAAACCAACATATGTAAAACTACGGAAGACACAATTTATATATTATGGATTGATTTCACTCCTCTGTCCCGTCATCTGTCCATCGTTGCATCTTATATTTTGCGGAGGACAATCAGATTGAGCAGAGTTACTAACAAGCTGCAGGTACCTGCCTTCCCTCTCTCAGCAGGTACGTCTCTGTTCATCCCTCAAACTAAAGTCTTGAAACCGGCCGTCACCATAATTTATGAACGGCACAAAGTGATAAATGGACCCGGTTCCCTCGTGAGCTACGTTCCCACATTAACCGAGCCGCCGCCTCGCTGTACTTCCTGCGTGCTGGAGAGTTATCCAGGTGTTTGTGATTTGCTAAAGATGAATCCAAAGTGCAGAGGAAGTTTGGGAATATGGGAAATAAAAAAAGAAGACTGGGTTGTTTGTTTTGGAAACGCGATTCGATTTTCGATCTGGACAGTTTGGCTGTTTCTGCAAAAATGTATTTAATTTGAATTTAATTATCTGTGACTATCAGATGGAGCCGCTTTGATGTGTTTATTTCAGGTGACTGAGTCCCAAATAACCAAACTGAAGTAGGTAAACAAACTGTTTCTTTGCTTCTTGTTCGACACACGTGACACGAACGACGACCTCACGCTCCGACTTGTAACAGTCACGACGTCGGCCGAGCTTTTGAGTCTGTCTGCAAACACGCTGGAAATGTTTACGTTGTCTTTCAGCATCCGTCTTCACTCAGCAGGCCAAGAAGAACCTGACACGTTATTTATGGTCTGCCTTTGGCTCTCTCTCTCTGTCTGTCTCTGTTTTTGGAGTGTATGAGCGCTGTTCATGTTTAGGAATGTTTTCTAAATGAGATATGCAGCTAGTGCCGTTTGCCAAGAGAACATCCAGTGTTTTCTTAGATTAAGATGCCAGTAAGCCCCTCTGGATGGATTCTGGGCTCCTCCGATATGAATGTAAACATATTCCAGTAATAGTTTATCCTTATCCTTCACTGTTGACTTAATTTAATGAGATCTGATTGCACAGCTTCTTCTCATAAACTGACACAACTCTTCTTTTCATGAACCGCTTTGTGACACTTCAGTGGCTTTAGAGCGAGTTTGCATCATCAGGTGAAATATTCAGAGGTTTTGGATGATTTGCTATAAAATGAGGCATGACTGATTTACTACAGCCCGCTGTGAGTAATGTGATGTATTTTGATTTTAAATGGGAATGAACTGTTTAAACAGTGTTTTCCTGTTCATTCTGACCACTCAGAGCGCTTTACAAACCACGTTCCCACAGCGCTATCTTCCAACGTCTTTCAAGCCACCCAGAGAAAACCTGAGCAAGCACAGGAAGAACATGCAAACTGCTCAAAGAAAGACTCATTAATGCACAGATAAGTCCTGCTGCAGGATAACTGCATGCATTACTGCCCACCAGGCTGCTGAGTGTTGGTGCTCTCTGTGCAAAACACTGCCAACGCTGTGGGTACGCTTATTAAAGGACATTAATGCAGCGACCACATCGTGTGCTGCAGAGCCCTGAATAGTCAGATGACATCATCACAGAGAAAACGCTGGTGTTTGTTTAGCCCACATCATTAGCTGCAAGTAGCTCAGAAGTCCACTAAAGAGGTCACACACCAGCTGGTGCAAAGTCTGAGCTGCGCATGCCCCCCGTCCTCCTCAGTCATCCTGCAGAAGCTCCAAACTACCGTGAATCGAATAATTAAACTGAGCTCAACTGGAATAACTCAACAGTGAAGCTGCTTTCATCTGGTGTTTAAATAGACTGGCTTCTAGTGCTGCACATAACGTGCTCTCCTCTGCATACGTTTTAATTACCGAGTACTTCATAATGATTAGCAGCCTCTCCTGTTTGCAGACAAACCCCACAGTCCTGCACGGTGACGGTGGTCCTTGTTCTGCTCCTGATACCACCAGCCTGTAGGTTAAACACTGATGCTGTGCGTGCAGCGTGATCTCACGACAAAGCCGAACACAGCAGGTCACATGTAAATGTTTGTGTGAAGGTGGAGCCAGACTGGATTCGTCTGAGGTGCTCTTGGATTATGAGCATTTTAAGCTTCTTGAGCTTCAAAAGCATATCTAACATGACGTGTCATCTCTGTCCTGTTTCTCATTTCTCCTCCTATCAGCTGCTGTCCTGAGTGTGATGTAACCGGTCAGACGCTCCTTCTTCACGATGATGCTGATTTTTGCTGCAGCCCTGCAGGCAGCAGGTGCAGTCAGGACCCGAGAAGCGGCGTCTGTGCACGCGATTTTCATGATGGTGTTTCTCGTCCCTCTGCTGTGGCAGCCTGCAGCATCGAGCGCCGCCCCCGAAGCCAAAACCTGGAGCCAAACGGGGCCGCGGCTGCAGCTCTCCCACTCAGGTAAGAATCACGTCAAAATGTGCTGAGAATAAGTGCTGCACTTTTGAAGCCTCCAGTGTTTGAGGACTTTTCACTGAACAAGTAGACGTAATTATTTTAAAAGTGTCACAAATAGGTAAAAAGATTGGCTCTTAGGGTCTTGGGCCCCTCAGCAGTTTCCCACTTTGCCCAGTTGGTAATCCATCCTTTGGGTACCAGTAAAAAGAAATAGAGCAACAGACCAGTCAGTGAGGATTAGACCAGTCTGAAAGCTGTGGGTGTTTCGTGGGTAAAGCCTGACTTTCCAGCTGTTTAATAAACAGAATGAGTGAAACCAAAGAAAATCAAGTGCTAGCTGTGATGTTTGGATGTTAGAACCTCACATCTGCACCACAAACACACCAATGACAGACATTTACATTTTCATGTCCACAGTTTATGTGACTCCTTTGGTCTCTAACTCATACAAACACTTTAGGCCTAATTTGCCAGTTTTGCGGACGATTTAAGCAGCACCATTAATCACGACTGTCACTGGTTGTAGCTTTCCACAGAGCTTTTCAGTAAACACATGAAGACTGAGAGTCAGAAGGCTTTTTAGGATCACAGTTGGCCATCGAATAGATTGTTTCAGGCTTTCTTTGGTGGCCAGTAGCAGAGCTAAGAAACAATATCTTCATAATTGAGTTGAACCTCAGAGGAGGAACTTTTCCATCTGTCATCTTCCTTTTTGTCTTTTACTATTTTCACATGAGAAAACTGTGACTGTTTCGTATCGTTGTTGGGTCGCTGCCTATCAGTTAACGTCCCCACTTGTACAGTCGAGACTTGATTAAGGTGCTGGTGAAAGTGGATGTTGGATTATTTCCTGGCTTTTGTGATGTGTGATGGTAGAACGGTCTGTCTGTATCCGGCTAACGTTTTTCAGCAGTAAAGTCATAATCTCTGGGGGCTTATTGCAGTCTGGAGAGAACTTTATAACTCTGTCAGTGAAGTAATGTCTATAATACACAAAGTGATCCGGGGACTTGTGTCGCTGTAAAAATGTCCCCCACGTACAGCAAAGTCACATTTTCCTTTACTTTCCCAGAGTTTTAAAGGACACTGATCTGCGACGCCCTGATTAATGTCGATAACAAATGCTTTTTGTCTTCAGTAAAATATTTTATGAGTGCAGTGAGCAGAATTAAAGTGGGAGACTCTGTTATGAGCTAACGGTGGCCGTAAAACACTCCTGATTGGAGTCAGCACCTGCAGGTCGCTGTCATCACCCACATTCAGACTTCGTACTGCAGCGTTTAGAAGATGCAGATGTTTGGCTTTTTTTCTTAAAGCTGGAGGTTAATCCTCAGCTTCACTGTTGTAGACATTAAACTGTGATAATCCTCCATCGGACACAGGCCGTTTTATCTCCTCTCCCGTTAGCCTGTCTTTAAACCGGGCCCTGGATTATTGTTGGATTATAGGCTGGTTTAAAGATTTCGTTTCCCAGATAGCGAGCTTTTACTTTTCCTCGGCAGAATTATGAAACACCAAACAAATACTCCATTGGTTTTGAATATTTTGCGGATCTGTGATGATCTTTTTCTTTGTTTTCATCATATGTGACACCAAATGGACGCTTCCAGTTTTTGGATGTCAGATGAACCAACAACCTGTTGGGCGTGATTGACAGCTCAGAATAATCCTTCTGTATCATACACTTTGTTTCATTACCTGAAATGAGCAGCTTTAGCTCCTCCCACCTTTTCCTGATTGGCTGCCCCTCACCACAGAACATTTTGCTATGCCAGCCCTGCACTGATGACGCTCTCTGACTCACTTTAGTGTCACATCTGATATTTTCTGTGTTGTTTTCTATTCAGATTGTTTACAGATACTTTGTTTTATTTCATGTTGTTTTATTGTATTTTACGTTATTCCGATTGTTTCTCCGTGGGCCCCTCAGGTAGTGAGGTTACAGCTTGGTGTGTGCTGTACCAGGTGGGCTGCAGGGATACATTTTCCATTTTAACGCCGAGCGTCGCTGTGAAGGTGAACGGAGCTCCAAAAGGTGATGAATGTGCAGCTTGTGGTTTGTTTTGAGTTGTTTGGTTGTCTGACCAACGTGAGCTTGTTAGCACAAGTTTGTGATTCCTTTGACATTACGGTCAGTTTTCACAACCAAGAAAGGCCCAAAAAATGTAAACAAAGTACAGATCCTAAAACAAAGTGCGGTTGTTTTTAAGTCTGGTTGGGACCGTCATCAGATGACTCGTGGTGTCTCGGCATGCTTTGCCAGGCCTGGACTGCAGCTTCACTTCCTAAAAAAAGTCCATGTCCACTTTCCTCACTGCGCTATTTCAAATCCAGTCTGCTATCCGGTTGTTAAGTGGTGATGTGACGAATCCTACTTCCGGGCCTAAAGTAGTCTGCGTTTAATATGGCTTTTGTGTTGTTAACATGTTTAATGTTTTGTATTTTCTTCTATTTGATCTCAAAAAGCTCCTAAAACAGTCAGTGATCACTGTTGACCTCCCTCGGCTTTTATTACCGCTAATCATTTATTTAAGCTCAGTTTTTAAAACCTTAGGATGTAACTGCAGCCCAGCCCATGCAGCAGTATATGAATGACTAACCTCGTATTGTGGATGGATTATCTCAGTTGTTCTCCTGGCTGAAGTTTGGTCCTTTTACAGCATCCTGCCATGCGATTACATTTGTTCCTGACCACCGAGAACACTCACGTTAACTTTTATCGAGTGGAAAAAAAGTTAGCTTGTTTATATTATGCTAACATAGCTGTGTCGCTAGCGGTCACGTAGCACATCATTATATACCAGCTAGCCAAACTTCAGTAACCCTACAAACATCACTGCTGTTTAGTTTTCTGTCTTCATTTATGCTGGAAGTGATAACAGAGCTGTACGTTTGAATTTGTTTCCAAAACCCCGCAGTCAGGACATGCTATATTGTATTTAGATAGAAGCTAGCGAGCTAACTTCCTGCTAACTTCTAACTCCGTTAAATGTCATAAATTCCATTTTCATGGATGCCTGGATGTTAAACTCAATTGTTACACCTGGTAGAGCAGAACGCTGATCATTTTATTAAAGATGAAAGACTTTAGACAGTTTTTAACTCTCAGTAATGCCATAGTGATCGTTTATATATATATATATTTGGACCTGGAGTTCAGGCCCAGACACGGCTAGTGACGTCAGACTTAACGGCCGGATACAAAATATTACAAAGCCTTTTTGACTGTGCACATTTTTGTTCTGATGTTCTGAGTGCAGGAAAAACAGCGGTTTATGTGACAAAGATTCATCTTAAAGAGATAATTTGACACGTAAATTGAAAATAAAAATGCGCTCCACTGCAGGAGCACAGCACTTAAATCACCAGTGAAGTCATCTATCCAGCTCCAATCACACTAACACACTTTTCTCCCCCTGAATGCTTGCTTCCTCCTTGGCAACCAGCAACACCAGTAAAGCCAACAACTGCTTCCTATCCAGCGGTAATTAGTTCAGGGCGGCTGGTCTCATTGTGCTGCAGTTAGCGAGTGTTTGTCTGCTGAATGAATGAGTGAAGACATGGAAGACTGGAATTAGTGAAGCAGTGACTGTGCTGTTTGTAACAATCGAGTGATTGTGCTGAAGTGAGAGGGGAGGGTTTCGGAATAATCGCCGAGGACCTGACGGGACTATCGAAGTCAGAGACATTTGAATACACTCAATGAATGTCAGCGATACAAAGGGAGGGAAAAGGAAAGACCTGAAAGTTATTTTGATGGATTAAAGATAAAAACAGAAGCACATAATACCTCAGTGGAAACTGCAGCTCTTACATGGAGACACTTATTCTGTATTATTGTCGGGTCTTACTGTACAGCACTGTTGTTGTGATTTGGTGCTATATGAATACAATTTAACCTATTGAACTGAAGTTATTTTGGCTGAAAATTTCTGGTAATAAATGATAAATAAAGAACTAATTTCCTGTTAAGGCATGTTTATTAATAATTAATAATAGTTAATTAATCAAAATTATTTATGTCATCAATTTAAGATTTCTATACAAACAGTGACCTCTGGGCCTAAAACATGAAGCTAGCACTAAAGTGTTGAAGCTGCAGTTCCTCTAGTGTCCACTTGAGGCTCCACCAGTGAGCCAGTCCCCATAGACCAGCGGTCCCCAGCCTTTTTTGCACCACGGACTGGTTTATGTCTGACAAGATTTTCATGGACCTGCCTTTAAGGGGTCGTGGATAAATATAAGAAAATAAAACCAGTACTGGTACCAAAAGAAGATGTATTCATAATACACAGGAAAAGACTCAAGGAAACAGAGTTAACGATAAAAACGATTAAAAAACATAACGATAACAACCCTGAAAACCATCAATTTCACACCCCAGCCTCAAATCTGGTACCGAACGTCTCGGGGTTGAAGACTGTAGAGCAGAAATGAACATGTTTATAGTCTGTTTTAAGTATAACTTAGAATTGTTAGGGTGTGGTCTCTGACTGACAGGTGGGTGGAGACACAGGTGGCTGTCAGCTTTCAGCGGGGAGGTGTGGCTTCACCTCAGCTTACTGAAGCTCTTTATATCAGCGGTCCACAACCTTTTTTGCGCCACAGACCGGTTTATGCCCGACAATATTTTCATGGATCGGCCTTTAACGTGTCGCGGATAAATACAACAAAATAAAACTAGTACCAGTATCGAAAAAAAGAAGATTTATTCATAACACACGTGAAAAGACCCAGGAAAACCGAGTAAACGATAAAAACGATAACAAAATAACGCTGAAAACCGAACAAAAACCCTGAAAACCACACATTTCACACCTGAGCCTCAACTCTCGCGGCCCGGTACCAAACGACTCACGGACCGGTACCAGTCCGAGCCCCGGGGGTTGGGGACCGCTGCTTTATACCATTTGCACTTATATCTCTCCGACAATACAGCTTACTATGTGTTTAATAGAACATCCAAGAAACTTCAGCAAAACCACTGGTGCATCAAATCTATCTGTTATTGGTCCTGTGACTCAGGTGATGGAGAGACGTTTAGCTCACCTATGACTATGTGACACGTATCATGTACAGCAGGGGTGGGGGAGCTCCAGGCCTCCTCATGCACAGCAGGGGTGGGGGAGCTCCAGGCCTCCTCATGTACAGCAGGGGTGGGGGAGCTCCAGGCCTCATCATGTACAGCAGGGGTGGGGGAGCTCCAGGCCTCATCATGTACAGCAGGGGTGGGGGAGCTCCAGGCCTCGGGGGCCGGTGTCCTGGAGGTTTTAGATGTCCTTGATCCAACACAGCTGATTCAAATAAACCAACTGAGCTGCTTTCTGCATTATGCAGCTAACGCATCAAATGGAACATTCCAGACATGTTACACACACACACACACACACACACACACACACACACACACACACACACACACACACACACACACACACACACACACACACACGTGTGGCATCACCTGCGAGTACAGACGTGGCTTTCTGTGATGCTTCTGTTGCGGTCTAAGAAGCTTCTGTCCCGTCAGCTGACGTCCATTTCAACGTTTTTACCCAAACAGTCCGATCTCGGAGGACGTCTCGCAGTATCACGCTGCTGCTGTGTAATGGGATTACATGTGTCTGTGTGTGGCGTTGGAAACAGTAGCAGCTCAGTGGTTTCACGGCAGTAAAAGGAGGCAGTGAACTCCATTTAATGAAGCACGCCGAGGTCCTCGTGCTGTGTTTGTAGCTGCAGGATGAACAGCAGACACGCTGTTAATATTTTATAAGGTAGATACTCAGACAGGACACACACACACACACACACACACACACACACACACACACACACACACACTGAGCTCTAAACTTTATAGTTGCTCTTTTTTATTCACTGTTTTTGTTCACGTCAGTCAGTATTTATTGTGTGAACTCTTCAGCTTTCCTTTCTTCATTTCATTTTCCCACACACTTTGATCCTGGAGTAACACAGACAAACTCAAGTACTTGAGGTCGACCTTAGCAGCCAGCATGTGTCTGTCCTTAAGTGTGAAAAGTGAAGCAGAGCCTTAAACCTGTGTTCTTCCTGACAGGAGCTTTCAAAAGAACTTGATCAGTGACCTCAATGAACATTTCCCTGGTGAGTCTATAATCCACGTCTCTAGCTTCAGTGGGTGTCTTCCACTTGCCAGCCATCTTTAAATCAACCTTGGCTGTTATCTACCTCACTTTAATTTAAGTGTTTCCCAGGATACAAAAACTTAATCATAAGTCAAATTTGGACAAATAAACGGGTTAAATGTTTCATGACTTTGTACCAAACTAAGATAAACAACATTTCTTTATTACTATCGACTCTGCTGTTACAGAAATCTCCACAGATTTCATGTGTATACAAGTTGCTCTCGAATGATGTTTGGTGCTCAGTGAGTAGGACACTTTAACCACCAAAATGTGAAAAGTTATGTTAAATCATTTGAACTCTGAACAAACAGTTGGGTAAATAAACACTTTGATGTTGTCGTGTTGGGCACAACCCAATTATCACAAGTGAAATATAGAGGATCGTTGCTGCCATACTCAGTGTTTCCAAATAAGATGAGATAACCTTTATTAGTCCCACACGTGGGAAATTTGTTGTCCACTACATGAGCAGCTACATGGTGGTGAGGTTGGGTGCATCTATGAATCACGAGGTTGGTGGTTCGATCTCTGCTCCAGTGTGCGTACCAGAGTGGGCTGAAGTGTTCCTCTGATGTGTTCACAGACTGAGCAAGTAGTTTATTCCATCACTTATACAGTCCAACACACACACACACACACACACACACACACACACACACACACACACACACACACACACACACACACACACACACACACTGGTCTTCGCTGCAGGATGAGGGCTGCTCTCTGTGGATTCCTGCTCAGGTCAGACGCTGGGTCAGCTGTGACGCACGCACTTTACCCCCGTGAGTGTGTGTGTCTGCAGGATGTGTGCATGCCTGATTGGCTTAAAAGTAAACCGACAAACGTTGCGGGGCCACGGCGTGCGTGAAAGCTTCTACCTCTAACCTGGATCCTGTTGTTTCCCGTCTGTGTTCTAATCTGGGATCGTCTTCGGGCCTCTGGAAAACACACACAGCCAAACATTCGTCAGCTGCACCTCTGGTCTCACACACATGAACGCTCACACGCATGCATCGACACATGCAGGCAGGGTTTGCTCTCACGTGTACAGGACGGACTCGGACTCTTCTCAGCCTGTCGACACATCACGCGGAGATCGTAAACGTGGACGTGATCACACGATTACACACAGGCGTGCGTTTACACAACATGTGAGGATTCCTGTCTGTAGAGACTTTATATATTTTTATGGTTTCCATCTAAAAGAGAGATTCTTTGCTGTCATTTGTGTAAAATGAAATAACCTTGCATTAGTTAAAAATGATAAACCAAATCTCAGAATAATGAGTTTATTTTTCCCACAGTTACCAGCTTTATACTCAAGACGGAGCGTAACAGTGATCTGGGTTTAATGCCGGACTTGTTGAGTTATGAAAGTTTGGATCTGCTCAGCTGTGGTGTAAATATGTCTGACGCCCGGCTCACAGGGTGTTTATACTGCGGACATTTCGCTCATGACTGTGAGACATACATTAAGATTAGTCTATGTTAAGCTGTCTGAATTTTAAAACACAGCTTTGGAGTGTTTTTAAATGCATCGACGTTAACGTTTTACCTTTCACTGGTGATGAGGGAACTTGTGCAGGACTTGGCAACCAAAACTATGTGATCACGCGACATGTCCAGTTGCTCTGCGATCCACTCATAGTTGCATTAAGCGTAACACTTGCTCACTTGTAGAGGTGATCTTAACAAAACCTATGAAATCATGAACCTCTCTGTCCTCGAAGAGTGCTTTTCAAAAGGCTGTTGGAGGGAGACAGATGGAGGGAGATGTGTTAGACTGTAAGGACACTCAAAGCTCGTGCATTTAAAAAATGAGGTTGTTACCAGTGAAACTGACATGTTACATCTCGAGGCAGCAAACCGAGTCTGTCAAACACGGAGCTGTGAGACCTGAAGGCTCAAACGGCCAGAGGCGTGATGTAAATGTGAAACTACATGTTAGCTGTCGGAGCAGTGTAGGGTTGTGCGGAGTATAAATAAACAGCTTTCAAACACTTTGTGAAATTTTGTGTTCTGTGTCAGAACTCTTCACCCATTCGGTGCTCAAGGCGAAGGAAAAACCAACGCCAAACGCTCACATTCAGACAGCAAAGTGAGAGAAACTCCAGTCCTCTGGACTTTGGCTACATTTCCAAAGTCATATGTATATAAATATGTATATGGATAAGTGTGTTTGGGTTTATTGTTTCAGGGATGGACGCCTGTGTTGGTTTAGAGCAGATTTAACATCTTCATGCGGTTTCGCATTTTGACGAGGAGTTTTGACACTCGTGTGGAAAAAATCCAACTTAAACACGCTGACCTCATGTGGGACTGTGGGATGGGAATTTTTCAGATGCAACCCACACACACACACACACGCACACACACACACACACGTAAAAGCACCTACTGATAGCTGTGACAGTCCAGAGCCAACGGGTGTTATCTCTGCACACATTATTGTGATAGCTGGCCCCTCTGACACATATAAAAACACCAACTGGCATATTTGAGTATGTACAAACATCCTACACATCTGCAGCCCACATGCACTTTAATCCGAGTTGTGTGATCAGATTTGTCGATAGAAATATTTGTTGCTGCAGGGAGTCTGTCAGCGCTGATTCACTTTGGCCACGATGGCAAAACATCCACAAAAAACCTGAACTGTTACTGAAATATCAGGTCAAGAATGCGGCCTGTGTGTGTGGGGGGGACTGGAGGCGTTGGCCATACTGTAAACTTTGACCTTAGACCCTGCTGTGATTATAGTCGGTAGATTTAGAAGAAAAGGAAGGAAAAGAGCAGCAAAAAATGAAGAGAGAAGAAACACAAAGAGGTAAAAAGTCATGATAAATGATGAGACATTTTTGGAGGGTAAGGTGTCAGCGAAAGAAGGGAGGTAGGGAAAAGAGGACTTTGAAAGGAGGCAAGGAAGGAAGGAGGGGAGGTGGAGAGGGAGAGATGACACGTTGGTAGGTCGGTTTCCTGAGGTTAATGAAGCTGTCAACCACCTGAGACGAAGCAGAGCAGCGAAGGAACAGAGAGAGGAGGGCAGAGAGGGGTGACGGCGGTTAATTAAAACTGTGCTGGCTGTGTGTGTGTGTGTGTGTGTGTGTGTGTGTGTGTGTGTGTGTGTGTGTGTGTGTGTGTGGTTGATGTGTTTATACAATCACCTTATAGAGACACGCCTCTGTTTGTGGACAAAGACAAAGTCTCCATAATATACAGTGACCTGAATTTTAGGGGAAGTCTTGGTTTCCGTTCGGTCACAGTTAGCTTAGCTCAGACTGAACGCTCAGAGTCATATTTAATAAACTCAAAAACTTGAAATGTAGATGAAAAGTGTCACCACAGCTGGAGGATCCCCTCTTAAATTTGGCAAAGTGAGTAAAAGGTGTTTTGAGCTGGTCGGGTGGCTGAGACGCTGCAAAGTTTGGGTTGGTGTTAAGTTCAGATGAGGTTTGAGTTTGGTTAGATGTGTGGATTAATGTGTGAGTGGGAAAAATAAACATAAGGGTGATGAAACTGTGGTAATTGTTACCAGTTTAAGCAGATTTGTGGCACACGTTTTAACGTGCACAGCAAAAACACAGGTTGAGTTTGTAATGTTCCTGTTCAGAGGACACGACGGACAGATGAACTAGTCCTCACAGGACGCCTGAAGTGTTACCAGAGGCTCATATTTGGCTTTTTGTTGTAGATTTAATCTCATCGTTCGGGTTGTTCTGGTTCTCTGTGCAGCTTTTAATACAAGTTCAGGATCTTCCTGTTCGGTTTTATAAAGCCGTCATTTCCTTGTTTTCATTGCTGGCATTGCATGATGGAAGGAGGAGGAGGGGGATTTTACACACACACACACACACACACACACACACACACACACACACACACACACACACACACACACACACACACACACACACACACACCTCATAGACGCTGGTTAACGTTGCACGGTGGGGAGCTGACAGTTGCCTTCGATCTTTAACTCGTTACCAGATAAGAGGCTGTGGTTACAGATAACAGCGTCACAGTTTGTAGCTTTATGAGCTACATGTACTGATGGCATGGCTTTAATCTCACACACACACACACACACACACACACACACACACACACACACACACACACACACACACACACACACACAGAAGTTTGTGGGTCTTTTGCCTTTCTGTAAGTGACTGAAGAGGGAGGAATGGGCAGCTGTTTGTTTCAGCAAACACTCAGAGTGATTAAACCGACACACACACACACACACACACACACACACACACACACACACACACACACACACACACACACACACACACACACACAGACACACACTCTGTTATACTCGACTTGCTCTGACAGCTCACTCTGTTTCACCAGCACTGTTTACCAAACACACTCTAACACTACAGCCTCCTTAAAAGTACGTAACACATGAGTGAGTGTGAGTGTGTGAGTGTGTGTGTGTGGTTATGTTACACAAGCACAGCAATATTCTCCCAGAGGAAACACAGCAAACTTCTGTATTCGTTGTGTAGGAGTTTCTCTCTTTCTGTCCAGAATATTGGCACATAATCCATTTAGCCAAAAACAAACTCCACGATGGACCGATCTCTCTGAGCTGGAGATAATTGGATTTTATCATTAATAAACTACCAGAGTCCAGATCTTGTGTTTGTGTGTGCAGCTGCAGCAGATTGGCAGTTTGGAGAACTTTAAAAAAAGAAAACACCAGCAGAAACATGCAGACGCAGTCCCTGCGCTGCTTTTAGGCTCTGGCCTGACTTCTCCTTGGATCACTGACTGTTTCTATAATTTCTTTAATTGATTCCCTGCTGATCAGCTATTACATTAACTCACCAGAACTATGAAACATTAAAGAAATATTCCGACATGGAAGTTGGTGAGAACATTTCTTGTCTACGTGCTGAGACACAAACCCAGGTTTTATTTAGCTCAGCTTCGCGCTGAAGACGCATCCATGTAAGATTAGACCTGAAACCTGCGCCTGTTTGCACTTTTTTGCTTTCTGGACTCTCCGAGGCAGCTTTGCATGAAATTTAAAATAATTCTTCTTTGTCTGATACTGGGCCTTGGTGTCTGGAATGAGCAGTTTTAGCCCCTCCCCCTTTATGTCATCTTTAACAGTAATATTGATTGACGGCCCCTCACAAGCTGAACTGCAGGGCTGTGTGCCTGAGATGACCCTGTGGGGGGGGGGGCGTTTTAGGGATATCCTCTTTCTGAGTCCTGCAGAGTCAAGAGTGGGAGAAACTGAAGCTGAGCATTTAGAGCTGCTGCAACTCGCAGGAATTACTCGTTATCTCATTATTTGAAGCTTTAGCCATATTTTTATGATCATCCAGCTTTGTAAACGTTTCTAAATCAGGTTAAGCATTCAGCTCCTCTTTAAGGAATGAGCCTGCTGTAAGAGAACGAGGGAAGCAGGAAGCTGTCTGTGAAGGTTTCACATGATATTCTTTCAGAATAAGAGAAGCGATGGATGAGGCAGAAGAGCTACTTTTGTACGGTTGCTTCAAGCCTTATAATATGAACTTCTACAGACGTACACATCATTGTAAAAAGGTTTAATTCACCAGGTGTGATGCAGGTTAACATGTAAAATGATGATTCCCTCTCTGGTGTGTTTCTCAGGCTCGTTGTTGCCTGCGAGTTCAGTTAGTTTTACCTGTTATGGCTGAAGTCACCAGATTTCATCAGCACGCTTGTTGCTCTCATCCTTCTTCTCATGAGTTTGTTCCGTTTTTGGACTTGGCACGCTCCGATGTTTGGAGATAACATCATAAACAAAGCTTTATTTAAGTCTGGTATAAATTCTTCAGCTGAGCACTGAGACAGGACCGTCCCTTATCTGCTTCCAGTTCACCATGTGGCCAAACCTCAGTGCTGATCACATGCAGATGAAGGTAATATATACAATGTTCTCAGCAGAGTTGAGTAATTGGAAAACAAAACATTGCCTAACAAATGTGAGGATGTAATTCTAACCCAGTGATCAAGAGCTAATGGGTCAGAGTTAGAAATCAGGCCGCATTCCTGCAGTGATGTCAGATACAGAGCACATTTAATTTGAAGGAAATGTAAGAAGGTCATCGGCTTCCCTGTCGCTTCTTCCCATAAACGGCAGGACACGGGAGAGAAAAAACAGCAGGAGTATTCCGGTTCAGCCCTCGGAGAGAGAGAAAGCCCCCGAGGAGTCTTTAAAAAAGTGTCCTCATCACTTTAAAGTCACAGGCCGGCTCGGCCTCCACGGTGAGACTTTCCACTCATAAGACGCCTGCTCTGGTTTTAATCCTGCGTGGAAGCAGAATAATTCCTCAGAGCAGGGGAGTACACTGACCACAGGAGCTTTCAGCTCGTCTCCATCGCGCTGCAGAGTAATCTTGTCATACTTCAGATAAGTTAAACCACCAAGCTGTGAAGCTCGCCTGTGCACGGCGTGATGATCTTTCAGATCATCAAATCCAAACCAGTGTTACTTTTGCTCTATTCTCTCTTTTTGCTGCACATGCATGAGTAAAGCTGCCCTTTATTCTGTGCTTTTTACCATCAAATAACAGAGATGTTAGCAGGAAGGATGAAAAGAGTGGCAGCGCCTCTCCGTGACAGGAAGCACCGGAGTTTATGAGGAATGTGCTCTTGATTTGGGGCACCACAAAATCTTCAATGAGACGACCTTCTGTCAGGCGGGCTTGATGTTTCTTCTGTGTCTCTGATGTTCTCCCAGGTTTTTTAACTTTTTGATGCGGTTTCTGTCCAGGGGAGGATCTGACGTGTGGCCACACCCACGCAAACAGTGATAAAGGCAGAAAAACTGAGTCATGGCAGCTGCAAGTCCTCATCCAGATGATAAATGTGACCAAAGAGATCACGAGGCATCGTTTAATGTGATTTGTAAGCTGCGGCTGTGTCACCACTGTGTGATGTGTTGGGTCAGATTTTGCAGAAGACACTAACGACTGACAGGTGATCATTTTTCTTCTGACTCGCTATGCTAATGATTTCTACCTCTGTGGTAATGTTGGCTCGGCTTTGTTACATCTCACTCAATTTGTCCTCATTGTTTCGTCCTCTGACACGGAGACAGCTCTGGGTTACGTTCATATTTCATTCTCTCTCCGAACACAAAGGACTCGACTGACTTCAGAGCAAATATGAGCTCAGACAAAGCTGCAGTCCCACATTTCCTCTTACTGTAAGTGTCACACCCTCGCATCATTTCCAATGTCTTTATCTTTGTTTTGAATTTGGAGAAAAAGCGAGCAGAGGAAAAAAAGGGAGTAAAACAACAGCTCAGGGCGTGTATCGTCTTCTAGATGACTTACGATCTTGTTATGAAGCCGTTTGTGGTTTTAGTTTGGGGGCGAGGCTGTGAGTCCAGCCCGCCGCTTGTTGTGGTGAAGCAGCGAAGCCAAAGTTCACGTTTGTTTGTGCGTGCGTGCCGATGCAGATGAGCTCAGTCCTGAGAGGAGTTATCGATTACAGGTGTGAGCGGCTCGATGCCCGACACACGTGTTTCAGATCGGTGAGAAATGTGATCTTTCAAAAAGAGTTTAAAGAAAAATGGGACGTTTGTGTGAGAAGGATGCTTTTTGAAACGAGAGAGGCCGGAATGACGCCTTTTTCCACGACTGTCCTCCAGACAGCTTGTTTTTCTTTGGTGGCTGTTCCCAACTAAACCCTTTATAGATAAGGAGACACTGTTTAAGCTGAATTAAGTTGATTGCTTAACATCTTAAATAGGCGTTAAGCAACAAACATTAGCAAGTTTTCAGGAATCACAAAAGTGAGTTTTAGTATAAATCCAAGAACTTTCTGATTAATTAACTGTACTAAGAAAAAACATGCAAACAAGAGGAAAAACAAGAGCCGTATGAAATGTTGGATTAAAGGATTTTTACTACAGTTTACTTGGACTCTTGTAACTAAATAAAACAGTATAAAGTCTTTACTGTTTTAAATCAGACTCTTGAGACTGGGTAAAGACTCAGAATGTGAAACGTCCTGCAGGATGTGATTTCTTGGCGTTTGTTGTCTCATTTAATTGTTAAAACCTCACAAACTGGTCACCAAGCAGGTAAGTGTTACTGGTGTTAGTCAGAAATCCACAGAGATGAACAAAAACAGGTCCTGTTCTCCTAAAGCAGTTACAAACACACAGTTACTTATAATAAATCAATGTAAACATACAGTTTTATCCATGTTGTGTTTCCTCCTTTCTAAAACATCTGGAGATTTCACAGCAGTGCAGGTTCCAGTAGAAACACAGCATAATGTGACTTTTTGTATAAAATGCCTGAAAGTCTAAAAGTCACAAAAGATAAATGAGTTTCACACGTGATGATTTAAAGTGCAACGTGTATTTCCTCTCTCTCAGCCTCTCTGTCCCGAGGCGAGGACCAGTGTTTGAATGAATATGACTGTTTTTCACGACTTCCAGTGTAAAGCGTTAACAGCGTGAACACGAGGCGCCCGCAGCTTCACCTGCGTGCAGAAATGTCTCAGCACTCACAGCGACGCGACTTCTTCAGTCTCCGCTGCCTGCAGCCTTCTTCAGACGTATAAAGCAGTACATTTGCATAATAGCAATGCTAGTACCACTGACTAACAACCAACTGTGAGCCCAGTTTCATGATTATTAATATTCAAAACTGTCATGATCATTGATCCATGGGCCTGAGTGCCATTTACAGAGAGCCGGGGGTGTCGGCAGCCCCTGGATCACGGTGGAGGTCGTCCTCACCGTCAGGAGCGTTTAATAAAAGCAGCATAATAGCAGGAAGATGTTGGCAGTCATCTGGTCAGTTGTGTACACATAAACTTGAACAAACTAGTTAAAAAAATGAAGCTAAGTTAAATGTGGTAAATATGATGATTTGGTGAATGAAGTGAACTGTGATCGGTGCTTTTCCACTTCCTGTTTGGGAGGAATCCTCCTGCTGGAAACCTCAAAGTGCTTCTTTAAGTTTTAAAAGTGTTCAGTGTCTCACACGGATGGATTCACATGGACGCAAAGTTTGCTTCCCGAAAACTAACAGAATAATTTTAGATTTTTTGTAGACATAAAATCATGTTCACCTATTTTTCTGTAATATTTTAACAGTGATAGTTTTTGTAATTTTGCGTCTGTGCTCTGTACGCTGTGCATTCACACTGCAGTCAGTATTAAATCATAGATGCGACTGCACACAGCCGGACTGGAGCGCAGACTTCCTGCTTTAATTTAAGGGGTTCGTCAAAAGTATTGCATTCAATTTGAATAAATCTGACTTTTTTATACGTAATCCTTCATTTTGATGTAGTTAAGTTTTGCAGGGAGTCAGGATAGATTGGTGTAGATGGTGGGAGATAAAGAACATTAATACTGATAATAAAAATTTAATTTCCCTTTCCAATTAACTGGATACACAGTGTAAAATAATTTGTGTGAAGGGTCATAATGCAAACACTGATCAGGTGCTGATTAGACTAAAAATGTCATAGGAGACGTTTTTCAGTCGTGTATTTAGTAAAACAACGAGAAGCGCTGGCAGAAGGAAGCCGGCGATGAAACCTCATCATCAGAGCTGAAAGTAAACGTCTGTCAGTTTGATTTCTGTCAGCTGCGCCTGACAGCAGTCGGCTTGGCGGGCTAAATTAAGGAAAAATAAATGTGGCCCGACCGGTGTAATAATAGCTGCTGGACTTATCTTAGCTATGCATCTGAGGTGGTTTTCATCATTTTAAAGTCCTGAAACTTGATCTATTAAATGCCTGCAGTTATCTGTGTCAAGGTTCAAAAGGAAACTCTTTAGCTGTGATTTAGAGCTTCGAGGGGCCGTGACGTGGGGGGCTTAAAGGAAGAAGATATGGGAGAAGGATCAAAGATGCTTAGAGAGAAATGATCCCGATGTTAAAGAATTTACTGTCAAAATCTGCCTTTTTCCTCTGATCTGTTCAGCTTCATGAGTTTAGACGAGTCTCGCGCACAACGCAGGGAGGAACGAGCCGAGGCCAAGATTCAGCACAGACAGTTAAACGATTAGGAGAAGAGGGTGTGTGAGTCGTCTCCTCATCCATCGTCTCCCGAATAAAAAAAGTTAATTGATTCATGTTGGATAACCCTGTGAATACATACACAAAACATCTGCTCCAACCTGAGCTTATGCTGTAGGCCAACGTTTGTCTTGTCTTTCAATAAACAAACATTTTGCAAAATCCAGTAACTCTAGCAGGATTTTAGACTTAATATCTTTATGAACACTGGATTAAATTACAGTTTGTGTTTACTAAGAGAGAGACGACCTTTAGAGGGAACATCAAAGTGCACCATGCTGAGATTTATGTTGAGATTTAAAATCCAGTCATGGTTGTTTTATGTGTGATTTGATCATATTTGTTTGTGTGTTTGGGTCAAAAACAGCTTTTCATGTCTAAAATCAGCACAAACATCATGTCTCGCCCTCTGGTGTATAAAAGGATGAGATTTTGAAACAGGCGCATTTGTCTCGGCCCGTGTGCTCCTTCAGGTAGACGATAGTGACAAACCCTCATCCCAGCCAATCACAGCAGATGGCCCCGCCCCTCCCTGAGCCTGGTTCTGCTGGAGGTTTCTTCCTGTTAAAAGGGCGTTTTTCCTTCCCACTGTCACCAAAGTGCTGCTCATAGGGGGTCATGTGATAGTTGGGTTCGTCTCTGTATGTATTATTGTAGGCTCTACTGCACAATATAAAGCACCTTGAGCCGGCTGTTGTGGTGATTTGGTGCTGTATAAATAAGAGAAAGTAAAGGAAGCTAAAAAACAAAGCTGGAGCCTGTTGTTTGATCAGCTGTAAGAGGTGGTTAGGAGGAAGAGAAAGAGGTACGTGGGCTTCTTTGTGTCTTAAGTTTCTTACATTAGGTCGGAGATAAAAGGCTGAGAGGAGGAGAAAAGAGAGCGCTGAGTGCAGAGGAGGAAGCGAGGTAATCAAGAACAACGTGCTTCTGGGAGGAATTCTGAGAAATGACTCTAAAAGAGGGTGGAAGCCGGCGGGCTCAAGGCTGTGAGAGGTTTGAAGGACTCCACAAAGAGGCGGTGAGTGTTTGAGTGTGATTATCTTCAGTGAGTGAGGTCCTTCATTCACACAGCTGCTGCCAGCCATCATTCAGCCTTTATTCATCATCAGTACAAAACACTTGAGCCTTCCTCTGAACCGGATCAAAGTCCTGGTAACACACCTGCTGCCAAAGCGTGTGCAGGAACATGCAGAAGTTTAACACAACAGGTGGAAGCTGCACTGTCAAACACCTTAGTGGTACATGTACTGTTACAAAACCACAGAATTTACTTTTCTTTCTGTGGCAAGAATAAGGCACGGCGGGACCACGGAGCAACGTTCAGAGCCATCTTTATTTACATCTCACCACAACAAAATCCCCAAACCCCTGAGTCCCCGTGTTTTTAACTAGGCGGGCGTGATTAAGGATGCCGTGCAGGTGCGTCCGCCCTCCCTGCACGGCACCGCAGACCACGCCCCACCACACTTTCCACACAGAATTTTGGGGGATACAGTGTTGAGGTTTCTTTTGCTGTGAGTTCAACTTTTAACCCTCGACGTCCCTTTTTGTGGCTGTTAATCTGATTCAGAGCACAAATCCTGATCAGGCGCAGAGACGAGGTCTGCCTGAGGACACATAAAACCTCAAACAACAATTCTGTTGTATCTAAATCATGGAAAACATCACACCGAAGCTGAGAAACTATAATTACTGTGGTGACAAACTGGTGTCAGACTTGTGAGCGCAGCTGCTTCTTTGATTTTACCATCACTGTTTCTGTTGTCCTTAAAGAGGAAAGCAGAGCGACAGCAGTACATGTGATAGCGTGACTTTTCCTCTTCTTGTATTTCCTGCACTACAAACAAAGACCTTGAATGTGCTCCTGGTTTACAGGTTACACAGTTTATTGTGGAGAATTAGAAAAATCTCATTAGTATTGAGGCCACGGGTGGGGATGAGAACTGAGGCGTGAAAATAGCGTGCTAGTTTGTTTTATTTGTCTTTTCAAAGACGCTTTTTTTGGATGAGCAACACAGACTAATGGGAGGTTATTTCATGCGATCCAGACAGAGAACACGTTGGCGAACAGCTGGCCATCAGCTGCAGTCTCCGTAATGCATTCAAGACCGAGTTTCAAAACATGTGAAGTCATGCTTCGAGGTCACGAACTTCCCTGTGAACTTTGTGTAGACAAAGCAGAGACAGAAAGAGAAGGACGGAGCTTTGAATGCGGCGTGCCGGTTTGTTAAACATCACCTGCTGCGATGCTCAAGGAGTTTAAAGGGTGAATATGTAAAGCTGCATCTTTTGGGTCAAGTTTTTAATAAAACTTCCTTAATGAAGTCACCAGAGGCTTTTTATCATCCTGTGTGATTTGGAAATCTGAGTGAAAGAGACGCTGCAAACCTTAAGGTGATGATTCGATGGTGAAAGTCACATTTTCATGATTTCATAAGCAGCTTTGATGCAGAGGACAGGTCGAAAGGTTAAAGAGGAAAATGGCGTCGAAGGGAAGAAGTGATGGAGGGAAGACGAGGTGGTCAGAGTCGTGTCTAGATAAGAAAACACAGGCACCAATTAAGTTTCTGATACTGTGACGTTCACTCTGGCTGACCCACCTCACGTCCTTTACTCGAGCGCGGTGTTGGCCGACTGCCCGCCACCGGATCCGCTATGAAAAACAAACATCATCCACCGTCACCAGTTCTGACTGGGATTGAAATGTGAGCTGTGGCCAAACTTCAGTCAGTCAAACTGTATTTACATAACCTGTTTCCATGGAGACAGAAATACGAGCACGTCTCAACTGTGGCTAGCTGCTAACAGCTAGTAGTTTCTTTACAGCTTAGCAGCTTAAAAAAAGAACATGAACAGAAAACACTGAAGTAAAATGAAGTAAAGACCAAAGAGGGAGCTTTACACGAGACCTCTTTAATGTCAGAGCGCGCTGGCCCGGCGGAGGCAGGTAAACGTGGCTTCTGGGGCGTTTTTTTCCACATGTGTCCCGTCACCGATGTCAAATAAACGGAGGAGAGAAGAGAGACGCCGCTACCTGACTTCACTAAAATAACAAACAGACGAGTCCAGTGTCAGAGCCCACCAGGAGTTATGTGTTACCCGACACCCCGATCTCATTACCAGGAAACACGTCGCAGCCTCTGTGGGTAAAGTTTGGTTCAGGGCCTGAACTTTAACTTGGTTGAACTCCACAAAATCATTGAAAAAATGATTTTTCTCGCACTCGTGCAAACCTGCATTTTTGTTACTTAACATTTCCCATGTATGTACGAGGAGTATCCTGATGATTAAGTACCAAAAGTTTTTTATTAAGGAGTCATATAACTAATGCTCACAACCACAAACCACAAATAATTACAAAGAAGGCTCTGAGCTAAAAGCTAAACAATGAACAGCCTGTGACCTTTTTCAGAAGGCTGCTCGTTTCCAGAACTAGTTGGAGGATAAAATGAGGAGCACTCTCACCCTTAGAGCCTTTTCTCGTTTAAAACTGAAGCACTAAAATGCTCTGTTAAAACTAAGATGATAATATATGTACAATGTAACTAATATATAAAGATTTTAATCACATACATGGACTCTAATAAAGTAATTTTGCATGATCCACGCTTCAAAATAATCCCTGTATATGTTCTGCGGGCCTTTTGTGGAGTTCATCCCAGTCTGAAATAAACCATTTTAGCTCGTCTGCCTTTAAGCTAGCTCTCTTCTGATTGGCTTTCCCTTATAAATGGAGGGTTCAAACATCAGGTGTGTGTGGGGCTTGCAGGTGAAAGTGCCGCATAAGGATATCCTCTCTCTTTGACGTCAGACTGATCCAAGAGCAGAAAAAAACGTGTCAAACTGAGCATTTGGAGCAAACTTCAGATTCACCATCCACATGCTGACCTTATTATTAGGAACTCGTGTTTAATGTTAGCGTCACGATTCAAACAGGACATACAAAGGAAATTAAAGGCAATCGTTACTGGTCCAACATAAATTTGCTACAAAGTCATCCTGAAAATCTAGTTGTAGTCTTTAATGACTGAGCACAGGAGAGAAAACACACTCACACACACACACACACACACACACACACACACACTCACAGAAACTGTATCATCAAAGGTAAAGACGACATACAGCCATTAATATTACATTTTGTAGTTTTCTCATTCCTATATTTGGCCTTTTCTCATTTTACAGTTTAATTGTTTGTTGTCTGTATTTTTTAATCTCTGAGCTATTGAATGGCTTTAAATATTAAATATGGTTTCCCTCGTTAGTTTTATAGACGCGAGTAGTTTGAAACACATGCCAGCATATTTCTCTGAACTATAAAATCTTCTTGTTATTTCAGTAAATTGCAGAATGTTTTTCTTTGATGCCTCCTGGGAGATGGATAATGTGAGATTTCTGCTCTTTAGTTCGCTGCAAATGTGTGTGTGTCCAAAAAACCCTGAAAAATGTGTTCACGTTCCGCTGGGAGGTACGAAAAGAGCGGCAGTTTCCTGTGCAAATGGAGAACAAGGCGGCCCTCACCGGCTCCGTGGCCAAGGTGTCGGGCTGGCTGTGGTTTGGTTTCTGTCATCTACAGACCTCCTTTCATTTGAGTCCAAACTCTGAACACGTGAGCGGAGCGATGGCCCGCTCCCCGGGGTCGCCTCTAAGTGTTAGCATGTGCTAAGTGAGGCGATGTGTTGCAGCTTGTGTGCGTGTACGGTGACGCTGCGCGCTGAAACAGAGGGATCACTGTGCTCCAGTCAAGAAACTGTCAGCACATCATTGTGTGCGTCTCCTCAGGGGAAATCATACATTTGGACTCTCAAACACATTTGTGTTGTTTTGAAAAAGAACCTTTATGTGACCTTTCAAATTGATAATTTGTAGTTTGTGTTTATTTTCACAGCATTTGAATCTTTAACTGTCACGGCCCCTTTTCTTATTTGTGCTTTATTTTTATTAGAATTCTGTCATTTTTCATGTTTCCTCTGCCCTGCTTTCAGTTCACTTCCTGTTTTATTTTGAAGGTTATTTCCCCTCCTCTCACCTGCCCTCATCAGAGTCTAATTGAATTCACCTGTTCGTAACCCTTCTCTCCCTGGTCTGTGCTGAGTCTCTGTGCAGGTGTGCAGTGCTGTCCTCTCTGTTGTGTTTGATTGTGACTCCTCAGCCTGGCTGTGCTTTGTTTTGTTTTTTGTGGGGTGAAATTTCATGTTTCTGTGATTTCACTGAACTTTTCAATTCAGTTTTATTTATACAGCGCCAAATCACAACAACAGTCGCCTCAAGGCGCTTTTTATTGTAAGGTAGACCCGACAGTTATACATACAGAGAAAAAACCCACCAATCATATGACCCCCTATGAGCAGCACTTTGGCGACAGTGGGAAGGAAAAACTCCCTTTGAACAGGAAGAAACCTCCAGCAGAACCAGGCTCAGGGAGGGGCGGGGCCATGTGCTGTGATTGGTTGGGGTGAGAGAAGAAAGACAGGATAAAGACATGCTGTGGAAGAGAGACAGAGGTTAATAACAGGTATGATTCAGTGCAGAGAGGTCTGTTAACACATAGTGAGTGAAGAAGAAACACCCAGTGCATCATGGGAATCCCCCAGCAGCCTACACCTATAATAACTTATGTAATAACTAAGGGATCCAGCCCTAACTATATGATAATCAATACAATGTGCATGACTCCACCAGATGTGCGGCAGCTGTTTGTCTTTACTTCGACCTCACGGTCGTTCATCAGCCCGTTAAACAAAAACGAGTCGAGGACTCTGCAGAGAGCACAGTTTTGTTTGTTTGCCTTTACGTTTTCTTCTGGACAGACTCTGCAACATGCAGCATGATGCAGTTCAGCTCCACCCACCTGCGACCAGCTCCTGTTGATGTGGTCGGATCTCAACCAAACTGAGACTTGAGCTGACACCACTCTGAGTGTGTCGGTGCAGGTTTTGAGTTTTGTGTTACTGCAGCAGCTGATAATTATTCACAGATATAAAGTTCAGTGCGGAGAGGCGAGAATGTCGAGAAGAGAAGACGGTGATTTCTCGGGAGCTCAATTTAAAGCTCAACGTCTCAGACTTTGAGTAAAATCAAGAAGAAATGAACTGGACAGAGAACAGGAAGGAACCTCTGCAGATGGCTAACGTTAAAGAGATAAGATGCAGAAATTCTGACTAATCAAGGCGTTGTTTCAGAACACGCCAGCGTCCTTCAGGAAAATAAGAACATAGTTGTGGTAAATATTGAATTTTTGGGCCACTGCTGGAACTATTTATATCAATAATCCTTGAAATATGCTGCACATATGTGCCAGAGAGTTTCATAACCACAATATTACTGCTCTGAGTTATTGACTGGAATAACAACCTTCTGTCTTCATTTTAAATAAGTTACACTCAGCAAAGGTTTTCTCAGAGATGTTTAGATTGTGAGTTTTACCTTTTTACCTCCACACGTTAACCTTCCAGATGAACTGTGATATGGATGCTGTGGCTGTCAGGCCGGTCGGTGATGCTGCCAGACTTCCTGTCAGAGTTCAGCAGAGAACCAGATGTTTTCAGCGTGACGTGAGAAACACCCCTCAGCTGACACACACCAGGTTGTGCTCCATGAAAGCACACGTGCACGTGTAATCGCTGTCCACAGTGTCCTCAAGTGTGCGTTTGTCTGATCTTTGCCGCCGTGTTGTATGTGAGGCGTTTTTGGTTCTGTGATAGTTGGGAAGACACGATGCAGAGCAGGCAGGCCGCTCGGGCAGACGAGGAATCCTGCGAGTTCTTATCTAACCGCCACGTTTTTATCTGCGAGCGTTAACAAAACTCGGCCTCTCCCCCGTCTCGGCATCGGCGGGGTCACCGCCTCTGTGGGAAATTAATTCAGTGTTTTCAAGGAGCTCAAAGAGCTTGAGGGGTGAAAATGATTTAATCATAATAAAAATGTGTGACTAATGATTCTCTTTGGGCTCTCTCCTCATCCACTCTCCTTTCTGAGTGTTATTTGTGTCCTTTCCTAGTGGACACTTCAGCAGGAATGCAGCTTCAGCCGGAGTTTGAACGGACGGAGGTGCAGGAAGTGTTAGATTCATTCATCCTGATTTGCCTTTTGAGAATCGAGTTTCTCTGAGATACGTGAGCTTCAACAGCCGCGGGGGAATTTTAACGTTAATGCAACCCATGCATTTATATTAAAGTGAAAACTGCTCCAAGATAACTGAAGGAAACAGTCCATGAAACACTTGGTTTTTTGTTTTAATCTCCAGCTAAAGAACAAAGCTGCCTCTGCTTTACACGAACACTTTTCACCCTTTTGGCCTGTTTTGAACTGTAACCGTTGCTTATGTCAGTTTGGAGCCTTGGATACACAAACAGAAACCCTGAAGAAGGAAACAGCCCGCTCATGAGTTTATATAAATGCAAAGATGGTAATTTAATAACAAATGATTGGTGTTGGTGGTTAAAAGCCTGCCAGGAGACATCACAGAGCAGACTGCTGCAGGTCAGAGGAGTCTCCTGTATAAAGATGTTTGAACACTGTTGCTAAATTTAACCAAACACCTACTGTTGATGGATATCAAGGTGTTTTCATGCAAAGAGTATATTTTGAACTTTGTCGTGTTTCCCTTTAAGTTACGAACGCTCTCTGACTTCAGTGCTGATGATGTACCAGTCAGCAACCTGTCATTGCTCTTTGTGTGATACAAGTTTGTTTTTTAAATTCCTACACGCAGGAAAAGAAAATGTCACGTGTCAAATTCACAAAGAAGACAATTTAAACTTCCTCCTACTTTTCTATAGAAATAATGAATTTAGTAACTTCTTCTATCTTGGTTGTTAATGCACAAATGACTCTTTTAGGAAACCTGTGGCTCCACGCTGTAGAGCAAACTGATGCCTTTAATGTGAAAAAGGCATTTCCAGAATAAGTTGGTCTAGAAAATGAACAAAATTTGCAAGAAAATAAGGAAACACGACCCCACAGGACCCCAGAAGTGCTCACCCCCCCTCCACCACCCAGTGCTTAAATTAAAAAAACATATTATTGACTGAATTATGGTGACAGTAAATCAAACTTGGGGACTCTGCAGCATTTCCTGGAGATAAGGAGCATATTTTTATAATTTGTAGTCAGATTTATGGACGTTTATTCACACTCAACATTTTAAGATGATGATATTTTTTGGAATTATAAGATGCAGTAAATCTAAAAGTATGTTTTGTTTTGTCACTGTGTCCACAGATGACTGATTTATGACTCTAAGGTTCTTTTCCTGCTTAATTTAACCCTTTTGTGAAAGTTCCCAAACTTCCCAAATTATGGGAATGTTCATCCTCTTTTTTTCTTATATGATATTAAAACAAATATTTTTGCATTTTGACCTGTTTTTCAAAAAGGAAGTGGGACATTGGACAGATAATTCAGTAAAGATGGTGATGAATGGGATATTTGGAGCACTAAAAAGCATGTGATACAGTATTTGAGCAAGCTGAGCGTGTGACTGCTCTCAGAGACCTTTGTGAATCTTCCCTGGATTCATTATAACTCGAGGAAAAGCTTTGAGCTATCGGTGCTGAAATTAAAAACAGGATTTTCTTGCATGGGCCAATAAATTAGCAATAAATCTAATGGGGGGGGGGATTTACAGCCTGAGGGCTGTTGGCCGCTGCTCTTTGGTTGCAGCTCCGTTGGACTCGGATCAAAGGTGGTTCCCCTGACGTCTGCTACACTGAACAGATGTAGTAGCTGTAAACAGACCTGACTTTCCTCTCCTACTAGGTGGTGTGTGCGTCTGTCTGAACAGATCACACACGAGCATGGATGAATGTGTGAAAAATGTTTCTGTGTTTGTATTTCTGAGTGATGGCGAGATGCAGCACTGAACAGTTCAACCTCAGAGTTACACTCAGGATGCAAACTGATGGAGGAGACGTGAAATCACCAAATATGGAGGCGAACTCTGAGATAGTTTTTTTCCATTTGACTTTTTAATGAAGCGTGAAAGCTCAGACTAACAGAGCGTCCTGCTGCGCTGCAGGCGGGGAGCAGAGCTGCACATGGCGTGATTTGATCCAACCTGCCCCACGGCTCCCTCGGGCCATTCTCTTATCGAGTGATCGAGGGCTTCCAACTCTGAGCGAGTTATTTACTGCACTAATGTGCCAAGACTGTATCCAAAACAAACTTGTATTACCTCTATTTTTAGTTTGTTTGATGAGGAAAAATTAATCACGCAGGGAGGTACGGCCCGAAACATAATACTAAAAAAATACTTCTCTAAGAAACGACTTTGATTTCAGCTCTTCTTACATTTAAAATATATGACAAAAACTGAACAATGAAAGTCTCACAGATGATTCATTCTTACTTCAACCCAAAGATTAAGTTAATAACATCTTTAAAATTACTCGGTTACAGTTTTAACTGAGCGTGTTTTTTTAGCGGTGCGTGAAAACGGAGCTCATGGAGAAACTTAAGGATACGAACCCCACTCAAGAGCCCTGCATGGATTCCTGTTACCTGTGAGCCACTGTGCCTGTAATTAGAATGATCGATTCATTACCATTAATGCAGAAAGGTAAAATATATATTTGAGCCAAATTAGAATATTAACTTTAGTTTAGTTAGTAACTTTAATGCAGTGACTCACTTGAGGAGCAGTCGCATGGAGATAAAATGTTTATTTTTTCAAAAAGGGAGCAAAATGTTTTATTAAAATTCTTCCTGAAGAAAGAAGTGAAGCAGGCGATGAAGTCGAGCTCAGATCTCTGATCTCATTGCCACCTCACATCAGCCTGATGGCTCATTTTCCAGTCGGAAAATTTCCACTCTGTCTACAGCTGATGCACATCTGCAAGCCACTTTACAACCCACCTCCGTGCAGCTCCTCCCGTTCATGCTGTATGTGATTAATCAACATCATGTCTGTGTCACTACGGGGGCCCTCTATAGCTTTCTCTGCTGATGGAAACAACGATCTTAGACGCTATCTTGGGCCACGTGGGCCATGGTGTGGGTGCCTCGTGGTCACTGAGTTCCTGGCACTGAGAGGAGGCGGCAGCGCCAGGACAGGGATCAGATGCTTTGTTTTGTTTTGTTAAGCAGGTAGCGCCCTGGGTCGCTCTCACTTCCTATAGCTGTCACCTCGTGTACATGAAGACAGATGGAAAGGTCAGAAAAAGCCACTCTGGGTTTTCCCTGTATTTATTCAGACCGCTGTCATCCTCACTGAGAGCTGCCTGCATCTAAAAACTCACTACTTCTAACTCACTTGTGGACATTGTTCTGCAGGAGATGCATGTTGCACTTTGGATTTCAGCAACTTGCTAAATGTATAAATGAGTCCAGCAGGCTAACAGAGGAAGCATGATCCTGAGCTCTGCTTTCAAACACAGGCCTGTTTTCTTTTCACTGCAGCTGAATGTAAAAAGGCTCTCTGGGAGGCAGGCTCGTCCCTCCTGTGCTAACATGTCGTGTTTGGCTGAAGCAAGCATGTGTGCAAATCACGTTGCACCGCTCGCCAAGGTCTGAGCACACACGCACACTTTTAATGAAGCAAATCCAGTTGTAATCACCTCCCTGATTGCAGGCAATCAGCGTTCATCACAGGGAACGATCAATCACACGCACACACAGCTAAGCCACACACACAGATGTCACACAGGCTCGTATTCACTCTGACGCGCTTTCACACTTACGCACCTCACAGTGAAAATAAAATACTCCAGACTTTAGACTCGGTCTCTTCTGAACTTTTCACATACAACACAAAGTATAGCAGCACTTTAAGTCTTCTCTACCATGACCAACATTAAACTCAGTAATGATGTTTCAGTAATAAGATGATGATACTGCAAGGAGTGAGTTTGCTAAACGGATGCTTTTATCTTTTTATGTAATTCATTGTGATGTTGATCAAATCCGACTGCTCAGTTCATTGTTTGGCGTCTTGACTTTTTCTTAGTCACTTGAATCTTGAATCAACTTTTTTAAAGTAAAGCCAAAACTAAGAAAATATGACATTTTTATATGTTTTACTGCGAGGAACAAATTTAACACTCCCACAGTGAGTAATCGTGCCTGTGTGCACTGTCCTGACGATAAAAGTCACTGCTGGTTAAATTGGGTAAAGAGAAAAAGATTGAATACATGTGAACCAGCTGTGCTGTTTCATGCTGGGACATACAGTCACAGTCAACTTCCACTGAATTGCAGCTTGAGAAGATTGCATAGCTGCAAAGATGGATTTGTGTTTTTTGGGTTGATGGAGGCAGATGATCCACTGAGGTGACCCCTAAAGGGAGCAGCTGTAAGAAGGAGGAGATAACTGTGCGTGTCTGAACAGGATTTTGGTGCATTGGTACAAAACACAGCTGTAAAGAACTGTGGCACAGCTGTGATGCAACAAAAGTGCGGTCCTGCATCATCAGTTTTTTAAAGGGGCTCTTTATTCGTTGTTCTTTCAGTCAGTTCTGTTACATTCAGTCATTCTTTTGGTTAGTTTTCATTTTAACTCGACTTGTACCTCCGTAGACGCATCATTGCACTGAACAGCGTGACAAACATGGTTTCACTTGTTGATGTGTGACTTACATTCGTCTTCTCGAGTCTTAATCTAACCTGAAACCAAGTGTGTAGGCAGATTTACGTCCCCGCAACATGTGCGTGCGCTCAAGGTAGCTCACACACCGATGTGCAGCACAAAGTTCAGCAATCAGCAAATGTTTGCCATTAATTCTCTGCTGTTGATTGGATGATAAAGTTAAACTATATAATTATCTGATTATAGGTTTGGATACACCTGGTACTTTTATATTAGCGATGAGGACGAAAGTGCTTTGAAGCATCTTAAATGGTTACAGTTGCACAAGTCTGTACATCTGATCTACAAATAGAATCAATGGACACAATTTGGTGTAAAAACTCATGTGTGGCCAGTGCAGAAAGGACAAATTGACACTCTGACCTGGACTCACTAATCCCGACCTCGCTGACACACACACGCCAGTACACACTCACACGTGAATGGATTACCGAACCGGCCCTTTAAGCACAGGCCCGGGGGGCCGAGAGGTCAGAGGACCCCTGCAAAGAGCCTCTGTGTGAAGTAAGTGTTTGTAAAGTTCACAGAGTTCAGTGAAAAAGGCACAGAGGAGCACAACATAACCATAAAGAGACACAAAGTGACCTTAAAGAGGTGAGGACGACTACAACACGATGGAAAACAAAAAAAGGCCGCGTGCCATCATCGTGCAGTCGTTTTATGTTCAGCGCCTGTTGTGAAACATTTCTGGATGTCATGCGTCGCTTTGTGTTCTCATCTCTCTGTAGCTTTAGTAGGTTTTAGTAGTTTGGTGTCTTTGTGGTTATTTTGTATCTTTTTGTGGTCCCTTTTTCTTTGTTGTTGCATTTTCTAGCTTCATTGTCTCTGTGATCATTTTGTTTGTCAGTTCTTGCCTCTTCTTCGTCATTTCTCAGCATTTCCTTATTTTTATTCTCTTTATTGTTATTTTATACTGGAGTCCATTTTTTAATAATCCATCCAAACTCACCCACAAACATACACATGGACTCACAATGAGTGGAATACAAAGCTTTGCTTTATAAACCTCGAAGCTGTACTTGAATCAAGATGTGTCGAGGCTGTGACCTCTCGCCGTCCAGCAGTCATGACTAATCCACATCACCTCTGGCCAATCAGAAGCACTCAGCATTACCTCCGGACTGTGATTGAAAGGAAAAGCAACATTTAGGCATTTAACTGAATTACATCCAGACTCAGTGAAACTTTGACCGGTCCAATGCACTTATGGCCACTAATGAAGACAGACAGACTGAACCCATTCTTGCTTTTCTTCCAACCATTGGAAGAGATTTTAGTGCGGACGCTTCCTTGTTTTGGTGACTGCTGACTTTAAAACGGTGCAGGTCTGTTCAAGTTATCAGGAAAACAAAAGGAAAAGTTAAAGGGGAAGAACCTGGACGTGCAGCAGTCCTGTGTGACATAAAGCTTTTGGTTTCCTCTCTTCGTTGGTATTTCATGTCATATTTTCCATCGTGCCCCCCTCGGGGGGAGTAACTTTTCTTTCATCGTGTGGTCTACTTCCCATCCCCACTTCACTTGATCGATGGGATCTCTCAGACTCGGAGCCAAATGCCGCAGCTCTGTAAAATAAGAATCTACTTGCCCTTTTCCAGCTCAGCGGCTCAGCCCCTGCTGGTATCTGTGGTGCTCTTACTGTAAAATCATTCACGGTGGTTATCGCTAGCAAAAAGTTTGAAATAATTCAATTAGAAAAAACAGCTTTATACTAATCTGAAAATTCCCCAAATTTTAAGAGAGGACAAAATCTACAGAGGCCTGTTTGCTCAGAATATGAGCTGACTTAGCGCACGGCTAACAGTCTGGGTTAGTTTGATGGTGACCCGCTCTCGGCCCCTCGAGCTTTAAACGAGTTGATGACACATTTTTGTCTGTTTCTATGACACGTTTCATGTTCTGTTCCTTTAACCTCTATAAATCTGCCCACTTCAGTTACATGTGTGAGGCCCTGAGGAGTCTCAGCGCTGTGTGAGAGTGGATTATCTGAATGAGAAACGAGCTGTGAAGATCTCATTTAGGAGCCTGAACAGATGTGGCTGTTACGTCTGATTGCACACACAACTTTGCTGTGTGTGTGTGTGTGTGTGTGTGTGTGTGTGTGTGTGTGTGTGTGTGTGTGTGTGTGTGTGTGTGTGTGTGTGTGTGTGTTCAGTCTTTACTTGTATAAAAGTCCAGTTTCCACTTTGGATGTAAAAATATCAGGATCCTGCTCAGATGGATAAAATCTGTGTTTATAGTTTTGCACTTTTCTCATAAATGAACACATTTCGTCTCAGTTTCTGTATTTTTACCTGCAGTGTGTCTAATCCACCATCGTGCATATTATCCTGAAGCATGCCAGTCTGTGACTGGTCCTATTACGAGTCACATCGAGGGTGATTTCCTGTGCAGAAGGAGAATTTTTCCGTTTTTTACCTCACAGCTGTTCCTCCAGTCTCACTCTGAGTTTTGTCAATTTCTTCATCAGACAAAGATGCAAAAATAAACTGGAGGAACAATTAATCACAGAGGAAGACCTAAAGCAAAGTCTGCGCCTTTTCTGCCTTTTTGTACTTGTAGGACTGAGGAATCACTTTCATTCATCACCCCTTTTATTGTTTTTTCAATGGGGGGCTCAGTGAAACTGCTGAAGACTAAGCGTGATTAAAGGCTGTGCAAATAAACTTGACTGCACGGCTCTAGAGTTGAGCCTTCCTCCATTCTTCAGCCCTTTGTCCTCTCTGTTTCCACGCTTGATTAGCGAGCAGAAACTCTTGTGCGTCCCGTTAACGCGATGAAAGCGGCGTGATTGTCAGAGCGGTGATTTATTTCTTTTTAAATGTCCTCTGGTGCGGCTCAAGTGTAACAAATGTGCCGTGCTGCATTCAAAGCCGCGACTCTTTTGAGCCATCGGGACGCGCAATCAGCGTGTCCGCGCACACGCCGGACTGTGCTGCGCATCCGCAGTGTGGGGTGCGCTCTGACTCGCAGGCCGGGCCTGAATGCTGTGACGGTCTTGTTGAGTTTCACGGTTAGTTTCCTTCGTTCGTTCAAGCGATTGTTTGCAGCGCAGGCAGGTCGGTGCGGCGGGAAGACGAGGAGGATTTCAAGGTTAATTAGCTGCTTTTACTCCAGTTAATATTTGCAGCGTGAGGTCACAGACTTACCCACCGTGACCCTGATTCAAATGTGACGCAGGTGTTTGAATGAATAGAGGATCAGTTATGGAGCCGCCGGCCTGAAGCACTTTCTGTCCACGTTTAAACCTGAACGTTCAAAGACGTGTTCAACATGTTGTTCTTGATGTTAAATTGTCTAACACATTATTGTTTCTATGATTTATACTTAGTGTTTTTACTTGTAACTGAATCATTTTTAATGCGTTTAAATGTGTGTAAGCACGAAGCATATAAGCTTGCATTTATTATTATAACTGCAGAGTCCTACTCTTGATGAGCCTGTAACAACAGTGGACTATAGTTGGAACTAAAAGTTGTTTTCATTGTTTTATCCTCGGATTATCTTTTGTTCACAGGGATGATGTTCGTGGATGTTTTGCCCCAGCAGCACAGAGAGTTGGTTTGTTTTGTTTTTGCTGTGAAATGACAGGAAACAGCACAAATGTATCATCATGAAATCAGTTATTAGGCGGGCAAACGGCTAAATTAAACTCCACTGAGGAGCTTAAATGTGATTTAAATCATGAAATGTTGGGAAAACACTTTTCATTACAAAACTTGCACTATGAAGTTTCAGACTGCATTAGGATTATTGAATTATTTGTCATTTCTCTGTAGACGTGTTGCATGCTGGTGTGAACCTGAGTCCCCTTCGATCCAGTTTCACTCGCAGCTGTGGAAGTTTCAGGCTGACACACTTTACAGAGCAAACAGAGCCGAGAGGGTTTCAGGGTTGATTTGACCTGCTTGCTCAGGTCGTTTTCTGCCTGCTTTAGCAGCGACTCCCCAGAGACGAGCGCAGCGGCAGCCTGCAGCCTGCAGCCTGACTGATGACCTGATGCTGCCGTGTGTCAGTGATGGCGAACGATTAGGAGAGATGTATTCAATAAAACATAGTTTATTCAAGTAGCAATGCAAACTATATAACACTAATAAAATAAATCCATTCACAGTTTAATGGAGTTAAAATGCAGTTTTTCTGAGCATTATGGAAATCTCCAAACAGTTCACGCAGCTCTGGGTGAGACGATGAACTTCAAAGTGAAAGGTTTTCACTGTTTTCACTCGATTATTGATGAAGTTAAAGACGCATCAAATGTTTTCAGTTAATGTGGCTTATTATTACTCACTCACACGTTTTATGTTAACTCAGCCTTCTTGATGATCTCTTGCAGGATCTGCATTATTTTTGCTTTGCAAAATTTTAATAGGAGGCGTTTGAAGCTCATTTTGCAGACGTCTGTGTTGTTGTTGTCATTTCAGTTGAAGGATGTGTGAATTATGGTGCATTATAATTAAAGGCAGTGAAATTAAAAAACACTTATGGCTGGTGAGAGCTGACGCTGAGTAAAGGCGCGTTTGATTGAACAGCCTCTCTCCTCCGTCTGTGTCAGATGTGAGGAACGGTTCAGCTGTCTTCTGGGAGGAGGGGGTCAGCGGTGGGTACCAGGCCCTGCTGTTAGACGAGGATAAAGGCTGGCTGCTGGTCGGAGGGAAAGACCACATCTACCTGCTGAAGTCTGACAGCTTGGATCAGCCCTCGCAGAAGGTAAAGACACAAAGATTCATTGTTGCTGTATCTTAGTTGCACATGTTCACCAACAGCCTGCACATGCTGATCTGGAGAGATTTCACTGTAATCGCTTCCTCTGGCACAGAAAGCAGCCACAGCTCTGGAGCCCAAATGATTATTTGATCTGGCAGGAAATCAGTCGGTAACATTCGTAGTCGTTCGAGCTGCTTTGTTGCCAGCGTTGCTGATTGATGCTCGTTTCTTTCAGATCTACTGGCCGGCTGCCAGAGAGCACGTGGAGCACTGCAGGCTGGCTGGCAAAAGCCTGGAGGTAACACACTGAGCATATTTTAGTATGTGCACAGTTTGTGTGCATTTAGTTTTATTACACAAACAAACTCTAATCACAGTTTACCTGTACAGTAATAAATATCAGTTACTCTGGAGTTTTTGTTATCAGTGTTACAACGACTGGAATAAGTGAAGAATTACATTAGACATGATCCTGTTTTTGTCTTTTTGCAGACTGAATGTGCCAACTTTGTGCGGCTGCTGCAGCCTTTCAATAAGACCCACGTTTATGCTTGTGGTACCGGCGCTTTCCATCCACAGTGCACTTACCTGCACCTCGGACACAACACAGAGGTACCAGTTCATTCAGTCGTTCATTTAGTTCAAATAAATATGAAGTCACAAAGCCAAAGTGGAGCAGAGGGTTGGCTGTAATGGCATTCAAGACTTTAAAAATCTGATATTTCTGACGGTGGAGATCCCATCGACCAGTCAGGGTCTCACTCCTACCTCGTCACTAAGGACACTTTGGGGTCACATTTAAACTCTGTGGATCATTTTTTAGCTTGCATGTTGTAAATGAGCTTATTTTACCCCAAACCACGAGCTAAACATAACCAGTGTTTTTGTGGTGTCTGAACTAAAGTGACAGAAAGAAGGAGGAGAAAACCAAAACATGAACCTCAGTGTTTTGGCTCATGCTACAGCCCTCTGAGGCTGGAACTGTACCAGGAACAAGTGGTTCCTATTAAACTGAAGAAATAGTTAGTGCATTGTACTGTAGTGACTTGTTGACAGTCTGCATAGTCACAGAAAATTGGCAGACATGTGCCTCATGTACTCCAGTCCCCCCCAAGTGGACCCTTGTATACTTGTGGTCTGCTATCTTCAGCCAACGTTACCTGACACAATGTGATGGCAGTGTGAGGAAATGAAGGACAAAATAGTTATAAAACAATCATGAATGGAAACAGAAGAACTGCAAAGTGATAAAAACAACAAAGAAGAGACGAGAGAAATCCCAAGGGGAACACACAAGATAATCCACAGTGGGTTTTCACAGAGAAAACCATGTGGGGCCACAGAAATGTTGCACTTTTGGGCCCTCTGTTACACCACTGGGCTCCTATGGAGGTTTTCACCAGGCAGTCCACAGTGGCCACGCCCATAGAAAAGTCATACAGGTGTCCCAAAGGGTAAAAGTGCTGCACACCCATTTGGGATAAATGTGGGTTTTCCCTTCCCCCATAAACCCACAGTTCACCCACACGCACCCACAGTGGGCCCAGATGTGCATGTTTGCTGGCCCGTTATTTGTAATAAGGAAGGTTACTGCTGCGGAGAAGATGAAACCACAGAGCATGTTTTAAACCTCAGTAACATGGAAGGGGGGTTGAGTGGGCCCCCAGTAGTTCGGCCCACACCTGCTGTAGAGCGTGGTCCAATGGTCCCAACTGTAGGACCCTCCCTGCATGAGTGGGCTGCCCCGCATGGGACCCCATTGGACTTTAGGGGGCCCATAGCTTTATGTTCAGTGGCCACCTCAACCTCAAAAAACAGGTTAAAAGATACGTTTGGTCTAAAATGTGGATTTTTTCCTACACAGTCTGTGTTTGCAGCAAAAGGCCTGAACCAGAGCAGTACTGTTGACTGATAGGTTTCTGTTTGGAAATATGCTGCCCTGCTGAAGGGCTGTTTGCACGCCTGTGTTGAAGGACTCATTGTTTCGTAATCCATCCGCCATATTCAGACTTCTAAAACACTAATATTAATCATCATCCTTGTTGGCAGTCCTCTAAAATCAGTCAGCCTCTCTAAAGAGCTTCTGTTCTGTAATGAAGTGAAGTGAAGGCAGCTTCATCTTTGCCCTTCTGTTTATCCATCATTCTGTGTTTGTGTGGTCTCCTCTGTCCTCTCTCCTGCAGGAGCCGTTGTTCACGCTGTCTCACACGGTCGAGTCAGGCAGAGGAAAATGTCCCTTCAGTCCCAAAGAGCCCTTCGCTGCTAGACTGACCGGTAGGTCCCGTCCACCCACGCGCACCCGAAGGTCTGGCCTGAAAGAGTGGCCATATTGAATCATCATCTGTCATTCTCTAAAAGCCGTGTTCACATTCTGGTGACAGCGGCGCTCTGCGGCGTACAATCCCACCACTGTGTGACTCCTCGCTGCAGAGTGTCCGCTCAGCCGCGGCGTGTGTGGTCCGCATGAGTTATTCCACGCGCTGACGTCAGCCGCTGCCCCCCATGACATAGAGGACATAAAACACATCGGCCATATTTGGATCACTTAGACAAAGAGAGAGCTCCATAGAAGAAGCCGTAAGTTTTTATAACTGACGGTTGGGTCTGTGCTGACAGCTGAGGAATGAGGGTTTACCAGCGATGGAAGCACGATGTCTTTCCAGCACAACTAATGTTTAGGGGAGGCTGTGACTCAGGAGTCAGAGTCGGTTGGCTACTAATCTGACCCCTACTGGTTTTGTGCCCCCAGAAAAGTGTTTGCATGATAGCAAGAAAGCAGAAAAGGTTCAGTAAAGCGTTGCAAACCTGGTTTGTAAATATATTGTCAGTAATATTGCCAGTTGCACTGATTAACTCCGCCTACCAGGAACCTGCAAGGCAGCGCACAGGGACAGAAACCCAGCAGGCCCTGGCCGAGGCGCCTCTGCGTGGGGAGTTGTGAGTGTTTGTTTGGAATTCAGTCATTTTAATGTTAAAATAACTGAGCAATAAACACAACGTGATGCTTATTAAACAGCTTAGTCATGTTGTGAGGTGAAAGACCTTCATGTGAGCGCCCTCAGTCATTGGACAAGCCTAAGAAATCAAGATAAGGACATCAGACACGCTCTAAATCTGTTTGTTTAGTTGATAGAGTTGAAAAATGTGTTGATTTGGTGACTGATGAAAATCACTAAACTCTAGTAAGACTAGTAGAGCCTTTGCAGTGACAACATCCTGATCTTAAATGTGTCCTTCCTACATGAGCTGGAGGATCTGTGCACGCCGTCACATGTTTTTCGGATGTTTACGGTCTGAGCTGTTTATTAGAAAAAGCTGCTTAATGAGTAAAAGCTGTGTACGCTGAGCGGACTGCATGTGCTGTACCTGGACGTGTCTGAGTGCCGCGGGAGGTTAAATTACATGCAAACATGTAGTTAAAACAAGGAGTCAACACTGAAGTTATGGAGGTGCAATTAAGAGGACCAGACTGTTTTTATTTTTCACATGAAGGTACCCAGGGAGAGACGGCCAGTGTTTCAGTTAATGTTCAGCGCCTTAAAACCACAAAACAAACACTGAGGACCAATTAAGTGATTTTTTTAAAACCTTATTAAGACTTTTTTTTCAGGAAATGATGTCAGAAATATTTTGCTTCATTGTTTTCTTACAGATGAATGTTTTCATGAATCAGCTTTCAGATATTTGCTGTTCTGCTCTGGGCCTGCAGAGAATGCCGGGCCTTCAGTCGAAGGCGGAGCTATAAAACAGACGCCCTGTGTACTGGTCAACTCCTGAATGTAGGAAAATGTGTTTCACGCAAATTTGTTGTTCTTGTTCAGGCAGTCGTTCCTTTTCTTTCTCCCTAGACGGGGATCTGTACGCGGGTACCTCGGTCGATTTCATGGGAGCCAACGCTGCGATCTTCAGGACCTCCATCCAGGGCAGCAGCCAGCATTACATCCGCACTGAAGCCTACGATCACAACTGGCTCAACGGTAAGAAGCTCCGTTTGTTTTGTTCTCCGTTCGACACACCAGATAAACTTCTGCAACACATGGAAACACTTACCGGTTAATGGTCCCCTGGACAACGTTTGCTACCGTATATGAACCAAGCGCCCAATAAGTCCTGCAGAAGTAAAAAGTTATGTGCAAAAATTAAATGTTGAATGCAACAGTGTGGCAATAGATTTAAACCCTAGTATGAAACCAGAGGTAGACACACGGTTCCACCAAATCTTTTTAAAGAATGGATGCAGAGTGCACACCGCTCACATTTTCTTAGACAAACCGAACCACTGATATCAGTAAGGATGAAAGAAAACAGCTTTTAGGGCCTCTGAAGGGTGCAGACATCCACTTTGCCTGGTCGGAAATACAGCTTTGCATCCATCATCCTGGGGAGCTGCTCTCACTAAAGGTACTTTTAACTAATCAGGAGACCATTACTTAGTCTGTGGTTGTCATACATGAGCATTAATGTCCCTGCTGTGAGAGCCGAGACGATGAATTATTCTAAAGGTTTTAGGACTCCTGAGCTTTGAGCCTGTTTGGTTCTTTTTTTGTTTCATTCTTTTTCTCATTTTGTGTGTGTGTGTGTGTGTGTGTGTGTGTGTGTGTGTGTGTGTGTGTGTGTGTGTGTGTGTGTGTGTGTGTGGTTTTAGTGTCAGGGTTACAATTAGGTTATTGTTAGGGTTATTTTTGATGGTTAGGGTTATGGGCTACGGAATGCATCATGTCGGGCGATCGTGGCTCAAGAGTTGGGCGTTCGCCTTGCAATCGGAAGGTTGCCGGTTCGAGCCCCGGCTTGGACAGTCTCGGTCGTTGTGTCCTTGGGCAAGACACTTCACCCGTTGCCTACTGGTGGTGGTCAGAGGGCCCGGTGGCGCCAGTGTCCGGCAGCCTCGCCTCTGTCAGTGCGCCCCAGGGTGGCTGTGGCTACAATGTAGCTGCCATCACCAGTGTGTGAATGTGTGGATGACTGGATATGTAAAGAGCTTTGGGGTCCTTAGGGACTAGTAAAGCGCTATATAAATACAGGCCATTTACCATGTCAATGGGATGTCCTCACTAAGATATCAAAACGAGAATGGGTGTGTGTGTGTAGGTGAGACACACACAGCCTGGACTTAGTATTAAACTAGACAACTAATAAAACCAAGCTGCTCTCCGATGCATCCATCGGAGTGAGTGGTAGATAGAAAGCACTTATGCATAGAAGGCTAAAAAACAAGAAAACTGTGAAAATTGTTAATAATTAATTTTTGAAATTGATAATAATATACTTGGATAAGGTACATAAGACATAAAACAAAATGCAGTAGCAGAAAGAAAAACAAATTAAAAGAAACGAAAGACAGACGTTTTCTGCCAGTTTAAGCTGGTGATAGCTCCTCCTCCATCTCTATAACTCCTTCACTTGTTATACCTGTAATTTACAAATAATCTATAGAAACAGAGAGAAGCTCACAGAGTCAAATGTGTACCGTCTCCCTCTCAGAGCCAGATTTTGTGGGCTCCTTCTCCATCCCTGACACGCGCAGCCCGGACGATGATAAAGTCTACTTCTTCTTCAAGGAGAGGGCGGTGGAGGCCGGGCAGTGGGACAAGAGGGTGTACAGCCGCGTGGCCCGAGTCTGCAAGGTAACGACGAGCAGCCTCGACGTGATTAAGGAATCCGTGACGGGGATCAGGGTCCTCTGTTCTGCTGTCCCGCATCACTGTTATAACTGTTAACAGGCTTTCTGACACCTGTTTTGCTCCATGTGTGATTTATCTTTAGTTTTCTCAGTTAAATATAAACAGTTAAAAAGCTAAGCCCGTCTGAGACACAGATATTCAGTTTATTACCATAAGAACTAAAGAAAATCAGTTTTCATATTTAAAACACGTCTGGGTAATAAATTAAGTAAAAAGCACCAAAACAAGTAAATACATCTAAAGCTTTTTTAGTTTCAGAGCTTTAAATGAAGGAATTAAGGTTTGTGTTCTTGAACTGAACAGAAATGCAGATCTGTGGAGACGGACGAAGGTTGTAGACGATGTCTCCTTTTTATGTTTCCTTCCCTTCCTCCCTCACTGTACTGCTCCTTTAAATCTAACCGTCATCCTTCCCTCTCTCATCTCTTCCTCAATCCAGAACGATCTCGGCGGGAGGAGGAGTCTCATCAACCGCTGGACCACCTTCCTCAAAGCCCGGCTGGTCTGTTCTGTCCCCGGTCCGTCTGGAGTCGACACGCAGTTTGATGAGCTTGGTAAAAAACTCCTCCTCTTCCTCCTTTTCCTTCCTCTCTGGATGTTTTCTTACGTGACCTCTCCTGAATAATCTTAGCACAGTACGCCTCGCCTGTGCTCTCGCCTTATCGTCCCAACTTTAAAACGCTGACGCTGTTATATTTGTCTCCTCCTTTCCTTCCACACACTGTCCTGTCTTGTCTTTAGGAGGCCTGAGGTTACAAAGGTTCATCCAAACTGTCACATCAGCCACTGATTAAAACTTTATTGGTATAAATTTGTGCAACTGTGAATGATTTACAGGTGAAGTGAGGCTAACGAGGCAAATCTAAACTTCTTCCAGTCTTCCTCCCTCAGTATGAATAACATGGTTTTACTGCTGCACATTGTTCATGATTCTGAGTTTAAAAGCAGCCTCTGTGTTTCCTTAGAGGACGTCTTTGTCCTGGAGACCAAGGACCCTCAGAACCCGACCATCTATGGAGTCTTCAGCACGTCCAGGTGAGGGCGCGTTCAGCCGTGCAGTCACTTACAGGTATCATGAGCTGCTTAAACTTTTACGTTTCTCAAGAAATCCTTTTAAAATGCACGATTTTAAAGATCTTTAAAAGTCACGTGATTATTATGTGGTGCCAGGCCGTGTCACTCTGTCCTCAGTGGTGCTCATGAGCCCGCCGCTGCACGTGTTCATGACCGAACTTCTGATTCAAGGAGAACTTTATTGACATTTAGGCTTTGAAAACTGAAGGAAACAGTTTTCAAGGGAAGAGGGAGGGCGTCCTCTTCCTGTATGTGCACGCCCACTGCCAGGCTGACACGTGCACACTCAGGGGTGCAAAGAGCAGAGGTCAGATGTGGGAGGTGTCCAGGGTCAAAGGTGAAGAGGCCCAGCTGGTTGTGTTTTTGTAACCAATGTATGAAAGCACTCCACCTTTTTTCCCCTCGTGTCCTTCCTTTCCTGCTTCCTTCTTTCTCCTTCCTCTTTTATTCTTCCTTCCTTCCTGGTCTGTTTTGGCGTTCTTCTTTCCTCCGCTTCCCCTAACCTCCCAAACTCCGTCTTTCTACCACAGCCGTCACCAACACCTCCTTTTTCTTCCACAGCTCCATATTTCGTGGTTCAGCAGTGTGTGTGTTCTCCATGGCGTCCATTCGAACTGCTTTCAACGGACCATTTGCCCATAAAGAAGGTCCCGACTATCGCTGGGTCGAGTACAAGGGTCACATCCCCTACCCAAGACCTGGCACCGTGAGTACGCCCGCACCAAAAGCCCCCAAAACAAACCACTGTAGCATGAAACATTTTAATATACTACAACACGAAGCTTTGTTATATAAGCAGTGTAAAAATAAAGAGAAATCCCCGAACCTCCCTGCACTGTCGTCTAGTTTTGTGTCAGCCACATAACAGCTTCCTGAAATAAAGCTGAAGTATGCTAACAGATGGGATTAAAGATACGAAACAGAGGACCGCTTCACTGCTGGGAGGTTTGCACAGCACCTGTAAATCATATCTTTGCATACATGTACACAGTTCATGTGTTTGCATTATTATCCATCATAAACTCCCGTCATGGAGGAATGTGATCCCCCCTTAAAGTCATCCCCAAATGCACAGACAGTCTTAAATCTTCAGCCAGAAGAAGAAGAAGGGCTGCAACATCACAGCTCCTCAGCAGGCTGCTCCCAGCATTGGACAGCCTCTGTCCACAGTGCAGAGCAGCACACAGCTAAGAGTCACATCTTTGCACAGTTCTCTTATTACAAAAACGTAGAGTGTATGAATGTGCAGTAAATATACAGGTATCCCCACATGAACTCCAACTTATACAGAATAAAGTTTTATTATAAAGTCCTGGTTCTTTAGAGCAAACATCTGTCTGCAGTCTGGATGGTTTTTACGTCACATTTTTATTCTTTTAGGCACTGATTTGAGGCCAGTTTAAAGTAAAATTAATGGTTTGAGATGGTGAAATAAATAAATGACTGTCTTCACAGCACTGTGTCTGAAAACACTGCAGTATAACCTTCAGCATCTCTCGAGTATTTGTGGTGAAACGGCCCTTTAAGCACGGGGTAAGGTTTTGGTCAGGCTGTCACTTTAATGTTCAAAAGCTGCTCCTTTTAAAGCCTCGTCGCCCATAAATCTCTGCTAATATAGTGGCGACAGGACGGTATTTATGTTTGTGTGAATAACTAAGACTCTCCTGTGAGATCAGACTCCAAACACACACAACACCGCTAATGAAAACAAGCTGATGGCGCTGCGAGAGGAAAACCTCTGGTGATTTAACACCTGAGCTGTGAAGTCCTCTGGGAAACTTCAACCTGTCAGGAGGTGCTGGGGTTTTAGTGTGTGTCAGGTGCTATTTCATTCTCCCTGCTGGGGGACTCGGAGCTCTGCAGAGTGGTGCTGAATCATGTGGCTGATTGCAGAAGAGGTGAGTCGCATCAGAGCTGCAGGGGAGAAGTTTGAAGTAGCAGGATGATTAATAGCAATATGAAAACGTCAGCGCGATGCTGTGATTCTAATCCCCCGATCACTGACTCACTGTCTCGTTGACTTCAGCTTTTTCACTGTGCCCGACTCCTGTTTTCTCCTTTTTACAATCCTGTCTTCGGCATTTCGATCCCTTCTGTAATTCCTTTTCTTTCCTCGCCTCCTCACTTTTTCTTCAAACCACCAGAGTTGGCTCTAGACTGCTGGAGGTAGCCATCATGAAATCACCCACTAGTTTGTGAAATGTTTTAAAGCCTGGTCTGTACCATTTTTGTAGCACGTTTATTAGCTGGAACCAGCATCTGTAAACTGTGTAGGCTCAAATATCTGTTAGGCACCGACCAGAACTGGAGCACAAACAAAAATACACCAGCTGCACAAATACAAACAGATATATGACCGATATAAATGACCATCATTATGGATGGATGCTCCCTCTGACTAGGTAAAGTTATACTTACTCCACACTGAATGGTAAAGTCCGGTTAAAGTCCAAGCTGATGCACAAGCTCAGCTTCCAGAATTGTGACTCTGTTTGGTAAAAAATGCTCAACCAAATCTTTGACTTTGTTATTCTAGAAATAAAAACTCTTTAAATCCATGTAAACAATGATAAAAAGCACGACCTGTGTAGTAACGTTGAATAGAAAATCTTCTCACTACATGTTTCTTTCTGTCTGCTGCATTTACCAGACAAACATGAACCTTATGTTGTCCACTGCTCCCTCACTCAGTCGTTCGTCTTCCCCGCTGATGGTTTGTTCCTGTATTCCTCCCTCTGGTCCTCCAGTGTCCCAGCGAGACCTACGATGCTCTCCACAAATCCACCAAGGACTTCCCAGATGAGGTGGTGAGCTTCATGCGGCAGCATCAGCTGATGTGGGAGCCCGTCCTGCCTCTGGGCGGCCGGCCCATCTTAACCCGCGTCAACTCGGCCTACACGTTAAAGAAGGTTGTCGTGGACAGGGTGGACGCCGAGGACGGACCGTACGACGTCTTACACCTGGGCACAGGTGAGGAGGACGAGGGGAAGGAGAAAAGGGGAGGGAAGAAGATGAAAAGTATCGAGACTGTGGTGGAAAACAGACTCTGAGTGCAGCTGGGACTGAAATCTCATCAGTTTGTTACCAGACAGATCAGTTGAGCTGATTCAGAGTGCGATGGAAAGTGTGTAAACGAAGCAAAGAGAGTTTAGAAGTTTACAGAGTTACAAGGAGGCAAACTGGTGATGTTTTCTCTGCAACGCAAAAAGGTGTTTTGTGGGTTTTACACTGAGAACAGAGCAAAACTTAATGTTGAGATAAAAGGTGAAAAGACCGTTTTGACTGTAAAATGATAAAAGAAGAGGCAGGATTGACAAATATCGAGCTATGAGTTGTCTTTTTTGGCTGGATCTTCACCAAAGGAGGTTGTGGTGTTCTTATGGATGCACTAAATTCCAGTTTAATAGTGACATGTGATTTTTAGTAATAGCTGGAAATCTTTGAAACACAGAAGGGATTTCTAACACGTCCCGTTTCTAACGTGTTCTTTCAACCTTCTTTAACACATTTCCCTGATTTTAAATTTCCATATTTTGTAACTTTTAAACCCATGAATCATGAATAATTCTTCCTCCGTGTTTGAGCCAGAACATCTGCAGACTCTGGAAACATCAGCTTAGCTGGGACACGACTGACAGAACAGCAGAACGTTCAGATTCGGTTCCCGGTGAAACTTTGGACGCTCGGCTGTGAGATTTAAACCCGTCGGTAAAATAAGGTCAGCTGAGGCGGGGCCGAGCGAGCGGGCCTTTGAACTTGAGCGTGTGATTGGACCGTCTTTTAGAGCGGCGTACTGTGGCTCGCCTGTTGTGTGTAAACACGTTTTCATTCATTATCTGTAAGGCGGTGAAAAATGGCGAGCTTTTATTGTGACGGGGTGAATGATTTCCTGAGTGTGTTGGGCCTTTGTTCATTAATCTGCACACAGGTGCGTTTGCTTCTTTGTGTGTGTGTGTGTGTGTGTGCGTGTGTGTGTGTGTGTGTGTGTGTGTGTGTGTGTGTGTGCACGCATGATTAATGGCAGCGGTTATTTAAGTGCTGGCGACAGCTCGGGGGGCCAGAGGTGCTGCGACTGCTCCATACATCTCTGCTGAGTGGATTCCTCTCCACCACCTCATCCCCCCGTTAGCTCCACATTCACCTGCCTGATAAATGCTCCTTCTAATCTTTCACCTAATACCACCAGGAGGAATATTTCTACGTGCTTTCTGAGTGACAGATGACTTTTTTTATTGGTTTGTTATATCCCATTTTAAAAATATCCTACTCTTTAATCACACGCCTGCATCACACCGTTTAGTTTAGGATTGAAATACAGCTTTGAGAAGTCTACAGGTCGCTGCGGCCGAGTACTCGTTTGGATTGTGGCTTCTAGTTTATCTATTCAAAGGTATTAAAGTGAACGCAGCTCTGTGCGCTGAAAGCTTACAGAAGCTTCTTTTATATCCAGTCCGGTTAAGTTCAGATTTAGCTCATCAGTCTGCTAATGGGCAGTAAATAGTGCAGATGTGTTTCATTTCTGCTGTCAAGAAAACATGACGTGGTCTGTCATTCAGCACTTTCTGCTCTGCTTCAGGTCACAAAACTATTTTTTCATCCTGAGTTGCAAATCTTAACAAACAGCTCACAGATACGCCGATAGATGCTTAAGTTCGTTTAAATCGAACACTGTAACTTTAAGCTGCTCTGTCCTGTAGCTTTTCACAGACCCTGCTGTGATTGGATGAATAGTGCAAGGGTTTAGAAAAGGTTTAAACTGTACTGTGATAGGACCCCACTGTTACAACGAGACAGTGTGCAGATATTCCACAATCAGCTGGAGGTGCTGTTATTGGAGAATGGAAGCATTTAAGAAACGTCGTAACTCGTCCACGATGGCAGAGCGAGGTCACCAAGGTCACCACTCCAGACATCCTCTGAATTAACATCAGCATAAAAGCTGTGCACCGGGAGCTTCGTGGCATGGCTTCATTATGTTCATACCATCTGTCACTCGGACGGACTATCAGCGCTCTTATCCGCCTGCTCCTGTATTCTGATAAACACCGAGGCTGACACGATGACGCCGCGGACACCTGCACATTCTCCCTATCGCCTTATCTGTGCATGTTTGTTTCAAACGGTGAATGATAACAAATGAAAGGTGGAGATGTCTGTGCCTGGGTTTGGTATGCAGGGGATCACATTCATGTATGTGGGTCTCCCGGAGCGATGAACCCTGACCTCACCTGACTTAATGGAGGTCTTAAATATAAACCCCAAAGGTCAAAAGTGACCTGCTGGTTTCAGTTCAAAGCGGACACCTTTGTGCTGCTCTGTGAGGCTTCAAAGCAGCTGTGGAAGTTTAACGTTTGTTAGTGCTATTTCATCACTGATTAACAGAAACGTGCCTCTGAGAACGAGTCCATCTGTTTTAGTAAAGGTTAAGAAATCCATGATTCTCTCTGAAACTGAGATTTGACTTTTTGCTGTCCTGGATGTTTGTGACAATAAATGAGTAAAAAAACAAAAACTAGCGGCTGTCCTCGCTCTGCCTGTCGTGCTTCGTTTATGTTTGACTCTGGTTCAGTTTGAAGCAAATAAAGGACCCAGTGGGAAACACATACATTATTTTATAGAAGCTTGTTGGATTTGTTTCATCTCCAGGTTGTGCTGATTTGTGGTCTCGGTGTTTAGAGTCTAAGAAAACAAAAATGCAGGGATCAGTATAATCACAAAGCTACCAGATTACATTTTTTACTGTGAAATTAAACGTGGTGACCACAGGCATCGAAGCGCATCATTACTCAGTGATGAGGGCACACTTGTTTGACAGACATGTCTGCAGACACACACACAGCATGCAGTAGCCTCACAAACAGCTGCAAACACACACGGTTTCCCACAGCGGAGCTTTATGAGCATGCTGGCGTGATGCGAGCGAGCGTGTTTGAATGCCTGAACATGCAAGCGTACAAATGCGCGCCCGTCTGCGTCTTCAGCAGTTGATTTGTGTGCGTTTGTGTTCCATATGGTTTTGCTGTGTTACATCCTAAGTGCAGTGTGTGGTTTCACCGTCACAGCTGGCACGTGTAACAACAAACTGCCATGTTTAGCGTTGTTACCAGGGTTACCGCTGTGTCCCGTGCTAACGTGGGAATGAGCTTTGGTCGTGTAGCTTTGTTTTTCAGACGCGTCATCTCCCGAAGGGGCTTTCCTGGGAGGCTGTTGTGAAACAGAACTCCTGGCTCTGCTTCGGGAAAGATAAAACGGATCAAACTTTCGCTGTTCCTGCTGCAGTTTCTCTAAAGAGGGGCTGATGCATTCTTACTGTTTCATCACGCCGGCATAAATCTAAGACCGTCTTTGCAGATGTTTTATTGGGGCAGAGTTTGGTTTCAAAGCTGAAATGAAAACGTGTGTTTTGCTGCAGGATTCCCACACGTCGGTCAAAAATCCTCTTTTATGTTGCAGATGATGGGAAGGTGGTGAAGGCGGTGTCTGTCATTAAAGACAACTGGGTCACAGAGGAGGTCATACTGGAGGAGCTGACAGTTTTCCAGGTGAGATGTTATTACAGGTTTGTGAGCGATGGAGAGCACTAAGGTGGTGTTAATGCTTTCCAACCTGTTATATCCACATAGCTCTGTGTGATTAACGCTTTCCTGATGACAAAGCAGGTTTACTTTGTGACTAACAGCCCTCAGTTTCTCCATCAGATCCAAAAACAGTCAAAATAAAAGGATGGATGTAGTTGCTGGGTCTGAACAGCTGATGTGCCTCCTGTGGTTGCAGAAACGCTTCCTTCCCGTAGACGTCTGTTGCCGGGGCCTCTGTAAACACTTCCCTGATGAGTTTGTGGGCTCGGTTGTTTCTTTCAGGTCAAACTGAATAAATCATGAAGTTCACTTTGTAAATTTTGGTCATTCAGAGTTTCAGACGGGGCCGATTTTTCACTCAGGACTTCACAAAATCAGTTTCACAGTCAGGTCTGTGTCTCGCTCAAACACCAGATGCTAATCTGAAGATTTCAAAACTGGATTTCACAAACCAACAGGTGACATCATGGTGTTTATGCCCATGTTTTATACTGCCAGGCCAAACCCCAGTCTCCTTTAACAGCACCTTTTGATAAACTGGTCCAGTCGCTCAAGCGTGCGAGCACCCAGAAACTGAGCCGTCTGTCCTGCTGCAGCTCTCTCTGCACGCCTCACTGCTGGCACCACCTGATTTCAAACGAGTCTCCCACAGAACCTTTAAGGCTCGAGCTCAGAGGCGAACTACACGGGACTTTTATGGCTAAAATCACAGGGCTTGTTTCCGTGACTCCCACTGTCCATCTGCCAGGCCCGGACCGTGTGATCGAACATCGTTTTCTGGAAAAACTCCACTAAACACAAAAACAGATAGCAGGGCACATATTTCCCAAGGTCATCTGGGTAAATAAGCTAATGGGGACAGCAAAGAGAGAGAAGTGAGGGACGTGAGGAGGGATGGATGCATCAGGGTGAAAGGAAAAAATACAGCTGGACTAAATGCGGAAAAAAACACAGAGGACAGAAATAGAGTGAAGGATGCAGAGGAGGGGGATAAAAAGACGGGAGAGAGGGAAGGAAGCAGAAAGTTAAACGGAGAAATGAAACCCAGCCGGTGCTGGAGCTGAGGGCAGGTGAAGGAAGAGAAGCCACAAACAAACAGGATGCCACACACACTCGGCCTGTTTACTTCCAGCTGAAATTAAGACAGGAACAAACCCATTTCCAGCAGACTCACAAAACAGCCGGACAGCTGCGGGCAGCGTATGAAACGAGAGCTTTTCTTTCTATGGGCTGAAGTCTGCGGGGGGCTGCGGGGGGTCGGGCTGCACCCTGACCGAGTTTCACACGAGCTCGTTCAGTTTCTGGCTGTGACAGAACGCAGGATAGTCGTATCACTGTAAAACACTTTGTCCCTCCTTCACTTCGACTCCTCGGCTCAGCGCGGTCAGGGGTCGTCGACTCCCTTTGTGAAACGCTTTACCGAGTCAGTGAGCCAGAAAAATGGAGCTGGGGGGTAATTTTACCCCCCGAAGAAGAAAGAGACTTATTCGATTTCTAATCTCAGTAGTTGCCCTGACCTCAGCCGCGAGTCGCTGCGAGGCATTCCTCAACCTCAAACAGCTGAATTATTGCTGCTTTTAAGGAGCAGCGTCTGTGGTTTGGAGTCAGCCGTGCGAGTCGACCTTTCCTCCTCCGTTCCTGCGGGTTTGTCTGCAAATAAAAACGTGTGTTTGTTCTTTTTTTTTATATAAACTGGGTCGTTTTTGACAGGGAGTAACTAAGTTCATTTGTTCAAGTCACTTAAGTAGGTTTGGTTTGAGCATCGGGGAGTCTGGGCTTAATTTCCAGATGCTTGTAACAAATTTAAACTGGACCTGCAGTCGCTGCTCGGGTACAAATAATATTAAATAAGCTGTGAAACACATATAAAGGTTACAAGATACAAGTACTGCCATTAAACGTGCGTATAGAGTCAAAGAATCCTCAAAACTATGCTCACATGAGTATCTGTCCACTGTAACATCGATATATAACCGCTGTTTAAATATGTACGTAATAAAAATAAATAAGTGAACCGTGTTGTTTATATATCATGTTGGCCAGTTTTAATCGTCCACTGATTTACTGACTAATAATCTCGTCTTCGCTTTCTCCCACATTTATTCACCAATAAGAATTTTTCTGAATTGTGCAACAGGAAACTCGAGCCCGATGAAGCCGGCACTGCAGTTACTCCTAAATCCTAAATTATTCCTCGTCTCGTTAATAATTCTCGCCTATCACGCTGCATCGATGAACGCCGCCGTCTGTCATCGCGCGTTATCTGTAACTTCTTATATTTATACTTCTCCTCTTGATCCCACAGAGTCCCACTCCCATCCTCAGCATGGAGCTTTCCACCAAGCGAGTAAGTCTCTCTGTTTCTCTCTGAAGCGTCGGACTTGGATTACTTATGTATTTCTGGAGCTTTCTTAAATTAAATAAGTCATTATTTGGTTCACGTCACAGTGATGGTCCTGGTCAAACAGGAAATGTGTGTTTTTACATCTGTGCAGACGATTCAGACTAAGATATCTAAAGTATTTAAATTTGATCTAAATATTAGATGTTGACTTTTCTGCAGCAAAATCAGCTTTGAATAAATCACTCTTCTCTGTAGCATCTTTATAGATTTTGGTGACACGAGTCCCCGAAATCTTTCATTTAAAATACAAAACTGAGAGAAGCGTGAACATATATGAAGATTATGGGTGAAACAGGATGTTGAGCAACTTCTTTAGAGTTGTGCAACAGATATGAGCCATGAGGATGCACGGCCAGCCTACAGAAATGCTCTCCTCTTCCTCCCCCCTCTGCTCCACAGCAACAGCTGTACGTGTCCAGCGAGCTCGGCGTGGCCCAGCTGGGGCTCCAGAGGTGCGAGTTATACGGGACCGGCTGTGCCGAGTGCTGCCTGGCCCGAGACCCCTACTGTTCCTGGGATGGACAGACGTGCTCCAGATACTTCGCCATGAGCCGGAGGTAACGAGGACGGAGAGGGAGGACGTTTATCAGCCCGAGTCACCCGAGTGTGAACACGCTGTAGGATTTACTCTTACTGCGTTCAGCCCTGCTTATGTTGGCTGTTGCTCAAAAATAATAGATGAAGTTCATCCATGTGGCACATTTCAACAACATGATTTTTTTTCATTTAAAACAGATAACTGTGCAAACATTGCAAACTTTTCAACACTACTGTAGCTTCATAAGAATCAGAGCAGGCAAAGACGTCAGGCACCCAGCTAACTCTGATGGTGTAAAGTCTTTACGGCTCTTTGTGTGACAGAAAGCAGACCACAGGGACATTTCAGCGTACACACTCGCCAAATATCACCTCGAGAGCCAGATACCTCTGTGAAAAACAAGCTGACATGACTCGCATGCACCCCTGCAGACCACCGGGCCACGGAGCCAGTGCAGGTGGGCCGTTGGTAACCAGTTCAAAATATAAAATAAAAGTTTAATGCACACACATCTTCCTGGGATACATCGCCATGGTAACTGAAGCCGCATTCACCCACAAGCATCTTGTCTAACACGTGTGCACATGCTCTGATGGATGCATGAGGGACAGCTGGGGCTTTAGAGTCTTGTCCAAAGATAACATGCAACGTGCAAACTGGAAGAACCAGGGATTGAACCACCGACCTTCCAATTAGTAGATGACTCTGTGTGCACAGCCGCCCCCTAGTTTGACAAAACCCCGTGCTGACTTATCGAGCGGACGACCACCTTCGTGTGACCTCTCATATGTGATTGGTCATGCCGGGGGAGCAGGAAGATCGACCTGTGCACGGTGCTGATGCCGGTAAACTGGAGTTTTAGCCGTTAAAATTTTGCAGTGTGAGAACCGAACTTCTTCTGGAGCGTTGACAGCCTCTGCCGTACAGTAAAAACATGCTCTGCTGTCCCTCTGATGGCCTTCAGGATAAAAAACAATGACACAGTCTCGTGGATTTAAATCAAGAACACGTTCACGAGCCTTTTTTCACAGATATAAATGAAGTGGAAAATGAAAACTCCTGCATTCGCACTGCTCCAGGAGTAAGTTGGCACCTCCAGTGAACCGTGCTATGATTGAAAGTGATTTTTGAACCTCGGTTCTGCAGATCGTTGCTAAAATAAACATTAACTCATTTCTTTTTTTTAATGACCATGAAGCAGTTCTGTCATGAATTTCTACCATAAGAAGGGCGATAAAAAGGTCAAATGGGCGGCGCAGCAGTGACATAGAGCTGAAATGACATCTGTATCAGCTGATCGTGCGCCTGCACAGCCAGTGAGGTTCTAAGACTTGAGTACACGCTGCTCTCAAGTTTCCTCAAACACTTACAGAGAGAAGGATGCAGGAATTGTGATTTTTGGAGTCGTGCAGATGAGTTAAAGCTAAAAAAGGGGAGGATGGGTGCGAGGGCTGGGGGGGTAACGGGGAGGCCGAAGCAGAACGAGACGTGACAAAAGTCTGAACAAACACTCTGTATTTTCACAGCCTGTTCTCACTCCATGTTTCCTCATTCATAATCTCAGTAGCTCCTTTTTCTGGCACCAGGGGAGCGCAGCAACAACAGCGAGGGGGAGGATTTAATGCACTTATACGAGTTTATCTAAAGGCACGGCCTTATCTGCTGCTGCCGCTGTCAGCTGTGCTTTAACCGATGAGTCTGACGTCTGCTCGCACACACAAAGCTGCTTTTAACATTTTCAGCATGAATTAAATCATCAGAGGACTGTGCAGCTTTACAAAAACAAATAAATGCTGATATAAAGCATGAGAGAGGCTCAGTGCATCCATCCATCGTCCATGTTTGAACCAAACTCTGGCTAAAAGTCTTTATGTTCAATCGATTGCATGTTACTCACAGTATCCATGTGCTGGTACCGTCGCTGTTATCTGAATAAATCAAAAAATACAGTAAAGAGCTTTGAACCTTCTCGCTGTGAGTCAGCAGTGCAAACGACCAAAGAACGAAGCTCACGGATTCAAGCCTGCTCCTTTAAATTCAACCTGAATGAAGTGTTTAATAAATACAGATTCTAACTGTGTGTGTGTGTGTGTGTGTGTGTGTGTGTGTGTGTGTGTGTGTGTGTGTGTGTGTGTGTGTGTGTGTCAGGCGGGCGCGCAGACAGGATGTGAAGTATGGAGACCCCTGGAGTCAGTGTCCAGACACAGAGGACGGTGAGCATTTCCTCTGCTGATGTGAATAAACTGTTTCAAATATTATTCTCCTGGCAGCTGTTACACAGCAGACATGTCCACACTTACATGTGTACATGTGCTGCACTGTGACCAGTGGCAGAGTGTTAGTGTCACTGTGGGGCAGGAACGTAAACCTGCTGTGTGGGCCCATAATCGATCACATGACCTGGTGCTCAGATACTCTGTGTGTGATCAGTGAGTCTAATATGACACCAGTCATGTGGGAGTTATTGTATTCTTTTATTTCTGCTTCATTATTGATTATTGTTATTGATCGTTCCATATATTAAATGTGAGACCCCCCCCCCCCACCTGATAAATCAAAGCTGATTTATTTTGTACAGTAACTTTGTCATACTTAACGTGCAGAATTTTGTGAGTCATGTCATTTCTTTCCAAACATGTATCAGACAGATACCTACGTGAACTTTTCAGGAAAGACATTAAAGTTCTGTTAAAAACTGCAAACAAATCGATTTTACACTCCAAACGTTTTTCCTGACAGATTTAGTCGCGTCTATCAGGACTGACCCATCGATTCACTCTGTGTGACAAGTTTCTTAAAGTTAGCCGATAAAAGTAGATAAAGTCAATTCTTACACTTGTGTGTGTCTGATATTTATCCTTTAGAGTCCGAAACCATCAGACTGAGATGAATTCTGCACATGATCCTAAATAACTGTTTAGCTTGTGTTAGAGAAAAACAGAAGTGGCAGTTTGTCTTTTCCTGAAACCTTTGCTTTTTCTTTTTTGTGAACAGAAAATCCACTGAATCACTCGTCTCACCTGAGAAGGAACATTTGTGTTTTTACTTCATATTTTAATTACTGGTATTAACTATCAGGAGCTGACAGCACTTTTTAAAAATGGTCGCCTTGTATTTTTACAAAATAAGTGAAATTAAGGTAAAATGCCTGTTACCATGGTGTTCTGAACACGAGCATATGGCGCCCTCTAGTGGATGTATCGCATAACTGCGGCTTTCTCTGTTTTGTGGTCAAAAATAACGGAAAACTCATTTTTTTACAGTTAAGGAAATCTTTCATTTTACAGTTCTATGCAAAAAAAGTGCTTTTTCCTGTATAACCTTTTATCACCTGTGCCGTCTCACATTCAAACGAACATAACTACAAAAGGAAAAGAATCATTTCCATCATTTCCCTGGGAGCATCACACCGTGTGCAGAGCTGTGAAAGCAAAAGAGCAATGTCCTAAGGGTTTGTCCTGTGTCTTTGTCAGATTCAGACTCTGTGGAGGTGAAGGTGGTGTACGGTGTTGAGGGAAACTCCACCTTCCTGGAGTGTGTTCCTCGCTCGTCCCAGGCGGAGCTCAGGTGGACGCTGCAGGTCTCAGACGGCCAGCAGCAGACTGTCGGTCAGACGCATGAAAGCAGAGAGGTGAGTTTACTGCTCTCAGCTTTCACATTAAAAGCATTCAGGTTTTTACAGATGTTGACAGTAGAGTCTTCCTCTCTCTGCTGTGGCTCATTCACCAAAAACACTATCAAGACTTTAGTCTCTGGATTTTCCCTCTAAACGTTCTCCTTCCTCTGGTTTTATTTATATATATTTTTAGTCCCGAACCTCCAAAGGACAAGACATTAACAGACATTATTTTCTGAGCAAACAGAAACAGTGTATCTCAGAAAGACTTTGTTTCTGCCTGACCAAGATTGGACGTCTAAAAGATGTTTAGAAAGCGAGGCCGTGTTGCATATAAACCCACCAGTGGGCTGTAGAAACAGCTAAAATCCAAACTGTCCCACTGTCATTAACTACCATTGTTCCAAAATGCACTGCTGCACACGAGTGCACACGATATTCTGCTGCACCTCCTTGAATACAAAGAGCAGCTCAGACTGAACTTTTGCCGTTCTTTCCTCAGCTGCCTCAGAGCGACGACGACCGCTCCTTCCACATGAAGCGAGGCTTGCTCATTCAGCACCTGGAACAGGCCGACTCGGGCCTTTACACCTGCACCAGCCACGAGCACTCCTACGCCCAGGTCCTGGCTCGATACCGCGTTCGCATTATCCCCAAGCACAGCCTCAACCCAGCTCGCTACATGCAGAGCCACAACCCCAACCTCCCGGGCCCAGTGATTCTGGGGAAAACTGGGCCGGCCGGAGGAGGAGGAGGGATTGCTGGGTTTCTGAGCCAGCCGGGCTCCCCTCACGCACCGCCTTCTCTGCCAGGACATGGGAACTCGTGGCTGCCTCAGCAGCTCCCTCTGAGGAGCTACAAAGACCTGCACAAGGTGGGAGGCAACAGTCTGACCGTGGACGAGTACTGCGAGCAACTTTGGTACCGCGAGAAGCGCCGGCAGCAGAAGCTGCGGGCGCTGAAGATGAAACAGGAGAGCAGGAAGGCTCGCGTGAGGAGGAACAACCCTCCCGAGGTTCCTCTCTAGTCGCCTGGAGGATCAGAGACTGCCGAGGACAACAGATCCTGTACATGCAGAGGACACGCTGGGGTCAAGTCAAGAAAGTTTGCTTCCTGAGCAAATAAAGCCGGCCAACAAAGTGACACCAATGATAATTTACCATTAAAAACTAATATTCCAGAAAAAGATTCGTTTGTCTTCGTCCTGAACTCTTTAGTATTTAGAAAGACTTGGAAATATAAGGATGTATGTAGAAAGATAGAAACATGTATCTGTCTCTGAAGTCTTGTTTTTGTAGCTCATTTCATGCTTTTATGAGCTGTCGCTGATAGTTTACAGGCAGATAAATCATTTGGTAGAAAAGTAGTCCAAGTAAGTGTAAGTTAGAGTTTGCAGCATCCTGTGACAGATGTGCTGATAGATATGAGCTGCAATTAAAGTTCCAGTTATTCACCTATAAACAAGAAAAGCAAGGTCCGATTTAAATTTGGATGATCTCCCCTTCAGGGTCATCTTTGTGTGCAGCTCTGGACTGATGGCACTGCTGCTGTTCTCAGGTCAGCCCCTGGAAGTCTGTTTGAGCCTCTGTGCTGCACGCTGGAGCTGGGATTGATGGCCTTAGTCATCGTTCACTTTACTCACCAGGGCTTTTTCTCTCTGTGACTTTGCCCAGTTTTCTGAAAATGACATTTAAGTGAAACGGTCGCTTCGATTTGCTGCACAGGACTTTGACCGATTGATTGAAAAATAGCAGCAGTTCTGTAATCAGTCTGGAGCTGCATGAGAAGGCGAGCTTAGAGGGGAACTCGGATTTATTTCAGACATGCTTTTTCATTTTTATGTAGGTTTTTGCCCTGATGACAGCATTTAGTGGGCTTTCAGTGCAAAAAATGAAACAAGTAAGTTAAAAGGTCCCTAAAACTGTTTCTTAGTGTGTTTCCTTTTGCAAGTGAGGATCTATAAAAGCCTAAATTTCTGCCATGCATGTTTTACACACCTCAGATTGACCCTTTTTATTATTTTCATGTCTCTTCTACGTGTTTAAATATTCAGACCTTTAACACAGCTCAGTGGCTGGCGTGCAGTTTGCATCCAAACTCAGGTTTGACTGACAGTTGGAGGGGGAAATGTTTCAGGATCTCAGACACACTGCAGACAGACGCAGCGTATTTATATGACCTAACTTGCTGACAGCAGACTCCAGTGTTTGCCCAGTTTACTGCTTCACATGTAACCCTGTTTATTAGAAACTATCGAGAGTTTTCAGCAGGCATCTATGTTTGTTTTGAGACGTAAGCTTCACACATACCTGACGGATTAAAGGCCTCGATGGAAACGCACACATGAAATGGACCTTGCTTGAAACATTATGTATAGCTCTTTACGTCCATGTATATTAAAGAACTCTATTTTTCTAGTTTCCTTTCTGTATCCTGTAGAATTTACTGCATTTTGTAAGTTTATATAAACCTGTGTTTTCCTCATAAGCAAATTTCAAACTTTTTTACTTCACAGCTCTAATAAGCTTCCAGACCGTGTAATGTCATCATCTTTACTGTATGTGAATAAGCCACAAATGATAACTCAGTGAAAATAAAACAAAGAAAAACATTTGTGCATTTTCTTTTTTGTTCTGGAGTTTTTGGCTGAATTCTGGTTGAGCTGCACGGTCCTGGGCTCTAAGCACAGGTCTCCACACATCGCGCCCTCGTGTCCTCTTCTTGGAGTCTCATTCTGATAGTTGGAGCAGAAAGATGCACATGCGTGCCCTGCTGGAGGTCGTTTTGTAGCCCTGCTGGCACCGTTCAGCTCTCCTGCAGTGGACCCTGTCCTGGAATGTCAATCGAGACTGTGCTGAGACATGCAGCAAGGCTGTAGGTAATTCATAGATTTTAAGTAATTGTTTGGCGTGATATAGGCTTATTAGGTGATTATAGTGGTCATTTACTTGAATTTACTTGTAACCATACCATATATTAACAAAATAAAGATTACAGCTGGATAAATAACGAGGTATTATTTAAAATATTAGATTTTCACCTAGACTGCCTCTGTAGTTCAAGTGAAACTGCAAGTAACATGTTAAATAAAAGGTTTATATTTTGAAGTGAAAACACGTAAATAAAAACGTTTTGTAGAATTTAAGTAAAAAAAAGTCAGACATAGAAAAAAAAAAAACATTTTTCAGAGTACATGAACAATATTCGAGGATTGTTTTTTGTTTGTTTGTTTGTTTGTTTTTATTAAAAGAAGAATAAAATAGATTGTTGTTGGCCGGATTTACCTCAGACGTGCGCAGGAGGGATGGAAACGTTCGGCCTCTGAGGGAGAAATTGACATTGCAGTGCATCAATAATTCCAGCAGGTGGCAGTAATGTACAACAATACGATCATCAACCATCTGGAGTGAAGTAAAACACCAACGAAGAAGAGGAGAACCAGTGTAGTCGTATTTGAACTGCACTGATGGGAACGCGGTTTCTGGGGAATTGGCTGTAGTTTTGAAAAAAATAATCGCGAGAAAAGGTGAGACGGTGTTGATTTGAAAGCGGAGAATGTGTTGTGTGATTGTGACGTGTGTTGTATTTAATTAAAGGCCGATTTAACGACCATTACTCTTAGTTTAAGCTACTATTAGCTGTCTGTGCTAGCTCTATTAGCAGCCTTTGCTAGCCCGCTCGTGCTAACTTGAGTGCTGCTTTTGATGGATTGTCCTCCTGCTGAGGATTCCTTCAATGGCAGACACTGCAGTCTCTTTAACAGTACGGTTAGCATCCACTTCTGTTAGTGATAAGCCAACAAAAGTTTCCCCGTTAAACGTGTTAAAACTGTTAAAGTTAGACTTTTGATTAAAGTTTGTGTTATTGCCACTGCAGCAGGATCCAGGTGGACTGTAGAAAGAAACATCGGAGTCCTTAATGGCTAATCCAACGTTACAGCAGCCCAGTTTCCTGCTGGTGAGTCTCTGAGTCCTGCATCTCTGACCTGACTTAGTTATGAAGTCATTTAAAGGTAATAACTCCTCTCTGGTCATGAATATGTTGTGACATGTGATGTTGTTTCAGGCCAACCTGAAAGCCGATGCTACCACCAAACCTCTCCTGCAGCGATGCCAGGATCTGGTGAAGATCATAGATGAGTATCCTGCAAAGGTATTTATCCCTGGATTCATTTTATTTGCTGTGAAAACCGTCGGTAGAATATCTGCTGGAAGGTTTGCATGAACTCCCACATGAGAAATGGCTGCAAAGATATTTTCAGACCGGGAGATACAGTAAGGGAATTCAGGCAGAGATCAGTTTAAGGTTTCACATTCACCAATTGCGTAGTTTCATTTTGAGTGTCATGGATTCCTCCCAGAAGAAATTTGAACTTTGAACTGAACTCTGAAAGATGTGCACATAAATCCAAGATAACTGAATTGTTGGAATGCAGCCTGCTTTCAGATGCCACAGTGTGACTGCAAGGCCCCGTCTGTCATGAATCTAATAAGTTTTGGTAGGACACGACATTGGATGCATGTAGCCTGCACAGTGAACCGGGACAGACGGCTGTTTGTTTGCATGCTACTTCCTCTCTGGTGTCGTGATATCAGGCAGAGCATTCATCATACAACTAAACGTCCCGTTGGCTTTTTGTTTTTTTTGTTCTTTCTTGGAGGCACAAACATTTTGTTGTACATCTGTTCTTTTGTGTCATTCTGGGCAGTCCAACATTTTATGCTGCATTTTGGCTGGTAGTAAAAGAAGATCACATTATCATCTGGTTACCCTGAATGCAAGTTTGAGGCACTTGTGCTTTGGCCTCACTTTTCAGGCCACAAATCTATTTCTGTCATCAGTCACAGCCCAGGGTTGTTCAGTGTTTGCGAGCTTCAGACATTTGTGCCCCAGATCAGTGGAGACCATTGTTTCCTGAGGCATGTGGGGGTCTCTGTGGATAGCTGGGGTTCTGTTTGCAAGCAGCTGTGGGTGTTTGCTGAGGGACACAAAGGATGAGTGCAGTTTTGTTGCTCTCTGTTGGCTCCACTGTAGTCAGGACTTGCAGTGTCACAGTGAGATGGAGGCCTGAATATGATTATTTGTCAGGCAGACAAACGTTAAAGTGTGTTTCTTATTATTGTGTGTGTGTGTGTGTGTTTCCTGCCTGTAGGAGCTGCACCTGATCTTTCCTTGGCTGGTGGAGAGTGTGTTTGGCAGCCTGGATGGTGTGATCGCTGGCTGGAACCTGCGATTGCTTCATTCACGGAGCAACGAGTACAACATTGTTATGGACTTCCTAAATCCCAGGTAGCTTCATATCAGCTGAGTGGAATATCATGGAAACCTGCTGAGGTTTTTAATCTGTTAATAAGATTCAAAATATTTAGTAAATTTGGCAGAAGGAGAAACTCGACCTACGAGGTCAGACGTGTTGAAGTTCTCTGCTTTTATGACTTGTTTTTTGCCCCACTGAAGAGCACGTCTAGTATATTTTTAGATGTCATATAGCGCTTCCATTTGTACTCTTTTTGTTTTCTAGAATGTCATGCACTCGTATTTTTAAAATATTAAAATATTTTTTATTTCTCTCTTTTTTTCAGTGGTCCAATGATGAAACTTGTGTATAAACTTCAGGCGGAAGAGTACAAATATGAAATACCAATCAATTATCTCCCAGTAAGAATATTTGCCTCGTCACCTCTGGCTGTTGCAGTCAGACGTTTGAAGTTAAATATTGTCATTTTATGTTGGAGTGACTGTTCAGACACACAGAGCTGCTGTAACCACATCACTGGTCCTGTATGGATACTGCAAAATGTCTTTTGGGAGAGTTTGAGACTGTTTTAATTGTTCTAGGGTCCTGTGAAAGCCTGCATCCAGGAGGGCGTTCTCCCAGACTGCCCGCTGTTCCACAACAAGCTGCAGTTCCCTCTCTCTGGTCTCCTGACGCTGAACATCGCTTTCAGTATCCTTTGCAATGCAAACAGCAAAGTCTGAGTTTTCTTTATGGAGCTCTTGAAGGATTGATGAAACAATCACTTGTAGAGCTGCTGGTTTTAGGACCAGGTCGCCCACATGTATCTGGTCTCTGTAGTCTAACGGAAAAAAATCTTTGTTTCCAAACGTCTGAACCATAAATGTTTTCATTTCTGATTTCTTATGATTTCTTAATTAAAGAAGGAATGAATTATGCTCTTATGAGATCAGTCGGGTTGTTCCTTAACCTTCTTCAGACCCATTTGAATTCTTCATGTTCAATTTTGCCTACTGTCTCATCTCACCAAAGGTGAGGTTGCCACTAACACATTATTCACTTTTATATTTTTTTTTATTGAACCACCTGATCAAAAACTAATAAGCCCCTTTTTATGATTTCAGAACTACCCTCCAGGCCAGTACGGGAGCTCCACAGACAGCGCCTACTTTGTGCTGGTGGACACTTACCTGAAGTACTTCCTCCCCACTGAAGGAAGCGTTCCTCCTTCCCCCTTCTCCGACTCCAGAGGCTCCGTTTCTGCTCCTTCACCGAGGTACTAGTGACAAGACGAATCTTTAATGGCAGAAACATTTGAATGTTTAATACTGTGTAACGCAAAAATCCTGCATTGCCTGAAAAGCTTTGATTTCAGACTCTTCCTGTGCCTTCAACAGATCGTCCAGTGTTTCTTTTGCCAGTTACGGCATCCATAGCCCCAGTCTCCTGAAGCATCACATATTCCATCAGCCCTCAGTGAACGCTGACCCCGCAGCCCAGGAAATCTGGAGGTCTGAAACCCTGTTACAGGTAGGATGCAGATACAGCTCTGGGTCTGTCTTTGTTTGGACTGTGGACGTGGCGGTTGTGGCCAACGGCGTCACTCTGCCTGCTTAAGTTGGAGTCGTGGTGAAATCAGAGACGGTGGTGTGAGTGGTCAGAACAGGACCACTGCCTCACTGAGGTGCAAGAAGATGATCTTCAGTGGAATTTGGCTAGATTTCAATCTTTAATTATGACTCGTACTACACTTACTGTTACAAACAAAACATTTGAAAGGCAGTGAAGAGACTTGATACACAGTTTTCAGTTTTGGTGGGCGTGTTTAAAAACAGAAATGACTAATGATTAATCCTCAAAATATGTGTTTTGATCTTCCTCAGATGTTTGTGGAGATCTGGCTCCATCACTACTCCTTGGAAATGTATCAGAAGCTGCAGTCTCCTCAGGTAAAGGTAAGCTATGTACATTTCCTCCCACACACACACACCTGTCCACTTCGCACGGCTGATTGGCTGACCACAACCCCTCCTTCACACCCATGAGGTCCCGTGATTTGTAAAATACATAAATCATGTTGTTGTTGTTTTTATTATTATTAGTTAAGCATCTTCAGCCTCGTCTCTGCGTATCCAGCTGCTCTGCTTCAGGCATCAGTTTGTAGTTGAATACTTGCTGTAAACAGCCTCTTCGGTCTGAGCTTAGAGCTCCTGCATAAAGCGATTGGGGCATGTTCCTGGTAGTAGTGCTTTTGCTTCCTACCACATCCTTTGCATGCTGCATGTCCGTGTCAGCAAGCGTGTTGCTGGTATGTTCTCCATGTGTATGTGCAACACAGCATAAAGTCACGGTGGAGTGGATCAATGTGTGCATAAATGTGTGTCTCAGTGCGACAGACGCTTATGTTGGTGTTTATTTCACCTGCACTGTATACAGTGTGCATGACACTGTAGATATACAGCATGTGCTTAGACCCCCTCATCTGTATTATTGTTTATTACACGGTCAGCATGTTACCTACTTGAATATCCACCCAACTGCAGTTTCTTTGCAGCTGTGCTTTTGTCTGCAGTTACCTGAAAGTCAAAAGTGATGCACGTTAGCTAAGATAAGAGTTGTGGTTACAATGTAGCTGCCATCACCAGTGTGTGAATGTGGATGACTGGCTGTGTAAAGCGCTTTGGGGTCCTTAAGGACGAGTAAAGCGATATACAAATACAGACCGTTTACCGTGAGACTGCAGAGGAAACGGTGGACTCACTGTGTGTGACATTCTGACCGACCTGAAGAGTAAACATGATTTTAATTGTTGTCTCCTGAACTTGTTAAACGCTGTGTGAGGTCACTGTGTCTGTTATATATAAGAGTGGAGTTAACCTGCAAGATTTTGGAGGCGTGCTGTGCTCATTTCCAGCACCAGTTTTCAGCTTTGCATAATTCGCAGTTCAGTCCGATCCAGTCCAGTTTGATGCTAATAATTACTTTAATCTTACACACAAACCCCAAAATCTTACAGTGTTGAGTTCCCTGTGTTTGTGTTGAACAGTAGGAATGGGAATGATTTCCGTTTGGATCTACAGTGACGGGTTAAAAACACAAACTGGGATTTTTCCCGCTCGTTTTTTCACTCTCTCCTGGTTGATTTGGCGATTTGGGGGTTTCAGATACATTTTCAGTATTAATGAACAAAGCCTAATATTTTGGAGTGAAATGATTCCCGTCCCTACAGTCACGTAACTCACGTCTGGTGTAGGAACGGCGTCTGCGTCGCCCCCAGCCGTTCATTTTGTTCCCAAAGTCACTTTGTTGTCTTTGTGTCTCCTCTCCTGTCTCCTGCTCTTTTTCTCCTGAATATTTCCGGCCAATTGTTTGTCTGGTTGCGCTCTCGCTCCTGTTTTTGCTGCCTCCTTTGCTCCTGTTCTCACGTGTAACTTCCTCCTGCCACCTTTTTCGTTCCCTGCCTCCTCTTCCTCACTTTTTCCCCCTCTCCCCCTCTCTTCACTGTTGCTCCTCCACCTTTCGTCGTTGTCTTTCCTCTTCCTCATCTTCCTCTACCCCCCCTTCCTGGTGGTTACGGGTGAACAGCTGGCGCTGCTGCAGTACCGCCTCAGTATGTCCAGCATGCCGTGCCAACCCCACGCCCCACCAGGCTCTGGGACCCTCCACACCTACCAAGTACTTTTACCTTTTCATTCACCCCCGCCCCTCTGGGGCCTCCTGGAGGTAAACCTCAGCCACTCAAGCTCACAGTCAAGGTTACTTCTCTGGTAACAACAACCAGACGATGTCATTCCAGTCACCGGCCTGTAGATGGCAGATGATAGCCGCGCCTGTTTAGCTTCATTCTGCAAGCTTGTTTAATAAAAAGCGCAGCTCTCTGTTCATTTAAGATATTTTAATCATAGTTTCAGGGATTATTTCTACTTTAGAACTTAGCCATGCTTATTGACTTTCAGCTGATTATTAAAAGACAGAGATTATACAGTAACAGCGTTTAACTCTTTGGCTGCTGTCGGTAAACCAGAGGATGATTGGCCTGTTTCCTTTGAGTCTGACTGTAAATTATGAATTTTACAGAGAAGTATCCTTGAAAGAGAAAGTAATCCAGGAATGAAGCTTTGAAAATGAATCTGGTTTGGGTGTGGTTCTTGCTTTTCTTTTTTTTACAGGCATGCTTTTTACACTGTCTGCTGTGCTTTGTTGTTTTTGTTGTGTTTCTCTCTATTGGCAGCATTAATCTTTTGAAAGCAAAGATACTACTACAATCAAATCAGAACTTCTGATTTTAAGAAATGATTTCTTATCAAATGTGACATTGATCATTTTTTTTTCCCATGCCAATCAGAAACATGTAAATATCAGTACTTTCCTCGCTTTGCTTGTTTGTGTTTCCTGATGTCCAGACGAGGAAACGTGCAGCTGGTTGATGAAGCAGCTTCGAGCACTGAGGTCCCACCTCTTAGTTTCTCACAGTTTTAATAACTAAATTATTTTTTAATAAAACAGGAACGTTAGGGTCACTGAAGGGAAACGGTAAATAAATTAAGTGTTCAGGCGAAACATTTACAAGGAAAATATGCAAATTGCAAAGTGTGTTTAAGTTCAGTGTCAGCGGAAGCTTTTCATCCGGAGTTTGTGATGTTAGCGATCACACTCAGATTAAATGCAGTACAGTATAAATTCCTTCATGGTGCTCCAGAGTCAGTCCACACCGTGTGAAAGCCCTCCGGCTCCTGAGTGTGGGACCTCTGTTCTCTCTGGTAATTGTTTGGCTGCTTGTGGATTGGGACGCATCGCGATGGCTGCTTTTTCCATCAATCCTGGCTGCGATTGGGCATAAATGGCGTCATGTCCGAGCACTGTGTGTGACCGCTTCCCTCTGCAGGAGCCCTTTAGCCCGACGGAGGAGCACGTGCTGGTGGTGCGTCTCCTGGTGAAACACGTACACGCCTTCTCCAACAGCCTGAAGCCTGAGCAGCTGTCGTCCTCGCCCTCCGCCCACTCGCACACCCACACCAGCCCGCTGGAAGAGTTTAAGAGGTCAGTCACACACGCTGCTGTCAGACTTTGTGGAAGTAGAACATTTATTACTAAAATAAAATATTAAGCAAGTAAAGCAGATTTAATGGTTGATGCTTTTAGATATGCATCATGTGTCAGCATGCAGTGGTAGCTTCTCTACAGCCCTGACTTTAAATAAAAGAACAAAAGCAGGAAGTGGATCATTAAATGAAGGTTTTAGTTAACTTTGTGTTTCCCCCACAGGGTGGTGGTGCAGCGCTTTGTGCAGCAGAAGCTGTACCTGTTCCTGCAGCACTGCTTCGGTCACTGGCCTCTGGACGCGTCTTTCAGAGCGGTAGGTCTCTCACATCCTGACGTGATCATCGCTTGTTTTGCTCCATGAACACGCAGTTTGCTGCTACGAGCGTATTTTGTCCGTGTTCAGGTGTTGGAGACGTGGCTGAGCTACATCCAGCCCTGGAGATACACCGGGGAGAAGCCAAACCCTCAGCCCGACCAAAACAGAACCGTGCCTGAAAAATGGTGAGCAGAGTGGACTCTGAAGTGCTCGTCCATAAAATCTTCATCTTGTTTTTCCTCCCTTTGTGTCGTTGAGCCAGCATTTTGTTTTTGTTATTATTTTATGTTCTGGAGTTTGTGTCGTCAGTGTATACTTCCTGTTTTACTTTGAAGGTCTGTGTCGTGTCTGATTAGGAGACATATTTAATAGATTTTTAATGAGACCTGATATTTTGGGCTTGTCGTTCTTTTTGCTGACTGAGTCATAGCTCTGACTCGGACCCTCAGAAAGGTGAAAGTCTGGGGATTGTTGCTGTTTTGGGGTTCAGACTGATAGATGAGCTTCTGATGAAAACTTTCTCTCCTGCAGGGAGTCCTTTGTTCATGAGAACCTGCTCATGTACACGAAGCTCTTCCAGGTGTTTTTGAACCGAGCGGTCAGGACTGATCTGGTGAATGCCAAAAATGCACTGATGGTCTTCAGGGTGGCCAAAGTCTTCGCTCAGCCTAACCTGGCAGAAATGACCCAGAAAGGTGACGAGGGACATTTGCTGGGCTCATTAGTATTGTTCACAAATCTGCATATGAGCATCTGAACTTTCCATTTGCTCATTAAGTGAAGTGTTAGTGTTTTGTTCTCACACTGGTTAAAATAAAACCTTGATGACGTGGATCTGATTGGATATCTTTTAGAAAATATGATTGGCATTTTTCATATTTCTTTACACTAATTTAGAAATGAGTCATTACTTGGTGAAAAGTTACCACCAATGATGACCACGTGACTTAAGGCTGCACCGTGGCTTTGTCACTTTGTTGTCCCACAATCACCTGGAATCGTCTCCCTGCAGGTGAGCAGCTGTTCCTGGAGCCCGAGCACGTCCTCCACCACCGGCAGCCCCGCGGCTACCTGACGCCAGGACAAGGAGGCAGCTACCTGTCGTCACGGCAGCGGGTGGTGACGGACATGGTGTTCAAGGTGAAGAGCCACGTCTACGGTTTGGAAGGACAGGACTGTCAGTACAAGCAGATGTTTGGCACGGAGCTCAGAGGAGCGGTAAGTTTACCTGTGTAAACCACAGAGGTACAGAAAACACCTGTGTTGCTGCGAGTTTTCACCTCCTGTCCATCCCGCAGGTCATGAAGCTAATCCAGATCATTGCACAAGCCAGACAGACGGCCAAGAGGATATCAGATCATTCGAGCGAGGTGGCGGCTAATAAATCTTTCCTGTCCTGGTTTGGACTCGGTGCATCTGATCTGAACCACAGCTTCCCCGGAGCCGAGCCAGAGGAGACCGGAGAATATCTGAAAAAGACCCACGAGTTCCTGGACAGAGCTTTGGAAAACCTGTGCCAGATATTTAAGGTCAGATGAGTCTGGATGTTTTTATTCACTCCCAGCTCGGAGAATGCAGCACGTTCATGTAAGCCTGTCCTTTGTTTGAAGCTGGGCTCTGTAACAGGAGGGTTTTTGTTGTTTTGCAGCTAAACCAGGGGCAGCTGAATCAGCTCATATCAAACCTGGGCTCCTTGGAGGATGATGGCAACAGCAAACAGCTGCCAGACTGCGTGCAGAGTGAGAACGGGCTGATCCTGACTGACCTGGGCCGGAGGCAGGTCAGTATGTGATCCTAAAAGAGGAAGACGGGCCTTAGGGTTATGGACGGAGGAGAACTGACTAAAGAGATCGTGTGTGTTTTTCTGCAGATCATAAATGGACTGCGCAGGTTTGACATTCACTATCAGGGAGACCCAGAGCTGCAGCCCATTAGGAGCTATGAGAACGCCCTGCTGGTCAGGCTCTTCTACAGGATCTCTTCTCTGATTAATGAGAGGGTGAGTGCTGTCTGTAGGCAAGCCTGCAAGGGCGTCGTAAATACGACTCAAGAAGGGGCTGAGAGTAGAAACAGTCGGGGCACGTGAGGATGGAGAGCAGCACAGCGACACGTCTTCAAACAGTTGCCGCCCTCACCATTTCATATTTTTAACAGTTTCCGTTCTTCAAAACACAAAGTACAGCTTTTAAGCTCAGTAAGCAGCTGCTTCACTGTTTGTGCTCACGTGTGTAAATTTCATATTTGACTGTGAATGAAACACGTGCTCGCGTGTCTGTTGTTGCCCCCTCACAGTTTGGACGACACATGAATGCACTGTGCTCGCGTCCGGACTTCCTGGGCCGTCTGGGTCGTCACTACTTGACGAATCTCGATTCCAGCACCAAACTGAAGCACAGCCCGATGTCGCGGCACGTGCTGGAGAGGAGCCAGCGGCCGAAGCTGAGCCTTCGCCCGCTGGCCAGCTACAGGACCATACTGCTGCTGCTTCTCTTCTACGTGTTTGGAGCCCTCCTGTCGCTCGGCCCCATCTCCAGCACCGTGCTGCTCCTCGCCGGCGGCTTCCTGTACGGACTTCTCATGACGCTGTTTGCAGACAAACTGAAGACGCACTAAAGCTTTTGACATGTCTGGGGAAATAAATCGTTTTAATGTCTTGAAAGAAATCGGACTGTAGTCTGCGCACAGATGAGTACAGCGAGCACGGAGGTGGATCGGCAGCTCTTCAGTTGTTGTTTTTCGTATGATTTGTGTCGTCCAGCCTTGTAAAAAATTGGAGAACATCTCAGCTTTCCTTCTGTTTCTGTTCCTCCCCAACATCTGAGAACAGGTGGAGGCCGAAATAGTCAAAGTGCTGATGGAATAAAGAAGTTGAGTTTTGGTCTAAATGACTCATTAAACTGTTTGCACTCTTTTGTAGTTCTCGTTTCTTAACTGTCTGTGTGCATCACATCCACTCCTCCAATAACACCAGGTTACAAAAATAGAACCAGCTCCCCAATATTATATTTTACTGGGTCAAAGGTCTTTTATTTTATTTTATTTTATTTTTTTTAAATGTGCCGCAACAAACTAGCAGGCAGACAAAACCTTCAGACGATGATGAGTGAAATATAAAAAGTGATGACAAACTGATGAAACATGAGTCTTAAGACACAAAGGCAACAAATGAAAAGTTACAGTAAAAATACAGACTTGAAGCTTTTTGGCGTAGCCTTGCTGTGTTGTTTTTGTTACTATTCTATCCACGTACCGTCGATCGGACTGATGCTGGGACGCCAGCTAAAGCGGTTTTTCATTGCAGGAGTCATGTGATCCCAGGTGTGTGAAGGATTCACTGGGTCAAATGTCACTAAAATTAATGTTTGATATTTTTAAAAATATGTATATTTATGTGAAAGTGTACTGTTCTTTACGGCGTAGTTTCAGTTCACTGGACTTTCATGGACTCTGGACCACTGCAGCACCTTGATTCTCTCCTTTTTCAGCCATTCTGTTGGAGATTTGCTGCTGTGCTCGGGATCATTGGCCTGTTGTATGATCCAAATTGGGTCTGTCAGACAGCTGGCCTCACATTTGACTCAGGAACACTTTGTGGTCGACTAAGGTGTTATGGTCCTGTGGCTGCAGAACAAGCCCAAATCAGCCCTTCTGGACTATGCTGACAGTTAGTGTGGGGGTGCTGTGATCATGGACCAGCATCTCCATGTTGGTCTCATCTGTCCAAAGAACATTGTTCCAGAAGACTTGTGGTCTGTCCAGGTGGAGCTTTGCACAGCTAAGACATGCTATCATTTAAAAAAAAAAAAACCCTTCCACACCAGCCATACCTGGTAATATTTATTTAAAGCTAATTACTGTATTAACACAATTGATCTAAAATCAGAAAAATAGAAAAAAAAATTTTTTTTACTGCAACAACCACAAACATGTTTAACGAATCATTTTCATAACTTGAAATGCAAATATAAATTGTAAACTTTAAAAACATATGTTGTCTATTGTTTACTGGTCATTTTCTCTGTGTGCTAGGGGCCGATTACTACAGGGCCATTACACCTGATGCTTCACAAAAGTAACGCAGGCCAGTTATTGCAATGGAAGTCGCCAGTAACACTGAACTGTTTTGCTGTGAGCCATCGGCCGCCATCATGGCAGCCTTGACCTCTGCTGCCATGCCGGTTGCCAGCCAAACCCATCTGTTCTCTGATTGGATTGTTAAATTTGTGATTGACATGACATTGGCCAATCAGATGAAAGGAAGAAATATAGGGTCGAAATTCGTACTTGTAACTTGAAACTTGAGTGCAGAGTTTCACACGTCCACACACAAATCTTTTTTAGCAAAGTCCACACACAAATTCTTTTCACACACACAAATCCTGATTTCCAAGTACAAAATATTTATGACCACAATTTGATCCCATACAGCTGATACTAGAAAGTAATATTAACTCTGTTATTCCCATCACTGGTTGTGAATAAAATCAAATCCATCCAGGAGTCTGGGAACCTCTTGCTGCTTCATCACATTTTGAAGTTTTTTTCTATCTTTATTAGCAATTCAAACATTACAGAATTAAATGAGCAAAAGACAATGTCGGGGGGTTTCGTGTAATAACAATTAGACACAGGGTAGGGGTTGAATCACAAGATATTAAACAAGAAGCATAAGTTTACAGTTTTAATTGCTTTTATATTATGGGAACATTGTATAGTTTTAAAATATTGTCTGGTTTCATTTAAAAAAATCACTGAAAAAGCAGCTTTGTATTTAAAAAAATGGATTTATGTATATGAAATTTCTTTCAAAAGTCTTTTTATTAGACAAAGGTTTCAATGCATGTATACAATAATACAAAATGCTTCAAAATGCTTCAAAATTTCCTTCTTTTTCCCACCCTAACCATTAAACAACAAATAATTGGCAGCCTGCTGCCCAACTAAACCAAAAACACAGAACCTGGCCAAGGACAGAGTCCCACAGTTCATCCGTAATATGAAAGGTAACGTCCTGTTCCCATTTAGATTTGATAGCAGCTACTAAGGAGGAAACATTGGAAATTAAATTGTACAAGGCTGATATTATGCCCCTTGAGGTTGGGTTGACCATTAAAAAAATCGTCTACTGGATTGTGTGGAGGTATTTGGGGGAATTCTGCTGTCACAGTCTGCACGTAGTGTCTGGCCTGTGAGAAACAGAAAAACTGAGCTGCAGCTACGCCAAATTTGGTGGATATTTGAGAGAAACTTGCAAATTGTCCATCTTCATATAAGTGCAAAGGATTTTAGGCCCTTTCTACGCCAGATATGAAAAGCATTATCTGCCATTGAGGGAACAAATAGGTGGTTTGCTGCAACTGGGCTTTGAAGTGAGAAAGCCCGGAGACCCAGACGCTTCCTAAACTGAGACCAGATTCTAAGAGACTGCTGGACAACTCCATTGTTACTGGGTAGAGGCAATGCCAAAGGGAGTGATGAACCTAAAGTCACAGGTAGGGAAATTTCCCACTTGAATATGACTCCATGGCAACCCAACCTGGTGGTGACGGTTCGAGATTGTAGTGTCTCCAATACAACAAACACCTGATATTGGCGGCCCAATAATAGTACTGGAAATTAGGGAGGCCTAAACCTCCAACCGGCTTGGGCCTTTGAAGATGTATATGAAATTTTCAAATAAAATTTGTTAGCCCCATTTGCAGAGTAATCAAAAAAGCCAAACAATAATTTCCATAACAGTCAGAATGGATAAAAGAAACAACAAAACTCTTGCCAGAAATGATTAGTACATAAGCAGGACCAGAAACACTCTCTCTTTCTGACACGAACAGTTAACATCAATGTGTTTTTTAAACATCGTACAAGAAAAGTTATGGTGGGGTAAAAACGACGAATGACTTTCAAATATATTTCCTTTACTTTGTTGGTAATGTCCAACTTTTCTTCCACTCCAGGTCTTGGTATAAATTATTCCAGTAAGCACCGTCACGGTTGTCTTTCGTGTTTTTGGCGGGGACACCGATCTGTTCAACAGAGGAAACCGCAGGATCCAGCGGCAGAGGGGTCAGAACACCCGCAGGGATGGCCTGAAACACTGTGGCATAGTCCTTTTGGTGAAACAGGAATTTTGAACTACAAGTCCCAGGGAGAGCGTCGCCTGTGTTTCGTCATCTAACGTCGACTCGTTCTGTTGACGTCGCGTGCGGCCGCCGGGAGAAGTTTGAAAATAAACGTGAAAGTTTTTTTTCTCGTGAAACGTTGAGTGTCGGCGCGGTTCGAGCTGCTGCTGTGAGGCTGAGCTGTGAGAGTTTGTACCGAGGAGGGAGCGGAGCGCAGAGGAAGCTGCTCCTCAGGTGAGTGACGTGCGAAACTCAGAGAAGCTAGCTGTGTCCGACATGCGGCTGCCACACAGCGCCGCTTCCAGTGCGCTCAGAGGGGCTTGGCGCCTTATCTCACCGCGGTGGGAGCCGGAGGGAGGGACAGGGTGACGGGGGGAGGGCAGTCGGACAAAAATAAAATAAACAAAAAGATGCGAGTCGAGTTAGAGCGAGTTAGCCGAGTTTGCTAACTGCTAGCCGGGCTGAGCTTACCCTCTAACCCCTGAGCCCGCTATCCGTGCAGAGGCCACCTGTTGGTGCACAGGTGTTTCCAGCTGTCACAGCTGTGTTTGTGTGTGAAGAAGCCTCCCGTCATGCCTCAGCGCAGAGCCTCTCTGAGACGGCGGCTGGTGAGTTACAAAGCCTGCCGTTGTTGGTCGGACAGCAGCAGGTTGGACTGTGCTTACAGCGCTCAAAGTGCGGTTTGACCAACAACACGCATCGTAGCAAATATAACATCTCCGCTCACCTCTGGATTTTTCCGCAGAAAGAGGCTTTTTAAATGGCCCGAGTGCCTCCTACAAGATCAGTTTACATACACGTTTTGCTTGAAAAATAACATTTAAAAAAGATTTGAAATGAAATTAAAAGCAGCAACTTCCTAACGGCTCTTTCAACACCTGTCTTTGAAGGTGTTGTACCTCAGTATTTGAACAAGCACCGAGTGGATTTGATGACAGAAGAAGTTAGGAAGTTTGAAAAAGTCCTAAAAAAGTTCATTTTTACTTGTCTTTGTTATAATTTATATCAGAACTCTTCATAATTAAAAAGAAATGTCATAAAGATGCATGCTGGCTCATGGTCAGCACAATTAGGACTTAAAAACAACTCAGGATTTTGCATACTCGTTAATCAGAAAAGCATTAGCAGGTTTTTAAGTAAGTAAGGCTTATTTATATGCTGCTTCTCAAGTACAAAACTCACAAGCGCTTCACAATGCAGAACACATACAGCAGTTAATATGGTACGAAAACTAAATAAAGGCAAGCCTGCACAGGCGTTAATCGTCTGACTTCAGACATTTAAACCACATGGATGGTTTTAGTAACTCACTGATATATGGAGGCTTCTGACCACGGAGGACACATCACCAGGATTTTAAACCGAACATTAAACTTTATGGGGAGCTGGTGTAAGGAAGACAGAATTAGTGACTTTTATTTCATGTGAACCAAACCAGGTCATAAACAGATATTATTCTAGTCTTTTCAATTAAATTAAATAGAATTTTGTATTTTTATCCACTCGCACTTTCATCCATCCAGTAAAATCAGCAGGATTTTAATCAGTTTCTGTTTGGGTTTAATTTAGTTTAAAGTCACATGCTTGTGGTTTTAATTAAATGTGATCCAGTTTTGCTCACTTGTTGAAGTCACACTCCACAGTTCCACTTTGAATCAATGCTATTAAGGCGTCTCGTAGCATCGACAAACTGCTGGAGACCCTCCTCAGACATGTTGGTCCATGTTGACACGACGGCGTCACACGGCTGCTGCAGAGTTTTGTGACATGGTGCATTATCCTGCTGCAATCAGCCATCAGGAGATGGCACACTGTGGTCATAAGGGGATGCACATGATCAGCAACATTACTCAGATGGTGTTAAGAGAAGAAATGACCTCCATACCATTACAGCACCAGCCTGAAGTGTCTATGCTGAACAAAACTGCACAAAAGTATTTTTCTCTTTAACTTTAGCTCCACATCTAATACAGCACTGAATGATCTGCCTCTTCCTCTCCTCCTCCTCTTCCTCTCTTCCAGGCAGCAATGTCTTCTGCAGACGAAGAGCCATCGGCCGCCATCGTGGCCGCCTTGACGTCTGCGTTATCGAGCGCCGTGTCAGCTGCCATGGCGGTTGCCATGGCTGTTGATTCAAAGGCGGATCTCTCCGCGTTGCTCGACGAATGGGAAGAAGCACAGAGAGGCCCCACAGAGCAGCTGGTGTCCGTCTTAAACAGGTTTTTTTTTTTTTTTTAAGCTTGTAGCGACGCAGATGACGTGTGACGTCAGAGCCTCTCAGTCTGCCTGAGTCTGTGGGTCCATCTTGAGTAGAAACCCTGTCTCATCAGTGTGTTTTCTGCAGAATATCGGAGCTGATTGAGAAAGAGATGGGAGAGTATCACAAAGCAGACCCGGATCCGTTTGATGACCGTCATCCAGGTGAGTCCTGGACCCTCTGGCCTCTATGTTGCATGTTTTCCACACTCGGTTCCGTAAAATGATTTCAACAACCATTGTTCAGACTTTTGTGACTCGGGTCTAACGTTGCAGGACGGGCGGACCCTGACTGCATGCTGGGACAACTCCTGAAGATGCTCTTTATGAACGATGACTTCACTAATGCAGTAAGATCTGCTGCTTGTTTTTGTCCTCTTGTAAACCAAATGATGGAGTGTGGTTCCAAGGGTGCGCGACATTTAAAGTGTGACAAGTTGTTTTTTGTATAAATGTTCTTAGTTGCCTTCATCTATCATGTAGAGTAAAAGTCTCTGTGAGCCGTCAGCTGGGGCAGCCTTATCAGGCTTCATGCTTTGAGTGCAGAAGCTCCACCCAGCAGCCATTAAAGCCTTTAGCTGGTGCCAGGATCGTATGGTATTGAATCTTTATTTTGAACATGTTAAAATAGTATAACAAAAACAACAACAGAGGGAAAATGACACAAACAAACAAAGCAAAAGCACTTTGTCTTCCTGTTTATGCCCTGCTCATCAGAAAATCTTCATTACAATTTGTTACATGTATTATTTATTTATTGTTATTTTTTATAACTTCAGTAACACGTCAAAAGATATATACTTATATAAGCATACTTGTGCACCCACACATATGGTAAATGGCCTGCATTTGTATAGCGCTTTACACTACATTCAGTCATTCACACACTGGTGATGGCAGCTACATTGTAGCCACAGCTGTCCTGGGGCGCACTGACAGAGGCACCCCAGGGCAGCTGTGGCCCACCGACCACCACCAGTAGGCAAACATGGGGTTAGTATCTTGCCCAAGGACATTTGACATGTAGCCAGGAGGCAGCCTGGGATCGAACCACCGACCTTCTGATTAGTGGCTGACCTGCTCTGCCACCTGAGCTACAGCCACCCATATACACATCATTATTGTGAAAGTAGTGGTGAGAACGCCTGATCAGAACTCCGCCTCCTCCCTGTACTTTGCAAAAACTGTATTTTTGAACCGCAGTTTAAACTGAGGCATGCTGGGACATTGCTTCAGTTCTTCACTTTGTTCCACAGCTTCACGCCACACACACACACATGTGCAGAAAGTTTTCAGTGTTGTTTGATACGGGGGGGATGTTTTAAATTTAGTTCCCTCTTCAAACTGCGTCTCCGTTCCCTTTTAGAAAACAATTTTAGAATATTGTCAGGAAGTAGGTTGTGTGTGAGAAAATGAACCAGATCTCCCATTTTAAACTGGGGATCAAGCAAATCTGCTTTAATAGACAAAGTCTTTGTTCACTCTCCTTTCTTTATACAGCCCCATCAGTGCCACTGTACCAATACGTGTCCACAGTTTAGAAATGAGGCCAGTGAACGTTGTCTCGAGCAGGTAGCTGCACAGTTTGTGCTACATTGTAAGTTTGTTTTTGTGTGTTTCGCAGCTGCTGGACACGTACATAATGACCAGCAGGGAACACAGCCTCAACACAGCAGCCTGCCGCCTGCTTCAGAACATCTGCCCGGGCCTGGAGACGGCCGTCGTCTTCCAAGAGAAGGTAAACACTATTTAGACATAAATCACTGTTAGATTATCGAGCTGGTGTGTGTGCGTTCAAAAAACAAATTATGGACACGTCTATAAAGTGTCCTAAAAATATTTTACTATGAGGGATCACATGTTTGGGGGTGGTCCATGTGGAGTTAGAGGATTTGGGTTTTGTTAGTTTATACAGTTCTAATAAATGACAGTATATGGATGTGCATATCAAAACTGAAATCCACCTTAATAATGTGCATTTCTTTTCATGATGATACATTTGAAAAAGTTTTTGCTGTGTAGATTAAAGAGGAAGTGATGGTGGTTCTGTAGGAAATATGGGAATAACTAATCTGAGTAATTATCACAGAGACTTTTATTAAAAGGTTTCCGACTCCTGTGAGCAGAATAAGCACTGGTTTCTGATAGGCTGTTCCTGTGCTTTGCTCACCTGTGCTCTCTGTGCAGGAGGGTCTGGCTGAAAGGTTGTTTGGCTGGGCTCGTGAAGCAGAGCGCCCGCTGTGTGTCTACGCCACGGGTCTGCTGGCCCGAGCCATGAGCAACCAGGAAGTGGCGGCCAACTACAGAGAAGAGAACGCTCAGCTGGTGGGTGGCAGTAATTAAAGACTGTATGTAAAAGATGGACGTGGCTGTCGTGACATGATCCACAGGGTTCTAGATTCCACATTTGGATCCCTTTTAGCATTTTGTAGTTTGGAAGTGACGATGTTTGGATGAGAGGACGGCGTGCTACGTTATCAGCTAATGCTGGTTAGTTTTGTTAATGTGCTGCGTGCATAGACCAGCAGCAAACATGTTATTAGTGCATCGAGTGTGCAGCGTCCTACGGTTAAAAGTCTGTTTCACCACAGACTTCATGCTTTATGGCTGTAATCTTTTATATACAGTCTTTGTGCTTGATTTTTAGAGTTTTTGCGTCAGCGTCATAAAATCTGAGTTTCCTCATCCTCCAGGTGCCCGTTATGATCAAGCGTTTGCACGAGCTGCAGTCTCAAGAGGCCACGAGTCACTTTAGTGCCACCCACACCTCAGAGAATCTACCTCAGGACTCTCAGGCTGAAACTGCACAAACCTCAGGCGTCACAACGGCCCAGCAAGACCCGATGGAGATGGAGGAGGAGGCGAGAAATGAAAGAGCCGGGGAGAGCAGCAGGACCACGTCCAACACCAAACCCACGTCTCTGCTCGGCTCAGCTCAGAAGAACGGCGGCCGCAGCAGCAGCTCTGCCCGACTGCTGCCAGGCTTCGTTTACCAAGTCGCTCCGGACTCTGCGTCCAGGGAGACGGAAGACGTGCAGGGAGGAAGAGGTGGAGGAGGAGGAGGAGGGAAGAAATGGGCTATAAAGGAGAACGAGAGGAAGGCAAAGCAGAAACTGAACTTTACCAACTCTTCGGACAGGAGTGGAGAGGACGCAGAGAGGACCGAGGCCAGCGAACAGCCGGCCAGCACCTCCTCATGGTCTGAGATGAGCTCCGTGATGATCGGCACCGACTTCCGCCTTTCACCGCTGAGCCCGGCCATGGAGCAGCGGCTCATCCTGCAGTATCTGACCCCGCTCGGAGATTACCAGGAGGTAGGCGTGCAAATCTGAAACTGTTTGGCGAATGCAAATAATTTTAACAAGTAGAAATTCACAACTGATGACCCTCCTTGTGTGCAGCTGCTGGCTGTCTTCATGCAGCTGGACACGCGGTCGCTGCTGATGAACTACATCGACCTCAGACAGACCAACAACGTCCAGCTCACCTTTGACGCCCTGCTGGTAAGGATGACGGCGTCCCTTTGAAAAAACGAATGTGGAGGGAATTTTATGAAATGCTGTGGATGATTTAGTGCTTTGATGCACCCTGAGTAAAGCGTTCGTACATGCGTGTATATCAGTGGTGCAACGGATCACGGTTGATCCGTAATCCGAACCGATCACACTCCACGGTTCGGCACACACGTGATCCGAAGATTCGAAAACGAAGGAAAAAAAGTATGAGTGTGGTGCGCGTGGTCAGTCTGTCAAGAGATAGCTATGGTCGGTGCTAGCGGTCCAAGTGCAGGAGCAGAGGAGTTTGCGGTATTTAAGCAGCCCTTTGCCTCCCAGTCCGACCGGGCGAAAGCTGTTACAGAAGCTACTGCGGTGTTTAGCTGCAGACGGGAGGCCGTATTCTGTTGTGCAAAACAAGCGGTTTAAACTGTGATGAACGTGCTTGAGCCACGCTATGATATCTCGTTGCGCGTCCACTTCAGTGACAAGATCGTTCCAGGCACGTATGAGCAGGAGAAGATTAAAGTTATGGCTGAACTGTCCCAGGCATCTTCTGTTGCCCAACTACAAACAGGTGGAGCTCCAGGTCAACAGAAAGCTACGTGACCGTGACAGCTCGTTATATCACAGCGGAGTGGTAGATACAAGCCCTGTACTGCACCTTCATTTGTTTTTATATAATTGTGTGGAATGAGTCTTGAGTTGAATGTTTTTAAAAGGCAAAAAATACTTAAGAAGTTAATAAGTAAATGTTAAAATTTTGTCTTTTTTTCTTTTTTGCTGATCCAAAAATTGATCCGATCCGTGACTTAAAACCGTGAGATTGATCCGTTGCACCACTATTATATATTCTACTCATACATCATGCTCAGAGAGAGCAAGTCCTTCCAGTGTGTCAGCATCTGTTTGGTCACTTGCTGTCAGATGATTGTAATTCAGTTAGTTTGTTCCACGTTCAGCATTGATGCGTTTGTTACTACGTGTTTGAACAGCTGCCTTAAAGCAACATGTATGTTTGTGTGTTCTGATTGTGTTACAAGTTTGCATCACTTTCCCAACCTTATTGTGACAGAACGTGGCGTATGTTTATTTTACAAATGTAACCTACTGAGGGGTTTTTAGTGATCTTACAAAAGCAGTACATCTTTATATCGAGATGCTTCAATGAGCCTCAGCAGCTCAGATCACGTTTCGCCTTGTTTGTCAGTGCAGCCCTGCCCCGCTGAGTCCGAGCGTCTGTGTGTGAAAGATAATCCAGACCTCTGTGGGTGGCTCTCAGCCCCATCACCACAGTTTGTTTCATTTTTAATGTGATGAAACTGAGTTCAGACTAAACTCCTCAGAGATATTTTTTTCTTTTTTCTAACAGTGTCGTGCATGGTCACATGGTCACATGGTCACATGTAGGGAGACGTGTTCCATCTCCAAGTTGTTTGTAGATCGTGGACACTGTTCAGTGCTTCCCGTGTAGATGTTTTGGAGGAACTAACAGGCTCTTCTGATAGTGGACGGGTGTCAGATTAACTGAAAAGTTGATGAATTGATTCTCCTGTTTCAGCTCAATCGATCCGTCGTGTGAGTAGAGAAGCAGTAAAAGTGGGATTCATACGTCCGTGAGCTGATAAGTAATCATAGGTAATTGCTGCCTGTGGCGTTCAGTAATTCTTCACCAGAGAAAAAGGAAATTAAAATTACATTAAATGTAAATGTCTTATATTTAAATTTTAGCTGATGCAGAATCTCACGCAGGTGAAGCTGCGAGCCGTGAACGTTGCAGGGCTGATGTTGGAAGACTGCTGCATGTTTATTTACTCTTGTTTCAGTCGTAGTCGTGTGTGGTGGTGATGATTAATATTATTAATATTTTTGTCCATTTCTATGCCAGTTTAGGGATTGTTGATTAAAGCAAAGCAAACTGAAAAGGAGAAGTTATTTTTATTTTTAGATACATTTTTATATGATTTTGTTTTGAATGAGTAAATCTTATTTTTAAGATGAAATGAAATCATTTTCCCCTTGTCAATAACAGTTTATCAGTAAACCCACTCACTGCGGTTCTTTTCACATCTACGTGAAACCTTTAAAGCCTCCTCGTTATATTTGCAGCACCGTGTCATCTGATAAACTGATGTTCGCTGTTTGCAGCCTCACTGTGTCGTTGCTCTCTCGTCAGTATCTCGCCTCGCTGCTCCTCCACAAGAAGTTTGCTGCAGAGTTTATCGCTCACGGAGGAGTGCAGAAACTCCTGGAGATCCCGAGGCCTTCAATGGCAGCGACCGGAGTTTCTCTGTGCCTCTACTACCTGGCGTATAACCAAGACGCCATGGAGAGGGTAAAGCTACAACACTCTTCTTATTGTGTGCAGGATTATTACAGCAACCGTAGCTCAGTCATGGTGAACACTGTCCCGCGTTTGCAGGTGTGCACGCTGCCCGACGGCGTGCTGTCCGACACGGTGTCCTACGCGCTGTGGCTGCTGGAGTCGTCCCACGCGTCGGGCGTCTGCCACGCCACCATGTTTTTCTCCATCTCCTTTTCATTCCGAGCGGTGCTGCAGCTGTTCGACCAGCAGGACGGCCTCCGGAGGCTCGTCAACCTGGTCAGCCGTGAATCTTTACTCTTAAACTATTTAAACTAATTTCAGAAGTAACTATTTCTTTCGATCGGACACTTTTAGCATCGTCTCCTCTGCCTGTAGGTCAGCACTCTGGAGATCCTGAACGTGGAGAGCGAGCTGTCCCGGCTGAGTGATGACCAGGTGTTCTCCAGCAGGCAGACAGCCAAACACACCTGCATGGCCCTGCGCAGGTGAAGCGATGGGTGGAGACACAAACACAAAAATCCTTATCTGACATAGCAGCCATGTTTTATTTAGATATTTGTACATATATAATGTATTTCTTTATTGTGTTGTCGGGTAGAAGTAAAGAAATACTCTTCACAGTCTGAACATGCAGGCAGTTCCTCTCTGCTTGTGTTAAAGTTTGGAAACACACTCATTGATTATCGATTACTTTGTGAAGGTACTTTGAGGCTCACCTCGCCGTGAAGACCGAGCAGGTGAAGCAGTCCCTGCACGCGTCGGACGGCGGTATCGTCATTCCCCAGCAGCCGTTTTACAAGGTACTCGATGGAGTTTGTGAGTCGTTGCTGTGCTTTTTTATTTAAACGCAACAACAGATTTCCCTCCTTGTCAGTGAAGATGAAAATGACGAGCCTCCTGCTTTTGTTGGTGAATCTCTGTGTCGTTTGCTCAGATTTCATTTTGATCCGAAACGTTGTGTTTTATAGTTCTGTGATCATCATGTGACTCGCTGCCTTTCTTAGCCTGGTTGTGTTTTTGTTTGCTCTAAATGACAATTTAAATGTAAAATGTTTATGATATAAATGCAAGGTGTTCGAACACTGAGCACAGACTGAATATAAAAGATGGACGTAGCAGCCGTGACATTTAATACGAGTCTTGGCTTCATATACAACTCATGAAAGTCTGCGGCTTCCTGCTTTCAGGCCTATTCGTACACCAGAGAGCAGATTATTGAGATGATGGAGTTTCTCATCGAGTGCGGGCCTCCTCAGCTGCACTGGGAGCCGGTCGAGGTCTTCTACAAGTTGGCCTGTGTCCCCTTAATGCTGCAGCTCATATCTACAGCCTGCGACTGGAGGACTTACTTTGGCAGGTAACCCTGCTCACACACATACCTGCACGCTGTGAGCACTCGGTGGGAGTTTTTATGACACAGAAAGGAGTCGGTGTAAAAGTAGCTTTGCTTGCTTTCTGTTTCTGTGTTGCTCGTCTTTGTACGCAGCACTGATGTGTAACTGGAGTCTTTTTCATGTTTTTTTTCACCAGGAGCGACACTGTGCGGTACGCTTTGGACATCCTCTCCATCCTGACGGTGGTTCCTAAAGTCCAGCTGGTCCTGGCAGAAACCGTAGAAGTTCAGGATGAAGCCAGGTCCCCCGTTTCCACTGTGGGTCAGTAAATCTGATCGTTTTCTCCTCTAGTGCTGCTAAAACTGTTCTGATTGTTTCCAGCTCCATGTAACATTGAATGATTCAGGATTTGAAATAATCCTTATGAATCTTACACACAATCCAACTGTCTTCTGATTGGTTGCCACTCTCAAACAGAAAGCTTGGACAGAGGGTGGGTGGGGCCTCTGTGCTCACAGCTGATCGTTTTAGGGATGTCCTCCTGCTCATGGGCAACATGCAGATCCAAGAGTAGATAAAACTGGGCGCTCGGAGCAGCCTGGCTTACTCAATCTCTCAACCTTAAAATTATTAACATTCATAAACATTCATGTGACAGTAAATGAGGAAAAGCACAAAGGGTCCACTGTAACTGAGAGATGTTGTTAACCTTTGGGTGCTCTGCGCGTGACCGTCTCTCACCTCTGCTTCAGGTATGAGCATCATTCTGGGTGTGGCAGAGGGCGAGGTGTTTGTCAACGATGCTGAGATCCAGAAGTCTGCACTGCAAGTAAGGAGAAGCTCTAAATATCTTAATGAGACATTCTCCCGACTTTGATGACCTCCAGAAAAAGGGTTTGCCCAGAAATGTGCAGAGTCTGTGCAATCAGAATGAGAAGATTGCAGGTTAACAGCACATGAGCGCACATTCATGAAGGATCAGCACGTTATGACTTATTCAGAGCAGGCTGTGAGGTCTCAGACGTCCCTCCTTAGAAACAAACTTTAAAGGCGCATTTGCAGAGATCGGCTCACGAATCTGAATGTTTAAACTATTTTATCACATAAAACTGTGTTTTAGATGCAGCGTTTGTGCAGCAAATGATGAAAATTTGTCTTTCGTTTCCTCTCTAAAATCGTCGCAGGTGATAATAAACTGCGTGTGCGCCCCTGACCAGAGCCTGAACTCTGTGGGGGCTTTTGCCGTTACCCCTCTCAAGCCATTGCTCCATCCCCAGCAGCCCCCCACCCCTCACAACAGGGTGTTGGCCCACATGTGGCAGGTGGTGCAGAACAACAATGGGATAAAGGTAAGAGCAGCAGACGAGCAGTGGGAATTTTCCCGGTTTGATCCTTTTGGGGCATGTGGGGTAAAAATCTGCCCCGCTGTGGTGACCCGTGTTGTAAATAAGGGATCGCCTGAAAGCGAAATGCTTTTCGTGTTCCTCGTGTCGTCTCCAGGTGCTGCTGTCCCTGCTGTCAGTGAAGATGCCCATCACGGACGCCGACCTGATCCGCGCTCTCGCCTGCAAAGCTCTGGTCGGACTCTCTCGCAGCTCCGCCATCAGACAGATCATCAGCAAGCTGCCGCTCTTCACCAGGAGCCACATTCAGCAGGTGCGCACAGGTGTATCATCTGAGTGAAAGACCTTTTAATGCTTTTGTGGCAAAAAACAGACTGAAGTTTAGGGTGTCCGGACAGTGGTGACGAAGCCGCTGCATAAACTTGGATTTTGAACGCCGAGTGCGCTTTCCTCGCCTCGCTGTGTCCAGAAATCAGTTTGCATCCATCTGCAAACGGTCATCTTCTGAAAGGCTTCCCTGCCACCTTTTCATACGCACTTAAAGTTGCACACTGTGGCTAACTGCAGCTTATAATCTAAAATATTAAAGCTGTTGTTAGAAATCTTCATTTCATGGCTCGGACTGACAGTTATTTTATTGAAGAGATGTCAACAACAGCAGAGCTTTACTAACTGTAGCTCACAAGTTAATAAACGATTACTTTACTATTACTAAAGGCTTTTCTGCAGGAAGTGAGGGTGTTAGCAGCGTTCAGTCCTTCCACAGCTGCTCGCTGGCCTGCAACACGCTGCCCTCTTTATAGAAACGTGGGCGGTAATTGGTGTCAGCAGCAGCATTATAACAAAGCAGACAGGCATGCAAAGCATAATGAGGCCCAAGTACAATTTAAATATTGGTGTATTTACGTTTCTTAAACTCTGTGGCCAGAAAATTTGAATCTTTTGAAACTGGAGAGAGAAAAAATCGATTTGCATGTATGAGTCGTTTCTGCTTCATCCGGCAATTTCATGTCGCTTATTCAGGTTTTTCAGGAAACTGATGACGTAGACGCCTCAAAAACTACACGATACATGAAGGTTTAACAGACTAGTGTGGTGCAGTTATAGTAACGCTGCAGTTGGAGGCAGGGCGGAGGATTTCCTCCGGCTCTCGTCGTGTTCATGCTCTGTTTTCTGTCTCCAGCTGATGAAGGAGCCCGTGCTGCAGGACAAACGAAGCGAGCACGTCCGCTTCTGCCGCTTCGCCGCCGAGCTGACCGAGCGGGTGTCTGGCAAACCTCTCCTCATGGGCACGGACGTGTCGTTGGCTCGCCTGCAGAGGGCCAACGTGGTCGCCCAATCGCGCATCACGTTTTCCGAGAGGGAGCTCCTCGTCCTGATCAGGAACCACCTCGTGGCCAAAGGACTTCAGGACACGGCAAACACGCTGGTCAAGGAGGCCAATTTACCCGCAGCGACCCTCTGTCCAAACCCCTCCCCTTCCTGCGTCACCCCCCCGCCCTCCGCCTCAGTGGTACCCAGGACTTGCAGGTTAGCGGGTGGGATCGCGGCGCGTATCGCCAGCCATGTTGGAGCCTCTCCCGTGTCCTCAGGTGCTTCTGTTTCTCCTTGCCCCTCTTCTTCTCGACCCCTGGCACCTCCTCACCCTTCGTGCTCCTCTGCATCTACCTCTGCCCACCCCACTCCTCCTCCCCCTCCTCTTCCTCATCCTTCACCTCAGGGACAGGGCCCATATCCACTTGGCCGGATTTTGTTTTCACGGGAGCGTCCGGTGGCCCCGTGCAGCTCAGGGAAAAAGCTCCGTGCACTGAAACAGAAGTCGGATCACGGTGCTTTCATACAGGTCAGGGTCCGATCGGTCACCAGTATCATCGCCGTTCTCACGCACAGACACGGCCTAAGCTCAGCTACTCTTTCTTTCCCTCTCTGTCAGACTCCAGCAATGAAGAAGCAGTTGGAACGCCACCTTCCTTCCCCTCCAACGCTCGACAGCATCATCACCGAGTACCTGAGGGAACAACACGCCCGCTGCCCCAACCCGGTCACCACATGCCCCCCTTTCTCTCTTTTCACGCCCCACCGCTGCCCGGAGCCCAAGCAGAGACGACAAGCCTCTCCCAACTTCACCGCCCGCCTGGGTGCCAGGGTGCTGTACCCCAAATACGGAGGTGTGGACCGAGCGTGTCTGGATAGACACCTGATCTTTAGCAGGTAAAGAACAGACTCACCTGTGCAGCAAAAACGGTTATTTAGCTTATTTTTGGCTGTTTAAAATTGACCTCTGCTTCTCCACCGCTCTGCCTGTTTTCCCCTCGTCGAGGTTTCGTCCAATGTCGGTGTTCCACGAGGGCGACGGAGACGAGAGCGGCTTCACCTGCTGTGCCTTCTCAGCCTGCGAGCGTTTCCTGATGCTGGGAACCTGCTCCGGCCACCTCAAGTTCTACAACGTCCTCTCGGGAGAGGAGGCGGCCAACTACACCTGCCACACGTCCGCCATCACACACCTCGAGCCCTCCAGGGTATCTGCACAAGCATTTAAACACACCTGTTGTTATCCTGCACAACGTTTCCCAAACATTTGCATATTTCATGTTTTTTTTTTTTATCTGAGGCTACGTCCTCGACCGGGTCAGGGACGAATCTGCACTGAGTATATTTGAGTTTCTGATGTAAGAAGACGTCTGGTGGTGTGGATTTGTTTTCTTCTATAAGCTCAGCTGATCTGCAGGCACTGAGGCGACTGCCTGAGCTGACGTTATGCTCAGCTTTGATATGAATAGCGGCTGCAGCCTCAGCTCTTTTTGTGCCGTTGTTAGAAAGTAACCGTTTGTGCTTCTTAGGATGGGAAACTGCTGCTCACATCTGCTTCCTGGAGCGTCCCTCTGTCGGCTCTGTGGAGCATGGATGGAGTCTTCATCAAAAAGTAAAACCGCCTCACGCTTCACTTTTAATTTTACACACCTGTGTATGCACTGCATAGACACCCTGAGGTGTGGACTGTGGTCTTCGTGGTGTCGATGTGTCTTTTTTTCCCCTTCAGAAACTCCTTTGCAGACGATCACTACGTGGAGTTCAGTAAACTCTCTCAGGACCGAGTCATCGGCACCAAAGACCAAGTCGCAAACGTAGGTCGCCCAAAATGTTCTGCTCTGCCTCCTCTCATCATAACAGCAGGAAGCAGAGTTGATGTTGATAAAACTGGAATCCCTTAAATTAAAAATCTTCATTTGCATTTAAACTACTGACAGCAGGAAACCGTAGATTTGAAGTTCGTTTGATTCTCATCGTTTGTCTTCGTGTCCTGAAGATCTACGACATCCAGACGGGTCAGAAGACGCTGACCCTGAATGACCCCGGCCTGGCCAACAACTACAAGAGGAACTGTGCCACCTTCAGCCCCACTGACGACCTGGTGCTAAACGACGGCGTGCTGTGGGACGCGCGGGCGTCGCGGGCCATCCACAAGTTCGACAAGTTCAACATGAACATCAGCGGGGTCTTCCACCCCAACGGCCTGGAAGTCATCATCAACACGGAGATCGTATCCTCTGATGCTGCCAGGGGCCGTCTTTTCTGTCCTTTTCTTTCCTTTTACTGGAAAAAATATAGTTAAAATGAAATGGGTCATTAAAAAAGGTTCTGGGCCCAGTTAATGACATGTGAATGCAAAGGAGCTGTTCAGTGCTGAGCCCTGCATGTTTCTGGTCTTCATTAATGCTGCTGGTTTAATGAAGCAGGAGAATCTGCTGCCCTCATTACTGAAGTGAACTTGCTGCGTTTCACCCGAGCAGGTGCATTTTTACAAATTCAGCCTCGTCCCAATTTACCCTGCTTAAAAAAAGACATGGCCTTTAATATTTTTAATGCATATTACCTGATAAACCATAATGTCAGTTTGGGTCTTACAGTCTCCAAAACTATAGTCGAAGTTTAAGATCAGATTATTGATCTCAGCTGTAATAACGACGCAACAAAGCGAGCTGCACGCGTTTCTGCGTCGCCCCCCGTTGTGTCGTAGTCGTGGGCCTTGACAGCAGGTGTCAGTGGGACCTGAGGACCTTCCACCTGCTGCACACCGTCCCCGCCCTGGACCAGTGCAGGGTGGTCTTCAACAGCAACGCCACCATCATGTACGGAGGTACGAGCTCACGTGTCAGAGTCATTACGAGCACAGCGAGGGGCCGAATCACCGCTCTGACGTGCGATGTTTTTCCCTCCTCCTGCTCTCGCACACAGCTATGCTCCAGGCTGACGATGAGGATGACGCGATGGATCAGCAGATGAAGGGTCCCTTCGGCTCGTCCTTTAGAACCTTCGATGCTACGGACTACAAGCCCATCAGTAAGGCTTCACTTCCTCTCACTGTTGGTCAAACACAGTTTATATACTGGGGCTGGGGATCGTCACTGATTTCTAGAATTGATTTGATTCCGATTCACAAGGTCCCGAATCGATTCGATTTGATTTGAATCGGGGAAATTTTGCCTCAGACAGTCAGAAATGTTATGATTCAGATCATGCATCAGGACATTTCCATATTTTTATATCTATAAAAAGGAAGCTGACACTTGTGAGACTTTATCAAAGGTGTGAGCATCACAGCAGAGGCCTTTGTGTCAAAGTAGCTGAAGATGAAACAGAAAAACATGAAGGAGGTTTTCCTGGTCTGGGTTTTATAAAAATATTCTGCAGTCGATCAAAAACGAAAGAAAACCATTAATCAGCATCTGAACATTACCTGATGCTGCTGATGTGAAGCAGAGCAAAGTTACAGCGGTTTGATTACAGACGCAGCGTTTTGCAATTTTGCATAAATTTAAAAAGTTTAAATTTGTTCAGAAGCCTGTTGAACAGCAGAAATGAGGTTTTCTCTTTGGAAGTAAGTAAAAGGATCAGGATCAGCGAGCTGTCGGCTTTCAGCCCCGAGCGTGTCCGTGCCGTCGGTGAGAAAGGCGACATCTCGCTGATTCTGATGCGTCGGCGTGTCCGAGCTTTGTGTTCACGTCTTTGTGCAGGATCCGTGTTCCTGCTCTCATTTACTGTTTTAGCTGTTTGGTGGTTGTAGAAACTTTGTGAGGTGTAACCTGAGATTCTGGCGTTTCGGGCAAAATAAATCTATGATAAAAAATCGATTCAGGATTTTAATAATTCGATATCACGTTATCCAAGCCAGAATCGATTTTAATCGATAAATCGATCATCAAAACCCGCCCCTAATATATACATATGTGTTTGATTTTATTTTAAAGGTCAGGTTTGTGCTGATCTGCCAGGCTTAGCTGCTCCTCCTGCTTTTACGCGCCGAGGTTCGAAGAGCTCGAACTTCATGATGTTTTTGTTTTTCAGCCACTGTGGACGTGAAGAGGAACATCTTCGACCTGTGTACAGACACCAAGGACTGCTACCTGGCTGTCATTGAGGTACTTGAGCATCCGTGCTATCAGAGGGTTTATTGTTGTTTCCATTACAGCCCATGTGACCCTGTAAGGCCGCAGACACGCTAACGTGATGCGTTTACTCTGCAGAACCAGGACGCGGTGGGCTTGGACACGGTGTGTCGTCTGTACGAGGTGGGACGACAGAAACTCGCCGAGGAGGGAGACGACGACGATCAGGTGAGCGTTTGCTGAGCAGCTTTGTTTTCTTTCGTCTGCGATGACCCGACCTTCACGTGGAGGCTCATGTCTGACGACAGCTGGGTCTCTAGAGCAGCTGCTTTCAGGGAAAGAGTCCACGGTGTCCCCGTCACTGTGACCACACTCTTTTATTTTTAATTGAAGTCTTGTGCGACTGCTCAGGGAGCGGACCTGAAGTGGAGACGAGCTTAAGCCGGGCAGTTTTATCCAAAAGCTTCTTCTTCTCTTACTTTTGATGCTTCTTTGTCTGCCGTTTCTTCTTCTTCTGCTTTTTCTGCTCTTTAATTGAATTATTATTATCTGTGAAACTTGTTTTACTGAGAAAACTTCCTTTCGTTGCTGTCGTCGTCGTGATTGAGTTCATTTTTTTTTAAATTAATTTTGTGCTCTTCCAGGATGACGATCAGGACGATGACGATTCCTCTGACTCCGATGACGACGACGACGATGACGACGACGACGACGACAACGACGACTTGGACACAGACCCGCTCATAGAGGAGCTGGCCAATAACAACGAGGCAGAGAATGAGGAACAAGCCGACTCGCCCAGAGACGAAGAGGTACCCGACCCCCTAAATCCATCGTCCAATCAGCTTCTTTTATTTTTCACTTTTCTGTGAAAGGATTGATGAAGGCAACACTTTGAAATGATAGTTTACTGAATATATAAATGTCTTGTTTTGTTTAACTTTATTTTCTTATAGTAAATATGATTTATAGAAGAACTTGTTACTCGGGTTCTTTGTTTATGGATGATTGATTCTGAGCTCACTCGGCGTTGTCACCGTGACGACTAATATCTAAAATAAAAGCAGTTACATTAAAACAATAATGCTTCTTTAGCTTCTTTCACATATTCATGGAAACTCAAATTAACGGACATTGAACGCACCTCACGCCTGCTGTAGTCAGATGGGAGAGAGCGTTCTTCGAGGCTGCGCTTCATCTCTCACTGTGGATTTAACGCAACCACAACACTGCGACGTGTGTTCTTTATAAACTTGAGTCCAGCTTGGAGGCGGCGCCACTAAAAACCGTCCGTGCTGGACGTTACTTCCAAACTGAAACGATGTGACTGCTTCCCTCGCGTTAGAGGAGAAAAATCAGTTTGAGTCATTAAAAAAAGTTCTTTGTTTTTCAGTTTTAGGTTTCACGTCTTCTCTGGTCCTCACAGTTCAGACTGCACTGGGGAGACTGGTGAGACTGATCTTTTTTTCCTTTCACGCTCAGATTGCCGATCTTCTGGCTGGCGACAGCGATGATGACAATGACAGCAACAACAACAACGACTCGGAAGACTGGGAGAGCGTCATCGATGGCTCTGAGCCGTTTGACGCTGACGGATCAGAAAGTGAGTGATAATCTTAAGTCTGTTTTACCTTCGAGCTGTTTACAAACTCGCATCCGGGCGCCGAGGACGCCGAATCTGCAAAAACAGCCTGCATAAGTACAGTTCAGAATATAATATTGTTAAAAATGAGAGAGAACGGCACTGCACGTTCTGGGTTTAACACGGACAGAATGTTAATGTCTGGAGAGCATCACACCGAAAAAATCGACCCGAGCTTTATTCCTTCATTTTTGTCCTTTGTAATGAGGCCGTAGGTTTGAAGTGAACCGTGTGTGTGTGTGTGTGTGTGTGTGTGTGTGTGTGTGTGTGTGTGTGTGTGTGTGTGTGTGTGTGTGTGTGTGTGTGTGTGCGTGTGTGTGTGCGTGTGTGTGCGTGTGTGTTGCAGTTCTCTCTGGAGCGTCCGATGACGACTTGATCCAGTCCATCCGTGACCTCCATGACCGATGGTTCTCCTGACCTCAGCGTTCTCATTCGTACCTGTTTAAATGCTCGTTTCTCTTTAAGCAGGCAGGTTGACTGTGAACACGCTCGTATGCAAATCAAATTTCTGCAATATTCTGTTTCTCTAATATATATTTTTTAAATTTGATGACGTCATTGAGAGATGACGAATAAATACTTCCCAGAGTTTGTGGGGCCTCAGATATGCAGACTTGGTTTTCTTCCTCTTGGTTAAATATTGAGTTTGAAATTTTGGATTCTTTTTGGTATTTCTACCTGCTGTGAAACATCTTTTTCTCCTCATTATTGATCAGCACCAGCTTTGTCTGAACTACAAAACGAGACAGAAACACAAGCTGTAATTTTTCAAGTCCTTTCAACTCTGAAGCAGTGAGCAGTCTTTACATTTTATTTGAGCTTAATATTCATATAAAAGCAGTTATTGATGTAAAAGAAAAAGAAAGAAAAAATTATTTTATATACACAAAGTGTTGAGGTTGTTTTCTACAGATTTAAAGACTGGATGTTTTTAACTGGATGGATTCAGGCCAGCCTTCTTCTTATTGGCTGCTCCTGTCAAACAGATGGGTTGAACAGCAGGTGGGCGGGGCTTCTGTTCTCACAGTACTGAAAGGCACTTCGTGTGTCAGGGTTCAGTTTGATTGTCCTGGTAAAAACTAACTGCAGAGTTGGAGGACCGAGGAAGCAGCAGAGACAGACAGGAGCAACGACCAGCAGCTTGTACTGGACCAGCAGGAAAAGCCTGGTTTAAAGAGGGTGTCGAGGATTCCTAGTCCTTTAAGTTTGGATCTCACTGAAGAGCGGAGCAGTGAGAAGCCGGGAGGGGAAAACAGAGGCCTGAAGATTTGGGGTAAGAGCCTCCCGATGACTCTGGGTCAAAGAGAAGGACAATTGCTGGAAGCTGAGGCGAGAGCGGCCACCACAGCTGACCAGCCAACTTCAGGTGCTGTGGTTGAAGTTGAATCTGTATGATGGTTGGAGGTCTAAAATGGACCTCAGAGGATTTAATTCCCACACAAATGATCTCTAAAGGTGGTTGAAGCGTTGGAGGTGAATCCCGGTGAGGTTTAAGTCATTGCTGTGGATGATGAGCCCAACCTTTGGAGGGAACAGAAGGATTGCTGATGTGTGTCTATTGAAAACATCACTTTCCTGACAGCTTACAGGTGAGGATCATGTAGACCTCACACAGTTCATTAGAGTATAATTTAGATAATAACTTCCTCTACAGTCTTACTTTCATAGATCTTGAGATACTTCAGTAGTTAAAGGGCAGCAGAAACATCTGTAGGCACTTTTTCACTGTTCTCTGCCAACCACAGCAGCAGGTCATAAATCGAGTCACAGCAGCTGTTTCAGGCACAAACCAGAGCTCGCTTTCTGCTCGGTGGTCAGGAGTGGACGAGTTAGGAATCCAGACGTGGTCGGGCACATGAAATAAAGCCTGCTGGCTGCAGACGCACAGAGAACACGCCCACCACGTTCTTTACTTTCAAATCACATGACTAATCTTTTAATTAATCTTTCTTTGTTTGAACATGCAGCGAGACTTTTAAAAAAAGATTTTCCAAGTTCGAGTGATGCTAAACAATCACCTGGTGAGGACCTGAGGGAGAGATGCTGTGGTTTCTGCTGAGCCGTGAGTCCAGACGAGCGTTTCTCCTCGGCTGTGTTACTTTCAGGTCTCTGTGGACAGCAGCGTGTTGAAGTGAGTTCTTATTCGTGGGAAACGTCGCTCGCTGTCAGTCTCCTCTCTCTCCGTCCTGTTTCCTCCTCTTCTCGGTTTCATCTCTTCCTCCTTTTTTCCCGGCAGCGAGCTGACCCTGCCTGCGCCGACGCCTCCAGCATTCTGATTTGTTCTCTGAATGTTTTAAATCCTTTCATTCCGATCTTGAATGTGACATTGTGCATATATTGCCGGTGGGCTGCGGAACAAATAGTTGAATCATAAAGAGTCGAGCGTGGTCATCAGAGACAGAAAAACATGAAAGAGACGCAGGACTCAGGAAAACTGCTACAGCACTAGTCGGTGAGGAATCCCATTCACAGGGCAGCTTTCTTTCAGTTAAAGGATCATTTTTACTCCCACAGTATGTTTTGATAGTTTGTATAACCGGTGTGCCTTCTGTGGGAACATTATTATTCCTGCCAGACACACAGAGGTTGAGTGGAAACCATGGAGGGGGTGATATCAGGATATTTCATCTCAGAGTCTGAAAACTACAAATGTGAGCCTCTGTTTCTCTGGATTAGAAGAGCTGTCACGTCGTGAACACTTACGGGGACACATTAAGCTAATGGGTTCGTCTCGCTGGAGTCCACACGTGGAAATTAAATCTTCATTTTAAGTATTTTTGGCATCCCATTCTCGTCCACAGGTGTAAAGTGTGGCAGCAAACCAGAATGTTGCCATGGATGCGCTGGGTTTAGTTGGGCTGCAACTTGTGTGTACCGCAAATTACCTGATTCTCAGTGCAGCTTCTGAGTGCTTTAGTGGACGTCATCAGTCACTCTGTCCTCTGGTCATTTAAATTATCACCTCCTTTTAGCCACCAAGTTTACAAAAATTAGCCTAAATTTAATGCAAAATCCCCCAATTTGGAAACCTGAAGGTGTTTGTTAATACTGACAGGTCCAGCTTGTTCTCTGTGAGCGTCAGACTGCATTATATCTGTAAGATACACCAAGACATAAAGATATTTATTGAAATCGTAATATTTGACTAATTTTTTTCTAATCATGTGCTCTACTCAATTCGATTTTATTTGGAAGTCGATTATCACAACAACAGTCGCCTCAAGGTGCTTTATATTGTGCAGTAGACCCTACAATAATAGATACAGAGAAAAACCCAACAATCATATGACCCCCTATGAGCAAGCACTTTGGCGACAGTGGGAAAGAAAAACTCCCTTTTAACAGGAAGAAACCTCCGGCTCAGGGAGGGGCGGTGAGGGGAGGAAGACAAAAGACACGCTGTGGTAGAGAGGTCATTTGAAATGCAGAATTTCAACAAACATCAGAAAACACACAAACTGTTTGTGTGTTTGTCTCACAGTGTGTTGCAGCTAAAAGTCCAGCTGCTTATTTCACCGGGAGAGAAAAGACAGAGAGCTAAGTTCAAGGAAGGGCTGCTCATTTAAAGCTCATATGTAAGTCCTCATGTTTTTAAATCTGTGCATGTGACATGTTTTTCATACTGTGAAACCTGCTGTAAATCAAACTGAGGCAGTTTTTTAAAGGCTGCATGAGAATCTGCAGGATAAACAGCTTAGTTTGCTGCACTGTGTTGGATTTGCAGTAAAGAGTTCACAGCTTATAGCAGAGATTCATATGAATGTTAGCTGATGATGCTGATATTCATTCACTGAATCTCACCTTCATACCAACTTTATAGTGTCTAATGTAAAGACGGCATCAACAGTGTACTGTCAGTGCAGAGGATGGGCATCAGCCAGGACAACTCATAAAACATCTGCTCACATCTGGCTGAATTCAGGCGTGTACACCCACAAAAGCAGCAGGTCAGCTGATCACAGCCTGTACACTAAGAACATCTACTGGAGCTCTCAGTAGAAGTTATTGTGAGTTATGATTGTTTTCCCCACACTGAGCCATTACAACCAGTTTAGTGTCCCCCCACCAGCTGCATCCACGTTAGCCCCTGACTGCTCACATTTTCCTGTTTAGAGCCAAAGTCACCCTCTACATTCTCTGCTCATGAGATTCAAGATGAGAATATTTATTAGAATTAAAGTTTAAACTGAAGTAAAGTTTGTATTGTCATCTGCTAATATTATTTAATTATTACAGTAATAAAGCACAAGGCTCAGTTAGCTTTGCATAAAAATAGCTGGTAGTAACGTCCTCCAAAGAACTACTTTTACTTTCTTACTTTGAGTACTTTTCAGAGGCGAAGTTGAATCAGTACTTCAACTTTGACTGTAGTATTTTTCAACACTAGTACTTCTTTTCAAGTACAGAATATCTGTACTATGGCCACCTCTGATTGTTACGAGCAGTGCATTATATTACCCCCCGTAGATGGGTCGTTGACTATGATGAGGACAAATAAAAAAATACAAATATTTATTGTGAAAATCTGCTCATAAGAAAAGGAAAACTAAAATGCTTTAAGGTTTCCTGGAGCTGTGTCATATCACCATATTTGTGACACAGCTGTCACAGCGCGTGCTGCTCTGGAGTGTCCACGCGGGGGCGCAGCACGCGCAACAAACGCGCGTGGAGCTGCTGAGGTGCAGACGGCTGTCATTAGCGGCTGTACACGCGTGTCAGTGACAGCACGACCGAGGCTGTGTCACGGTGCTGTAAAGTGATGTCACGGCCGGTGTGTGCGCGCGTGCGCGATACTGCACATGCTCAGAGTAATTCTAAGTGAGTTTATATATTATATATATTTGCGTCTTTTATTCCCACTCGTGGTCTGGGGGGTCAGCCGCCGTAGGCTCCTGTGCGCGTGCAGGCTGTGCAGACCAAACGAGCCCCCCCCCTCCTGACCACCTCAGCCGCGCTCCTCCACCCTGATCCTCTTAAACTGACGGAGGCTTCCCCGCTGCTGCGCACGACTCGCACGCAGACGGGACTGAGCTTTTTCTTCATCTGCTCACGACAAGTTCAGCAGCTGCGACGGAAGCAAGCGAGGTTCAGACGCATGGTTCAAAGACACAAGAGCACCAGAAGCTTCGCTCTGGAGGGATGCTCACTGAGTGAGGACAGGATTCCCGAGCCCGGACAGAACTTGACGGGAAACACGAGTGATCGTGGGATTTTCCTGAATGGGAAAGTCTAATGAAATCCTCATAAATCATAGTTCATCTGCTCCGGCCGCCTTTTTGCTTAACCAAATGCCACTCTAATGCCCACAGGTGGGGTTAAAAGCCCCCTGTTTGGCTTGAAATCGCCTTGACGCCCCTGTGGAGGATTTCTCTGGCGGTTCGTTCCCGAGGAGCGCAGCACAGCCGCTGAGATGGACCAACACACTGCGCCATGCGTCACCGCCAACCTGACAGGATACTAACCGTCATTTATTTGAGACAACTTTCACATTTTCAGAGTGGTTTAAGGTTTTTTTTTTCCCCGTAGCCATTTTCAGTAAACTTTTGCTCCGCGGTCCTCCTCGTCTTTCTCATCGTCACTCGGATTTCCATGAAGCGACCCATCGGGTGATTATAGATACTTTCTTTAGAGGATTTTGCTGTGGGTGCAGCGGGACATCATGTGGACGCCGACAGAGGATGAGAAAATTGGAGTGGGTGAGTAAATCAGTGATGTTTGTCTGATGATGTCCTGGTACACGGCTCTGTTTTTTACGCAGAGGATGGTGCCAAACTCATCACCTCCAGAAACCGCAGTTAATGTTTGCGCACTTTATTTTCGTATAAAAGCATTACAGACATTCAGCTGCTCCTGCGCCTTCGATGTCTAAATCATGTTGTAAAGTGAAGATCTGTAATCTGTGAAATGAAAGGGGTCATCTCACTGGAATCTGTTCCAAAGAAGCGCCTGTGGGTATGAGGAGCTGTGCAGAGACTACAGGTTCTTATCTGCACACCGTCTACAGTATTCCCTTTGAGATGTGTCTGCGGCACCTGAGGCGCTGGACGCTGGAAATGGTGTTTTGTTTTATCTGTTCTGTCAAGTCCTGTCTCCGGTCTGCGCGCCTGGTCTGTGGTCCTTGTCGTCTGTTCTGGTGTGGTAGAACAGATCAGAGCCTTACAGCAGTCCTGTGTAAGTGTGACGGGTGCGGGATGAGAGAGGGGCTGTGTCGTCGCTTCTGGTGTGGGTTTATAGTGCGTGAATGTGGAAAGTGGGTGAAGTGAAACTGAAGCAAGGACAGGAACAGGATGCGGTGATAATGGGCAGTGCAGGTAACTGAGACTTGACAGCAGTGATTGATTACGCAGCGTGCTGTGGCAGCACGATGACGGTGAATGTTTTCAGATGAGAGCTGGTGCTTTGGGCCCGTTAGCCAAGGATCCACAGTCCAAATATTCTCACTCCCCATTTATCTCCCGTTTATCTGCTGCACGTCTTTCAGGCAGCCACACCTAAAGGCCTGTTTGGAAAAACACTGCTGACCCAAAATCGACTTTCTTACCTCCACCAAAGAGATCATGTGATCCAAAAAGTTATAGAGTTGCATCAATGGTGTGGCTTTCCCCATCTGGGAAGTGACGAACGTCTGGAGTCAGCAAGGATCCAGGAACGACTCTAAACATTGTGAGATATGGTTAAATCATGTTGCCACAAGTACACATGACATTAAAGAGAAACGCTGAGCGACATCATCTTGATGTTCTCATGAAAATATCACAAACTCATCAGCGTCCTGGAAGGATATTTTAGTGTGCGTGGAGTATTGTTCTTGGTCTTGTGCTCCTGCTGTGTTGGTGCTTTTTAAATGTTTGTTTGTTGCGAATGTTGCTGGATCTCTAAAGGTTTTTTTTTTTTGTGTGCAGTCTTGTCACTAAAACTTCAGCCATGAACTCTTTACTGTCATTTTCAGGCCTGCTTATACAATAAAATGATTGGTTATGGAGGACGGTCTCTGCCTATTCCCAGGCCTACTCTGTCCTACATGTCACGTTGATCAAGGGAACAAAATCTTAATTTAATTTTATAAGAATTTTATTGACACTCTAATCAACGTATATTTATGAATGCAGCATAAAATCTCCTTAATAATAATTACTGCTCCCGGCTGCAGAAGTACCAATTATAACCTTTATTTTACTTGCTAATGGCACTGGCAGCGTGCCCGTGTCTAATGTGGATTGCTCAAATCTGATTGGTGCATGAGCATTTCCGGTACCAGTACCTCAGGTTGCACTGCCTCTTGGACCATCCTGCTTTATTTTACAGCTGTTCTTTACCTTCCCCTCAGCGCTGCTATCTGTGTGGTACAGGTCATGTTCAAGGAGCTCTTCCTCTGATGGTTATACTAACTTTCAGTTTCTTGATTCTTTCATTGTGTTAATACCCTGAGAAGATGATTTTCATGCTTATTGTATACTTTAGTGAGATTTTGAGTATTTCATGCCCCCCCTCGTTGTCTCTCTCTTAAACGATTAAACATTTCCTCACTAATTGGCCCCGAGACCACCCATGCAGGTGAAACACTGTGTACTCAGTGATCTTAACTTGGACAGTTCAAGAAAATTAGCATAGGTATTTCACATGAGGTGCCAGACTTCCTGTCCCCGATGGGCAGAGGTATCGACTGACAGCTGCCAGGATCTTTCCGAGCGACCAATCCGGTGAAATGCCACACAATGTCTGCAGCGTGAGGGAGCGAGGCCTCTGCTGACAGGAAGTCAATTTGGGCAGTCATGACTCTGCCAATCTGTTAATTGGAAAGAGACATTAGCTGAATTTAAATGAGAGGCTGTGGGTGTTTTTCCTGCTTCCCGATACCTTCAGTAGACTCCAGCTGAGGATGCGTGCTGCGGCTGTTTGATTTACTCTGCTAGAAGCCTCTTAGCATCAAAATCAGAATTGTGCCACATCTTACAAGCCTTCACATCGCCCGCTGGTAGACTCCATAAAAGGAAAACAGCATCATAATCTGACAGTGCAGGAGTGTGGAAAGCAATCGTGAATATCACCCTTCAAAGACTCCATCACACAGAACATTAGGTGTTCGCTTAAAGTGCCACACATTTCACTCTGCAGGGTGGTGACACTGCTGGAAAAAGAGATCCACACGATAATGACATCGTAAGAGGAGCACAGGTGCAGTCGTCACCGCCCACATGTTCACAGTGAATCTGACAGCTTAGTTATCTTTTAGGAGAATCGTAAGAAAAGACATTCAGGGAAATGGACTCTAAAGTTCTGTAAAAGTCCATCACGAAAACAACTTTGTTATTAAAATGATAATTATCATAAATTTTCTATAAAGTTATGGAAAAGTCACCTGATTTGGATGTTACCCTCACACTGATTGATCATTATCAGTTATCCATCAGACCCCCACAAGCAGAACATGGCAACTGTGGGGAGGAAGAACTCCCTTTTAACAGAAAGAGATCTCTAACACCTATCCGGTCATTAAGTGATGACGCGACGAATCCTACTTCCGGGCCTAAAGTAGTCTGCGTTTAATATGGCTTTTGTGTTGTTAACATGTTTAATGTTTTGTATTTTCTTCTATTTAATCTCAAAAAGCTCCTAAAACAGTCAGTGATCACTGTTGACCTCCCTCGGCTTTTATTACCGCTAATCATTTATTTAAGCTCAGTTTTTAAAACCTTAGGATGTAGCTACAGCCCAGCCCATGCAGCAGTATATGAATGACTAACCTCGTATTGTGGATGGATTATCTCAGTTGTTCTCCTGGCTGAAGTTTGGTCCTTTTACAGCATCCTGCCATGCGATTACATTTGTTCCTGACCATCGAGAACACTCACGTTAACTTTTATCGAGTGGAAAAAAAGTTAGCTTGTTTATATTATGCTAACATAGCTGTGTCGCTAGCGGTCACACAGCACATCATTATATACCAGCTAGCCCAACTTCAGTAACCCTACAAATGTCACTGCTGTTTAGTTTTCTGTCTTCATTTATGCTGGAAGTGATAACAGAGCTGTACGTTTTAATTTGTTTCCAAAACCCGGCAGTCAGGACATGCGATATTGTATTTAGATAGAAGCTAGCGAGCTAACTTCCTGCTAACTTCTAACTCCGTTAAATGTCATAAATCCTGTTTTCATGGATGCCTGGATGTTAAACTCAATTGTTACACCTGGTAGAGCAGAACGCTGATATTTTATTAAAGATGAAAGACTTTAGACAGTTTTTCAACTCTCAGTAATGCCATAGTGATCGTTTGATATATGGACCTGCAGCGGAGTTTAGGTCCAGACACGGCTAGTGACGTCAGACTTAACGACCGGATTGTCAGAGACCTCTAGTGGCCATGTGAAAAAATGCTTGAGACATTATCTGATGTGGTAAAATAAGAAAATGGAGCTTTGTAACAAGCGACTCGGGTTGGGAAAAAGATGATATTTACCAAGTACTAACGCAAACTAAACAGTGTAAAAAAAAAAACTACATTGAATATTTTAATGAAAGCTCAGTCCAGAAATCCACAGAGTCAAGTGGACCAAGCCTCCACTGCCGTCCTCTCTCTCTTCAGCAGTGTGGAGTCACCAGCACGAGTGAGGTGATGGCTGCCGTGTAGAGGGTAGAGGAGGAAATAAGTATGGGACCGATAACATCTGATAACGGCCGTTCAGTGCGCTAACAATACGGAAACGCGAAAAAATTGATGTGTAACTGTGACTGACTGAGAGCTGAAAAAAGGAAAAAGAGGAAATTCTTTATTTGCCACTGGATAGAGGGAAGAACGCAGAAATCCTAAAAACACCGTCCTTTGAAACTACAGAGTCACGTATCCCTTCAATGTTTCCATGTAAGTATGCTTTGTGTGCCCTTTGTTAATCCAGCCATTTGTGTTTTTGCTGCATAATGCTTTGCATACCAAGGCAGGGAGAGTGGTAACTCATAGAGCCCTTCCAATGGAGTTGGGATGACTAGTGCCTGGTTGTAGAAAACAGCTATTCAGCTGCATGAATGCAGCTTTGTGGCACCCATAGAGGTTCCTGAATGCAGCTTCACCTCCCCCAGGGCTGCACAGCACAGCACTCAGTTCTCACACTCAGATAACACAGAACGCACACAGACAGACAGACAGGCAGAGAGGAAGACAGATGGACAAATGAACAGACGTTCCAGACAGCCTCCTTATGAAATGCACCTGCTGAAGATGAGAACTCTCTCTGTTAGCCACAGAAAAGTTTGCAAATCAGTCAGTGTGTGTTTAAAACTGCAAGAGCACTGAAGCTGTATGTGAAGGGTTTACATTCTGGGCCTTAGAAGTGATACTTATTCAGAAGTTTTTTCTAATGGCCAGCAGGGGGCGTCCCTCTGATTTCAAAGGTAATTCTGACGGTGTAGAAATCTACGAGGAAAAAGTTCCACAGTTCACCTGAGCTGTCCACACTTTGTTAGGGAGTTCATGAGCCCAGTCGCTAGTTTGAAGTCTTATTTAATATGAAGTTATGTTATGTTTGTAAATCATGATTCCAATTAGAGCCAAAAAGACGGATAAAGGAAGGCACGATTTAGGGCGGAGCTATCTTTTTATTAAGTCACAATTCTATGAGCACTCTGTGTCCAGTCTCAAGACATCAAGACAGTGTGGGGGAAATACCCTGCTAACAGGAACGCACTGTTCAGTCTGAGACGTCGTGGTAGCTACGTCCATCTTTTATGTACAGTCTATAATTCCTAGCAAATTCAACTGTAAATCATCAGGTTTCCTGATATCCAAACATCCTCCTACATAAAACACACAGATGGTTCATTGTTGTTTAGACACACTGAAATCAGAAAGAACTGACACACACAACACACAGGTGGGCAGGTGACTTTAACACAGACATGTCGTACACAGCATCACATTTGTCACACCTCCAGCAGGCGTGCAGCAGCGTACACGGCGCTAAAACTGTAACGCTGTGAAGGTGACAGAGGTGTAAAGGAGCGCGGCACCTTGTTTGTCTCTCTTTGTCTTCACTCTGACTTATTTATTCTGGACCAGCTTTTCATTTTGCCGCCGTCGCCTGTGCTCATCTGTCACTGCTGTGAACCGGAGGGTGGGGGGCTGGAGAGGGCTTCTAGTGTCAGACTTTATAAACCAACTTTAATGAATTCTTATGTCATTTGTTTTCCTCGCCTTTGAGTCAGACTCGGCCTACTTGTCAAATGTCATAGCTTCATCGTAAAAAACTTATCTTGACAAGACTTTGAAGGATGATGCGTCACTGGGCTATATCTGGTGTGAATAAGCGGCTTGATGGCGGTCAGAACATTGGAGAACAAGCTTAAGGATGTGAGAAACTTTTATTATCATCAGAGGACGTTTTTTGTACTTCTGATACGTTTAGGAAGAAATCACCTCTTTTTGTGGCTGTTGGAGGAACTTGGAGGATAAAAGTCATCACAATTATGCTTTCAGGATCTTTATTTTTTGGAACGTTGAGCCTATTTTCATTCTGGGTGGTCAATTAATGCCATTTCGTCAAAGCGCTGAGTGGCTCCTTGATGTACTAAGTGTCCTCTGGCAGTGAAGTTCTGTCATTAATGAAACAGGTCTGTCATTTTTCTTTACTGACTGCTTGTGTGGATACCGCCCACGTGGACTTTGTACACCTCTAAAACCTTACAGTGGTCAGTTCTGCTGCGGCTGGTGTGTCAAAGCCCTGAAACCAAAGCGAAGCTTTAGGCGTAACAGGGCGAGGCCGACACCTTTTGGAAAAAGATGATGCTGCATCTGCACAGGCGAGTCACCAAGTCTGTTTCTTCTGAAAGAGCCTTTTAACTCTTATTTAAATACACTTTACACATTTCTGCCTTCAGAAAAATCCAACTCCCCAAAGATAAAATCTTCATGTTCTTTAGAAATATTTGATGCATTTTTCCATAAACTAAAAATGTTTTTTGTGATGTGAAAAATAAACTTTCCTACATTCACATTATAAATGAATCCTCGCCGTATTCACTTCAGCAAGTCATTAATTTACTGCCTGAAAAATCTGCTTCTGTGAATGTGATAAAGGACAGTTCCATAAAAGAAAACATTATATCTGCTTTTATGTCCTTTTATGAGACGATACTTTTAATGTGGTTTGTGCCCAACAATGATTTGTACATCTGAAGTTTGTGTTTGAGGAAATGCGTTCACTCATGAACCTTTAGGCGAGAAGAACTCAAGTTGGACACGATGAATTATCACCACTGCCTGTGGAAACTGATAGCACATCCATCCGTCCGTCCATCCGTCCGTCCATCCATCCGTCCATCCGTCCATCCATCCATCCATCCATCCATCCATCCATCCAGGTCCATCACTCCTTCAGTCCGTCTTTTAATCCCACGTCAAAGCAACGAGTTAACAAAGACACAGATTGTCCTTATTAACATGGTCCTTTCTTAAAGGGCTTGTGTACTGTATCATAAGGTAAAGACAGTCCTTTTCTGTGTCTCTTGCTCTGACTTTTGGAAAGTTTTAGTAAGTTTCTCAGATAGGATTCAAGCACGATTGTTACTGTGCTGAAGGGACCTTAGGAACACACCCCTGTTCAGCTGCTCAACGTACCCAGTCCATCTAATTTCTCCACTGCTTATCCTGTTTGGGTCTCACAGGGTTAAAGCCTCTCAGAGCATTGGTCAAGAGGTTTATCTCAAAGAATAAGATTATTTCTGCAGACCCTGTTTTATAAATGCAAGCTTAATCTGTATTAGGAGGCCATTTTTCTGATTGCTTTGACCTGAAAACCAGCCTGTTGTCTGTTAGTGTTTTGGTGCCGGTGCTGATGTTTTGACAAAGCTGTGAACATCTCAAAGATACGCCCAAACTATTCCTCACTGATGTGGACGAGGTGATGAATGACATCAGTGTGAAGATGTGCATTTGAAGTTAAACGTGGCTAAAGTCAAAAAGATACAAAATCCCAAATGGGACACTGGTGAGAAACCCGCAGCTTCCATCAGAATTTGACAGAAAAACAATATTTGACACCCTAGAATGAGAACACGTGGAGAAACACCAACGCCTGCTACATGATCATCGAACTGTGCTGCTCGTGAGCTTTGGAAGCGTCAAACAGTTGCACACTTATCAGCATTCACATGTTTGTGACCCAGATTTATAGCTTTGGTCATATGGCTTCTATAACATAAGTCTCAGAGGACAGAAGCATCAAACTGGTAGGAAGTCTCATGTGGTTTGCAGGATACTGAAACGTAACCAGGTCAGGCTTCTCCAGGCTAACTGCTGACAGTTTTAAGATCCTACAGATGATCTCAAAGGCTTTCTATAGAATACCAAGCTGCTGGTGCACATGAGACGTTCGCCAAACATCAGTAGGTCTCATGGCTTTCAATGTGCGTAGCTTGTTTACCTACAGCGCACTGATACCTGGTCACTATGCACGTGTACTTGATTAATAAAAGTACCTGCCCTCACCTGTTCACGTCATCTGGTGTAGATGAAGGGGGGGGGGGGTCACAGTGTTTACACTGAATAAAGCAGTTTGTGTTGTTTGTTCCTGATCTGTTCTCTGCATGAAAATGTTGCGCTGGGAAAAGATTATGCAGCACAGTGATATAAATACACACAATAAATAAATGTATTCTATTGCAATCAGTTCAGCTTAATTAGTTAATGGCATCCCGTAGCAAACCCCAGCAGCACTTTGCAACTGCATAAAAGATAAGTAACTAATTACACCAAATGAATACCGACTAACTTCATGGGTTAGAAAGAGGCAGAGAAGGAGAACACAGGCAGAGGGGAGTCAGAGCGGAGATACGGTGAAGTAATCAGACTGAGAGGGAGACGCTGAGCTGGTAATGTTGTGTTGTTTCCAGCTGACAACTAGTCGGCTAAACAGAAGGTGAAGTCATCACCGCAGTCCCCGACTGGCACACACCCAGCGCTCAGCAAGGTGCTTATTACTGTGTGTGTGTGTGTAACAAGTAACACTCAAAGAACTAATACTTATAAAACGAAGGTCGTTTGATTACAAAGTTCTTTGCAGTTCTTAAAAATGATTGCCAGCATCTAAAGTGCACATTACATCAGCCTCGTGTTCTGGTTTTGCATTGATTGTAACTGCGTCTTTAGTGGGTAACATTTTCATAAAAGGTGCAGCACAGACTCATTTATACAACCTGTCATTCTGCATATAAGCAGGTCATTAATTTGCTTTTATGTTTTTAATTTTAATCAGAACGACTACAACTATAATCAAGAGCAGATTCTTTTTTTCTTCCAAGGCCCATTAATGAAAACAGACACGACACCGGAGCAGCGTGAAGAGAACGAGTTGTTTTGGAGGTCGGTTGCTGGCTAAACCAACTTAAGTATATAAGATTTATCAGATGGATAGGGTGTCATGGGATGTCAGCTGGCCTGAGATCAGCTGATCGTGGATGATCTAAACTAACAGAAATCAACAAAATACAAAAAGGAAGAAAGCCTTTGAGATCAATTTACTGGTTTTACAGGCTTTGATCTAACATGACTGTTCAGGTTAAGCATGTGTAAACTGGTTAAATCAGTTACATTTGTTCACACGCACATTAAGAACAAAACACTGGTGTGTGTTTCATCAGGTAAAATGCTATCAGAGGACAAGTTTCCCTGGGAGGGGTGAAGTGGGCATGGCTGGATTCAATTGGCTGCTGCAGGGAGAGGCAGATGGCTTGATTTGCTAAGACACACTTCTCTGTGAAGGTGAAAATTGTGCTGGTCCAACCTTTTGTGAACTCTGGTGGGTGCTGTCCTTAGGCCTAAACATGACCAGTGCCAGTGTTAACACACAATACCGAGCGCTGCTCTTGTGTGAGCGAGGTGGACTCAGTGCTGTTTCTGTTCTCAGCCTTCACACGCGATGTGAGGAGGCTGAAAGATTAAAAGTATGATGAGGCTTGAGAGCAGCTGGCTGCTGTCCGTGGTGCTGAAACACACCCAGTCGAGCAGGGATGGGGGGTGGAGGAGATCCTCGCCTCCACCACGTACTTTCTCCCTCCTCTGGAGAAACAGAAAGTTAAGTCACGATAAAGAGGTTGCAGCGTTTTCGCACGTAGGCGGGGAAGTTCATCACACGCAGCAGTAAGCTCGTGTGTACGATATGAGTCGTGCTTCATACCCAAAATAAAAACCAAGGCGGCCCTTACAAACTTGAAAATGCATTTTGGTTTATACTGAACAGCAGCTGAAGAGAAGAAGCCAAAAGCAAAGAGCTCAGAGAGGGATTACTCAGAGCCCAGCAGCGTGTTTAACGTTTCCTGCGTCCCGGAGTCATTTTGAAATGATTTCTTCAAAATAAGGATATTTTACATCGCAGTGTGTGTTCATGGATGCTTTGGGGATATGCTGATTTCTACTTATGTCCTCTGTGTATTTTATGTATTTGAACAAGTATGTATTTTTGTGTATTTCAGTGCAAGTGCACCTCTTTCCTTTTACAGTTTTACTTCCTGCTTAAAAGCCCAAACTCTCTCACACACAGTGTTTAGTTCAGTCTGAGCCAAGATGGCGGATCTTCCAACGTAGTCCAGCAGAGGCGGTCTCTTCTGTCCTCATCCATGTCCATATGAACAAAGCAAATGTTTTCCACTTTTAAAGGGTAAAAAGTGCATTTAGAGGCTGCAGGGTTGGAGGTGGTAATCCTTTACTATTTATCATTAAAATGTGCTTAGTCAATAAAACTACTGTGTTAGGACCAGAAGACAATCCAGTGGTTTCTATTCTTGACAAAATACACCCATCAGACCCAAACAGAAATCCATAAGTTTCAGAGACAAACTTATAAAGAATTAGCATCAAAAACATGAATTCATAGACTGATCTGAGGGCCTCTCGTCCGGCCTGAGTTTGATGGAAGCTTCCAGCCCTGCAGGCCGGCAGGTATCGCTCGTATGAAAGAAATCTGAAATTAAAATATAAACCAACAAATGAAAAAGAGGTGGACACACACCACACATTTTCATATTAAGGTTAACTTAAGAATTAGTGTCACACTTACTGACCTAAATTATCACGATTATGTTGCGTACAATAAAAAAGCATCCCTAGCTTTTCATGTGCTTCTGCTTTTCAGTCCAATAGATGTGTTAATGGAGCTCCCATTAAACATCCTCTGTATTCTAATGCCATCAGTGCGTGTTGATTCAGACTGAGCGTGTTGTGCCCACAGAAACACCCTGTGGATTTTTTTTAAACTCTCCTCTCAAATTCTCTTTAGACTTGAGACTTTAATCTCGGTGTCTGTCACCGTCATGCTGCCTCTCTGTATCTTTCCCCGTATCTCAGTCTGCTGCTTCCATCTGCAACCCCTCCTGTCTTTATTTGCTTTTATGTGAAAATTCACAATCTCCACATCTCTGTCTATCCCTTACACCCCCATACACACACGTCTATCTTCACTGGCCTCCACTCAAATCACAGTCGGAGCTGGAAACACGGGTGCACCAACTGCACCACAAAGTAAAATTAGAAGAAGGATTCTCAGTGTTGGTGGAGCGACTGTAACTGGAACAGGTTAGCACACAATTTGTGACACACTTCTTGCCATCCTGAGATAACTGGAGCTGAGGAACGGCTTTGAAAGTTACCGGATAACGATCTCCCCCATCTCACCCCGCCCTTGTCTGCTCTGTACTCTTCTCCCCACTCTGCCTCACCCCCCGTGGTTCTGGCTCTTGGGGAAGTGAGTTAGGTTGATGTCAAAGCACAGGCTTGTCGTCTAGTTTATATGCACAAAGAGGACAGCTCATCTTTTGAACTGGGATGGTAATTAAAAAAAAAAAGAAAAGAAAAGTTTAAAAGAGAATAAAAATCATAAAGTTTTAATTTGTGGTCCATGTGTCAGAAAACTCTGGATGTGGGCTGCATCTCCAGCTGGCAGTCAGGCAGTGTGTGTGTGTGTGTGTGTGTGTGTGTGTGTGTGTGTGTGTGTGTGTGTGTGTGTCTCAGGGGTTTTAAACACAGCAGCATTCTAGAGGAGAGTTCCGTTGTTGTTATGGTTACGTTCAGTTTCCGCGGACACCCTGGCAAGGCTGGTTTCTTATCGCCATAACAACGGTCCAACTTCCCAGCCTCCATCCAGAGAGGCGGACCACGAGCGGCTCCGATCACTGACAACATAAACATGTTGCTTCAGTAAAACCAGTTTCTCCAACACAGAAGCTCTGACAGTCACACACACTAACTTTTATCTAAAGTGCAAAGTTACGCAGCTACATCAGTGGGTCGTAGTTTTATCAGACTCTTTTGTCACTGATTGCTGGGTATGTTTACACGGTCACAAGCATCCCGGTGCACGTGTTGGCACATGTAAATATCATCTCCTGATTTAGAGAAAAGTTGCAGATGTTCATGTTTTCCAAAGCTGTAATGTTGCTGGTCAGAGAAAGGCCATAGACTTTATATACCAGATTTAGCTCCTGGGTCTTAAAAACAGCATATATGTAAGTGCTTGAAATCTGCACTTTATAAAACCAGCAGGTCCTGTGAGTCCTCTGGCTGTAAAAAGAAGTTTATGTTTTATTAAAAGTTTGAGAAAATGTCCCTTGGCTTCCTTGATTCTTGCACTTTTCTGATGATTTTTATGAACTCAGTTCTTAGTTTAAATTCTTTTTTAAAAGGACTTATGTTCATTTTGGTCCCTATTAGAGTCAAAAAGTAGAATAAAGCCTGGGACATGGTTTTAAAAAACGAAGTGATCAGCTCGAGTCTACAAAAACAGGGCCTGCCAAACCAGCAGGGTGATGTTATGCATCCTAAGCTCGGGGAGTCTTGGGCTGCTGTTCTTCATCATATCAGTTTCTATAACTTTCCTGTCCTTTGACAGCCAAATTAAGCAGATCTCTAGACCTTGATTGTTCCATCTGCTATTCCCGTTTCCATTGGTGGAGTTCTGATTCCCACTCCGGAGCCAGTTCCATGCATTTCCATCATGACACCAGGTAACTAGACCGTGTCAAACTTTACAGATTTACTGTCATGAGCCGAGTGCAGTTTATACATACGTACGGCATCACTTACACAGTATTTCATAGTCGAGTCCTGCAGTGTAGCATATCTCCTCCTTTACAATCACTGTCATCTTAGTAGTTTAGGTAAAAAAGTGCAGCCTGCCCACGGTATCCACCTAAGGACCCGGCGTGATGAAGCTTTTCAGACGGTGGTTCCAGATGTGTGGACCTGAACTCTCTTTAAATTCAGTGGATGCTTTTACAAATCTGCTGAATTTTAGCGGTTCTGCTGGCACCAGGTCTGCGTGATGTTCTGTGTATCTGCTGTGCATTTGGTAATGCTTTGAATTTTTTGTATTTCTTTTGCTCTTAATTTTATTTTGGTTTGAATGTCATCATTGTGTGTGGGATTCCTTGCAACAACACATTGGCCAGCATGAGGAAAAGATTACAGCTTGGGTTAAAATGATTACTTTCTTAATATCAGGATATTTGATAAGTTTAAAGCACTTATGATGCTTAAAAACACTTCTGTTTGGAAATGGTCACATGATCTGTGGTTTACTGTGCTGACCCATCCATTCGACTCTAATAACATGACCTCAGTTACTACGCTGTCTGGAGTCGCCTCCTGAGACTTTAAAAGGATGATTCTGTCATTCTTCTTGAGAATCACTGTCATCCATTTTGGGTGAAACATCCTTCAGGCTGGGCACATTCTTGTGATGCTGTTATTCTCTGTGCAGTCACATCTATCTCCTGTTCATCACTGAGGAGCTCCACTCAAGCAGTTTGTAAATGATTTGAGCGAGGGCTCCTGAGAGAGACAGAGAGGACTCTGTTTCTCTGTAGTTTCCATAGCTGGAATTTAAACTAGCAAACCTTCAGTGGACTTCCTCTGGCTCCTGGCTTTGGCTTCTTCTGCATGTCTCCCAAAAACCTGAAATTACAGAAGTTCTGTTTAACTATCTGTTCTCAATTTACCAACCAAATGAGTTATTCTGGTTTTCAAGGCTGTTTCATGGAATTTGTTTAAATGAAATTTTGTAAATAAGGGTCTTGAAGGTCCCACCCAGAAGCAGATGGCTGGACTTTCAGTGACACTTCAGAAAATCCTCAGATTTCTCTTGAGCTTCACAACTTATTGGTTTATTTTCAACCTTTCACTGTTTTTAGATTGATATCCATTAATGGAGGACAGTTTTAGAACCACTGTTTTAATAAAAGTTGCAAACAGCACGACGGAAACACTTCACTACACATAATTGTGTAGTGAAGTGTTATTGGCAAATTGTACATAAAATCAAAATAAACGTAATAATTCTTCAGAAAAATGTTCCACATAATTGTTTTTAGATTTTTATTACAGGTGTTGTAAGTTGAATATGTTAAATATATTTGTAGTGGCTTATCTGTGAGGACTGTGCAGTTTGCTGTTGTATTTTCATGACTCGTGATGATCGTTGTGCCGCTTTAACCCTTTTTCTGCTGGTTCTAATCCAAATCAAATGACTTAATTAAGCTGTTTTTTGAGTGTGATGTCTGACCTGAACATGTATTGCATCCTCATAGTTTGACTTTTAGAAGTTTCTTTCTTTCTTACTCTTTTCAGCCCTCCACACTTTTCCTTTCCCTTGATGTGAATAGAAAGAGGTTGTCAGCCATTCTGGACACAGTTTCTGGAAGTGCAACGCCGGCCTGTCTGTCTCTGGATTTATTGATTAGTGCTTTTAAAAAAGGTCAATAGTTCTGCAGTCCTGCAGCTGGTCCAAAGTAAGTTCAACAGAGTTACACTTTTCACAATGTCAACAAATTCCTCCTCTTCAGGTTTATTGATTACAGCTTAAGACTGGGCTGCTTGCAGAGTAGTTTTTATTTGACCTGTTGAGGCCAAGTTGATGAGTAATGAAAGAAAAATACAGCAGAACACGAAGTAAATGAGGGAATTTCTTTTTAATCACACATCAGGGAGCAAGTGGGAAAAACAGGCTTTTGTGTTGTTGTTTGGGTTTTCTAAAGCTTTATCAACTTTCCTTCTGACGATGCTGTCTGTGTTGAGCGCTCAGTGGATCTGCGCTCGACAGTGCAGCCTAGGCGGAGTAGTCGAACGCAGATTCACTGAGCGCAGTGCAAGCTAGCGAGACAGAAGCTAAGCTCCTTGCAACATGGCAAATTGAACCTCCCCCACCCTCATTCAGATCTGGCGTTTGGAACTATTTTGGTCTTCATGTGACGTATGACCCTGAAGGTAAGCGCGTCATGGACTAAAGTCAAACAGTATGTTGGATGTGCCACGCAATGCTCAATTACATGGGTGGGAGCTAGTGCGTTAGCGCAGTTAGCTCGTTAACGTGTTGACGCCGCGGTAGCTCGTTAACGGAGATTTGCCGTGTTGTGGCGTTAACGTCATTTCAGATTAACGCTGACAGCACTAGTGGGAACACAACGAATATGACTGCACATTTACGCCGACATCATCCTCGTGCAAAGACAAGTGGAAGCAGACAAAAAAAAGCAAGCACGCATGCTACAAACTTTACCCGAGTCATTTAGACAGCCGTTAGCACATGATTCTCCTTATGGGGACCTGATATGTTTAATATGCTGCTGAGAATATAGCCCAGAAGAAGCGTGTAGTATAGCTTTTATTTTGAAAGAGCCATTTCTCTGTAATAAAGATGAGTGATTCCTCAATCAGATTAATTTTTTTATTACTTTGTTGTTTCAGCAACATTCAATTTAAAAACTGTACGTTTGAGTTAAAATATATATTTATAATTTTAATAAATGACAAATTAAAAAGGCATGAACATTTTTTTGTATCGAAAAAATATCGAACCGTGAATTTTGTGTATCGTTGCACCCCTAATATATATATATATCTTATAGTTTTGATTGGATGATGGCTGCTTGTGTTGAACCTTCTTATTGTGTTTAACTTGTGGTCTGTGAGCTCCATGGATGAAACAAGAGAATCGAAATCCGAAGCTTCACTGAGCACAAAGTACATTTTTACAGCAAGTGAAAACATCACCACACAAAGCCTAAAAAGAAAGACAACAATTCAAAGTCAAAAAAGACAAATATAACTTTTATGAGTTTGCTTTTGATTTCATGAAAACTCCCTTTTGGACCCGGCTCCTACTGTACCACCCTGCATCCTCCGGCTTTCTGTGCAGTGATTCAGGCTCGACAGTGTCTCCACATACAAAGCCGGGGCTACTTTTTAATGAGGCCAGACCCCAAGGTGAGAAAAACAATTACTTATTCAGGCACCGAGGTGAAGAAAGTTTAACACCCCTCATTTATTCCATGTCCGTATTTACTCCTGAGTTGCTGAGGGAAGATTTCCTGCGTGTTTTGGTGATTTTCTGAGTGTGCTCTGCTCTGAGCGTCACTCCCCCTCTGCATGGAGAGGACACAAATGTTTGTGACACCACAGGCTGGGGGGCAGACGCCATGACCTAATTATCGGTTTCCTTTCAGTTTTCCAACATATTTTTTACCTCTTCCAAAACGTCAGAGGTCTTACATCATTTCTTGCTCTCACTCTCTGCAAACCTCTTATTTCTTCTAAACCTGTATTTCCCCCCCACCCCCTCCCTTCTATCCATCCATCTCCCACTTTGTCTAATGAATATTTCACATAGAAATGCTATTTTTAGATGTCATCGTTCCCGCGCTCCGTCCATCAGGCTCAGCCTTCTGATCTGCACAGTTTATTCAGCCGTTATCAGATTGGGGTTGAGTTTCATGTCACTTTCAATTAGCATCGATTCTTAGAACAAAGATGTTTTTTTTTTCATTTCATTCATAAAGGATGGAAGGTTCACTCTAATTAATTTTAGTGTAGAGCGGCTTTTATTAGTGTTAAGAGGAAAAGCGCTTCTCCCATTTTTGACTGGATGTCCTTCATTTGGCTGCAGCTCTCACTGTAAGTAGGGTGACAGGTGGTCACACCTGAGAGAAAATTTGGTATTTTTGTGTTGCTTTTATGGAAAAGCTGATCATAATTGGAGCCTTTAAATTGGAAGAATGAAATCACAGGTATGACCTAATTTCATGTGTCAGTTAAGTTCCTAAAAATTTGTGCAGCTTGTCTTTTAATCGTCTCATATCTTAAAGTTATGAGACAGGCGTGATGTCATTGAGAGAAGATATCGCTGATGTGGTTACCTCAAGCACGTCGCTGGGTGGAATTCCCACCAGATCCACACTCGTTTTATATTCAGACCAATCAGAAGAAAGTTGGCTTAAAGTGGGAGGAGCTAAGGGAGTGGATGAACTGAAGGGCTGCAGAGGCCAGGATAAGATGCATTTTAACAAATATGGCAACGAATCAAGCAGCGGTACTTTACTAGAGTTCAAGAATAAAGACATGGAGTTGAAAATAGAATAGAGTGAGTAAAGGCTCATAAATCATGCAAATACTGTAACTGGTTTTACATCCTAGTGTAGCTCGTGAGCTTCCAGTGCACACAAGAAATAAAACATCCCCTTTATTATATTTAAAGAAAAATAAGATTATTGTTGGATCTTGATGCAGTTTTACATTCTTGATTTTACAACAACTGTATCTTCCTCTATGCTTGCTTACTTTGTTCTCCCTGCAATATTAAAGATCTTTACTGTACGGCACATGTGTCAAAGTCAAGGTCCGCGGGCCACATCCGGCCCGGCGTACATTTATATCCGGCCCGCGAGATCATTTTATACAGATGTACTATTATTGTTATGCATGGCCCAGCGATATGAGGCGCTAATAATATACAAACTACAGATCCCATAATGCAGCGCTGCAGCCTCCTTGCTGAACGCCAGGCTAACTGGGAAGATTCCCGCGTCAATCTAGTCAAACTTCTGTTAGCTAGCTGCTCACAATGGTGGAGAGAAAAGTTGACTCTGAAAGCAGAGCCTTTCAGCGCCAGTGGGAGGCTGAATATATGTTTACAGACATGCTGGTAAACCCGTGCATCTTATTAGTGGAGCTAATGTGGCTGTAATGAAGGAATTTAATTTAAGACGGCACTACCAGACACAAAGTGAAGCTGTTGTGAAAGCAAGTTTTATTGTAGCAGAGGAGCCAAATGAGCCCGGTACCACTGTGAAGAGCTGCAGGATGAAGCTGTGCGACGTCTTGTGTCCAGACAAAACTTCATTGCATAGTTTCTTGCTGTGGATGAAAGTACAGACATGATGGACATTGCACAGCTGACCATCTTCGTCTGTGGAGAGGAAATATTGGACATTAAATCGATGCACGGGACAACGACAGGAAAACACATGTCAAAGTGTAACCGACCTGAAACTGTCCTGGGACAAACTTGTTGGACTTACAACAGATGGAGCGCCGGAGTTGTGCGGTGAAAAAAGCGGACTAGTCCGCAGGATGCGAGTAAAGATGCAGGAGAACTGTACCGGTGAGTTAACAGCACATCACTGCATCACACACCAGGAACGGCTGTGTGGTGAAGTCCTAAAATGGAGCATGTAATGATCACCGTAACGCAAACCATAAATTTTATCTGAGCTAAAGGTTTAAATCACCGTCAGTTTCAGTCTTTTATGTGGGAAATAGATTCAGAGTTTGCCCACATTCCTTCATGCAGAGCTCCGCTGGCTGAGTTGGGGAAAAGTTCTCAACAGAGTTTTTGAGCTCGGCAAGGAAACCTGTCAGTTCATGGACATGTATGATGTGGTGAAGGTGTTTCAAGTGAAGCTGTCACAAATGCACCAGTGCAGCCTGCCTCACTTTCCCTGCTGCCGAGTAATGTTGAAGCAAGTCAGCTGAGCTGCACCTGTGCAGATTCAGATGCAGCTGCAGTGTAATGATGCACTCGGGGAAAGACACTGAATGCAACGCCCAGCTCCGTCTACATGCGGCTCCAACCTTGTGTTTGCTTTCATTTATTTTTTCTGGGGGTTTTGGCAGCATGTTCATATTTCTAACTTGCGTAATTTTGACAGGATATATTTTTATGAGGAGAAAAATATTTAAAGTTTATTTTTTTAAGTTTATTTAATCTGGAATAATATTCCTGTCTGTTTTTATTCACATTTATGTTTAAAAAACATGTTTTAGTGTGTTCAATAAATGTTTATCTTGTTTGGTCCGCGACCTAAAGTGTGCCTTGGGTTTTGGCCCCCTGTGCGATTGCGTTTGACACCCCTGCTGTACGGTATAAAGCACTTCTAGATGACAGTTGTTGTGAAGTGTTGCTATAAAATATTAACATCGCTGAGAAAAAAGGCAAAATAAAATGAATGGCTGACATGATGTTTTTGTATGAAGCGTTTCCTCTGAAAGCTGTGAGCAGGAAATCTGAAAACCTCCCAGGCTTGGAGCTCTTTTCACTTTAACCCATTAAAGCTCATCCCCTCCCACCCCACTGCCTGCTCACTCAGTCACATGATTTGGATGCATGCTTGGCCATTCTTTGCTGTGTGAATTCGGGGTGAATGTGTTTGTGTTAGTGCGCAGACTGAGCATGCACGTAGCACGAGTGAGTGAGTGAGCATTTGCAGTGTTTGCCTCTGTGTTTGTTCAGCAGTAACAAAGACAGAATTGGACCTCAGAGACATCGCTGATGAAATCAAAAGAAACAGCAGCATATTTCAGCACATTTCTTATTGCACAGAACTGAAGACAAATATTGGCTTTGATATGAGAAGGAAGCAGCACTGCAGTGGTTTCTTCACATCCTTCACAAACCTCTTTCTTCTTTCTAAAACGAACTCTCGTGATGTTTTTAAGGGTAATTATCCAGTATCACTGTCAAATACAAATGTTTGTATTATAAAATATGGTCTGGGTCCTTTTGTCACAAAGTTTCATTTTCTGTTGAATGAATTTCTCATCCATTGGGCATTTTTCAGCATCATAGAAGTCTGCAGGTCAAATGCTGGAGCGTGAAACAGAGATTGGCGTGACGTCAGCATGTTGGTCATTTCACCTACATTCCAGCCTCACATATGACCGGAAATTCTGGACAGCGTCCGAGTGAGGTTGAGGATTCAGTGAGCTTGCTCCATAGGAAGACTGGGAGCTGATAAGTAATGTGTGAGGAGCACATCTGGAAAGATGTCTGTGCTCCTCTGCTGACTGCAGAGGCTGGGCATCTCATTTGGGCTGAGAACACTGGCATGGGTAAAAGGACGTCTGGGGAGCCCAACCCTCAGATAAGGGGAATAAAACGGCTGGATTCTAGTAATAAGCTTTGTTCTGTGCATATTGTGGAGAAATGGATTATTGTGAGAGTTCTGCTGCTCTGTGTTTGGTGCTCGATCGCAGGTTATTGGCTGTGCACATGTATTCACACAGTGGTAGCAAAAAATGTGATTAGAAGCAAGTTGGCAAAGCAAAAGCAGGATCAAAACCAACTCATCAGATCATATCAAGGACAGGTTGGATCTTTGCCCTTTGAGAGAAGCTCAGTGGGTTTGGGTGGATGCTGGTAAACTGTCCAAACCTGATTTGAATCTCCACCTTTTTTCCGATTTGGGAGTTTATTACAAAAAGAGTTCTGAAAGTGGGAATACGAGTCCAAATTTTCTGTCCTGCTAAACAATTGTCTTTACATCTGCTGCCCTTAGTCTGATTAATGTAAATAAACCCCCACACTGTGTAAACAGCCACAGCTGGAGGTTTGTGTTTGCCTTAATGTGCTTTTCTATGTGTGCCCTGCAGGCCACCACGCAGGCAGCATCCCATTGAATTACTATAATGGGCTGGTAATGGGCCTCACTGAGTGGTTGGGGGTGAGGAGAGGACCGGGAACAAGTCAGAGGTCAGGGTGCTGCTCTGGAGCCCACAGCTTTCACACTGTGTGGGTTTAATGGGTTTATGTTAGATCGAGCCTGCCGGTGGACGGGGCCGCTTAGAAACAAGATATTTTATTAAACACATGGATGCAGCGAAAGTGACTTTTTGACCCAACAGCCAAAATAACCATCACCCATCATCAACAGGCAAATAAGTCAAATTTCCTTTTGTGTGACATAAATTTGTCAAAGTACATTAAATTTGGATAATTATTACTTTGAATACAACCTTAAAAACGAGGAAATAAAACAGCGATCAGTGTTTAATCAGCTCAAACTGAAATACACCTCCACAAATGTTGGTATCAGAAATCAGCTGAACGTCTTTCAAACTAACTGCATATGAAGATCAAACACTGAAGCAAATGTTAAAGGTTCTGTAAACCTGAGAAATGATTCATCATTTTTTCTTCCCCGTTTGATCTTCATAGTATTAAAACGACTTGTTTACAGTAAGCAGTAACCCTGCTTGTTGATACATGATGAGGCGGGAGTGACTGATACCAGCTGACAGCCAGGCATCACAATAGACGGCATTATAGTCAGATTTTCACTTGGTTACACTTTTCTTAACTCGATTTCCCTCAGTGGGGTGAGGCACTACTTTAGGAGTGGTTCACAAAAAGGTCGTGGTTTGGATTAAAATATGACTCTTCTGGCCTGTATGCATAATCGTGCCGAGCGCCGTGTCCAAAAAGTAAAACACAGATGGGCAAACAGCAGCTGCTGGCTCTGTTTTATTGACTCGCAGTAATCTAACATCACCTCTCTGCTAATTGGCACTGAGATTATACATGCTGAACCAAGACGTGAGTGCATCTGCACGAGTAAAACTGGCATCCCAGAAATCAAAGCAGAATTATTTTCCCCCTCGTTCTGAACACGAGGCTAATGTGACGCTAATGCAGAGGGTCAGCAAACATGATTGATGGCGCCTCACCCTCCAAAGTTGATGCACGTCTCACTCCTGAGTTGCAACAGATGGAGTTATCAGTGCAGAGCGTGTTGAGGAGAGCGTGAACGAGTGCGTAGGAGAGCAGCCTGCAAGACGGGGTCAGAATTAACATTAATTATCATAAATTATAGACCTCCATTTAAATGTTTTAACACTGTGTTCTTCAGCCTTTGCATAATTGCTTACTTCACTCTCACTCCATCTTAATTCTCCAGTCTGACCCACACTCCGTCACTTTCTCTCCTGCTTTCTGACCCCATCACATTTTCCAACTCCCCCGTGTCCTCCTGCCCAATCCCCCCCCCAGCCCCTCCCTCTGATTCTAGCTGATGGACATTTACGTTGACCTGATTAGGCCGAGCACATCTGGCAGTGGTGTGTGTGTTTGTTTGTGTGGGGCTTACTGAGCGTTGTACTGAGAGTATGCGCACACACCCTCAGCATCTTTGTGTTGATGTGGGTGTGTTTGTGTTCTTATGCGTCTGATCACTGTCAGCTGCTTTTCTGGAGATTAACACACTTAAAGGCATCATTTGCTTTCCGCTGTGAGGCTCATCCTTTCCTCCACACTTTAAAACCCTTCTGCAAGATAACCTTTTTATTTTTAATGATACGTTTATTTTATGTTGGTATAACAGGATTAAAAAAAGGCAAAAAGGCAGGATTCATAAGAGAAATGCACTAATTAAGCTCAGGCAATATTGGTGACTCCTGCAGGCTGCAGAACTCTAACTTAATATGTTTATCAAGACTTTTTCCCCCTGAAAAGGTCTAAGGGCAGGTTCAGTGAACTGCAGTTTAATTTTAAAAATACTATGAACTGAGCTAAACATGCAGCAGCCTGGTGACTTTGTGCTTTTAGGCGTGCAGGATTCCAGCAGCGAGCAGGAAAAGTGACGTGCAGACACAACAGGATGAGTGCAAATCGCTTTGTAATGAAATGCAGCACAGCCATCATTTTCATCTCAATTATCTCGTTTCATAATTGCCTAAAGCTGAAATCATAATGAAAAATAACATTTCATCAACTTCTCATCTTTTATAACAAAAACATTCAGTTTATTATTATTGATTACGTTATTTAACCAGGAAATGAAACTCTTGATATTTCGACTCTCTTTGGCGAGTGTGTCTGCGTCACAGCGAATGCGTCCAGTGTGAACTCAGCTTCAGGTGCAGAGAGGTGGGTATTACAATACAGTCTCCACAGTATGAATGACATCACAGAATGATTCTACAATATACAGTAACTTGCAAGGCAACCATCTACACTATCTGTGCAACTGAAGTAAAGTCCCCCTAAAAGCAGCTGCAGGAATGAGTGGCAGGTTCAGTCATTTACGTTGCAGAGTCAAAGATCGGATCATGATTTGCAGTTTGTTATTTGATATTTTCTTCTGTGGATTCTCCACTTCTGTGTTTTTTCTCCTGCGTCTGTGTGTCGATGCTGTATAATCGTGGAACAGTAAAAAAGCACCTGAGCAGGGAGTCGCTTTGCATTCATTTAGCACAATCGCAGATTTATAAATAATAAAGCAGAAGTGTTTCGGGGGGCTGTGGTCAGAAAACAGAAACAGACATGTGCCTGCATGCGACGTTTACTCTGCATTTGCGTGATGGCATTTTGAATTTCAGTGCTGGTGCTTCTGATCTGTAAGTGTAACCGCGTCATAAATTACAGATCGTTATAATTAGCTAATGGTTCTTGTTAGCTTGAGCCTCTCCCCATTTCTACACTTCCCCCGTTGGAGAGGTCGGTGTCATTTCTTTCCCGACACTGTAAAACACACACATACTGTATGTTTAGCCACCCTGATGTTTTCCGATTGTGTGTTTTTAGTTCAGCTACTGTCATCATTATGCCTGTCTTTACTAGATGCTGTGAATATGTAGTACATGTGTGCCACATATGTGTTATAGGCACAGTCTATGCTAGCATGAATAGATAATTCTTGCTAGTTTGGAAGTTGTGGTGGGTTGAGCTAACCCTCTAACCTGCGGTTAGGGCTGCCACAAACGATTATTTTGTTAGTCGACTAGTCACCGATCATTTTATTTTTGCGATTAGTCGACCAATCAGTACAGCTTATTGCACCAGCAGCATCTGCTCTTATATAACTATCATTAGCTTACAGCTTTAAGTGTTTCAGGTCTGTGCTAACTAAAAATAAAGACAAGATGATAGTTTATTAAATTTTAATGAAATTTGCAGATTGTTTCGGTGAAGTTTAATAAACTCCTTGCTATCTAAAATATAACAGGACACCGGAGTAAATTCTCCAGCATCTCACACTTCTGATAATCAGCTGTCTGCTTGATGTTTATTCAGCTGTGTAAAAACTATAACTTTAATCTCAGCCAAAGCGATTTACTCAGGAACAAATAAAATACTGAAAAAAGACAAACAATAACATTTTTAAGTTATCTAAGTGACTTATATATCATGTTTAACCTGAGTAGTGAAAGACGGCGGTGGGTTTGAAAACGATCTTCCGGGAGTCCGGTGTTCTCACGGCTCTAGTGAGCCTTGCCCCCGGCTAGCTATCGAGCTGGTGGGTAACAGACGTCTCCGAAAACGTCGGAGCGCTTTTGAAAATATGCGGTGTCTTGATAAACTGAGCAGATATTTGAGGTTTACACAGCTACATTCTCGCCTGAAAATATGTGAAACGTTTATTTTGTGACCCAGAAAGAATAATAAGAGTAATATTAAAACTAACTAGCTGCCGCCATTGTTGGAAACTGAGCTGGGCTGCGCTATGAATTCTGGGACACAGCTTCTTCTTCTTCAGTGTTTAACGGCAGCTGGCATCCTTGTACATGCAGTGCTGCCATCTTCTGTTTCAGTCCGTTATTACACTCTTAAATCCTGCTACTTATTCCTGCGTCTTTTGTGATCTTACAAAGCTTCAAACGACGCGTCGACTATTAAATCAGTCGTCGACGATTTTGATAGTCGACGTAATCGTGACTAGTCGACTAATCGTGGCAGCCCTACCTGCGGTTTGTATTTGGTTGTAGGAGCTGGAGCGGGCAGGTCATTTACTTTGAGGCCTTTCTTTTTACCGACACAACGCAGGAACACAACGGTTACATAAGCTCTTTAAAGTCTAATCACTGCTTTTATTTTGTTAATTAGTTTCATTTCCTGTCTTTGTCAGTTTCCCTCCTTGGCTGTCGTCTGTCCCGCCCTCATCACATTCTGCTCTTATTTAAGCTTTCCAACCATTCCACTGCAGTTAGGACTGTGCAGTGTAGACTTTGTGCTTCATACTGTAAGACCAGCATTTCCTGTAAGTATTTTTAAAGTTTGCTTTGGGAGGGACCGTGTTTCTATAAATGTGCCATTATTTTGTGGTGGCTGTAGCTCAGGAGGTAGAGCAGATCATCTTCTGATTGGAAGGTTAGCGGTTTGATCCTTGGACACGACACTAATCCCAAGTTGCTCCCCGATGTGGCGTGTGTGTGAATGTTAAAGCATGGAAAATGTACTTTTGTGTATGTGGCATGTTGTATAAAATGCTCCGTACTATTAGAAAAGCGCTATATATAAGAACCAGTCTATTAACCATATTCATTATATAATATAAAAATATGAATTCATGCTATAACAGAGTAAAAACACATTAAGTTTAACCTAGAAATCATTTTCAACACTGATAGTCATTTAGTTCAGTGCTTCTCAAGCTCCAGTGTGGGTGCTGAAATAATTAGACATCATTAGAAAAGTAACTTGCATGATAAGCTGTGAATGTTACCCAGCTGTTACTAATTGACTCCATATATCAGGCTTCCTTCCCTGCATGCTGGAAACACTGCGGTCAGATTAGCTGGAAAAGCTGCCAGTGCGGCGACAGAGGTGTTAAAAAAGCGTAGGATTATTTTCCAAATTCTCGTGTGAACAATTTGTACCTGCAGTAGTTAACATATTGTGTAAGCAGCACTGAAGATGAGATTTGACAGCATAGCCTATATTGCTGTAAATCCCTGAGATGATGATGCTCATTCTGAGAATTAAAATAGTTTCTTGTGTTTTGATAGCAGCGTTGACACGAGTCAAACTTTGCCTCGGTATCCATATCTGACTTCATCCCTGCTTCCTCTTGTTTCATGTTAACTGTTGATCTCGCCTATTAAAGAGGCAAAAGCTGAACAGAAACATTGACGGCACAGAGGAGGAAACTTTTCTTGTCAGTGTTTGCTTTGTGCCAGAACCCCAATGCTGGATTATTCGTCTCTGTTATTCCTATTCTGTATTTAGATCACACAACTGCACCTCGATCGTGCTGATGTGATGTTTCAGACGCACACAGCCACTGCTGCTCACAGATGTCCTCGCCGTCTCCATCGCGAGGTCGTCTAGGCTCGCGTGATGTTGGGAAGTGTGTCCACCTCTCCGTGTTCATTCAGAGGACAGCTGAGTCGCTCTGCGTCTGCTGCCTCGCTGCAGGCTGCATGTTGCATTACTCCGGCTTACTTTAATCTGAGCTACTGCATGTGTGTACAGAACATGCAATGTTATGTGCATGTTTGTCACGTCATGGGTTCATGTACGTAGATTGAAAACTGTGGGCTCGGTTCACTTTGTCTGTTGGGATCTTTTATTTTGAAAAATCATTCAATAATAATGTTAAAAAGTATGTTTACTGAAAGACGAAGCCCCGATCGTGGTCGTGCATCCGCTTTATGATTTGACTTTCTGCATTTATCATCAAGACTTCAGTCACAAAATCTTTGTGTCCACCGGTTTGTGTTAAATCATCCTTTTGCCCAGTTACAGCACCAAGGTTCTTCAGCTTATGCAGGTGTGTGAGTGCACGGCAGACACACAAAGATGATTCTGTAACTTCTTAAGAGGTGAACATCATCCCATCACAGTTTCTGGCTTTTTTCTTTAGCTCTGGTAGATTTTAATTTATTGAAAGGCAACTGCAGGAGCTATTTCCAAGCCGTCGCTGTGTTTGTATAGTTTTGGAAAATGTAACTCTCGGATTTAATTTCAGCACAATCTTTGAGGAATCAGTATTTCGCAGGCTTGTCCAAGAGCTTTCTCTGGGGAACTGCAGTTCCACAAAAGTATTTATTGGCGTCACTTTTCTGGCTCACTGGCCTTTCGAGCACTTTGAAATGTAATCAGACGAGTTACAAAACTTCCATATGGCAGCGATAAATTGAACTGCACTTTCCTTCAAACTTTACCAGCAGTTATGTTGCGAGTCACTTTGCCAGCGCGACGTAATTACAGCTGCGTCGGCCTCAGTTAGTGTGTGACATTCAAAACAACACAAGCAGTACAAGTTATCGAAAATAAGAACTTTCAGTGTTTATAGCATCATTTTCATTCTTTTAACTTAATGCTCCTCCAAAATCTTTATGGGCTGAAGGGGAAAAGGCCATTGTGAGTCAGATCCATTAAAGAGGAAAGCTCTTATCAAACAGCCTCGTGAAAGTCAGCTCGGTCTCTATTAAAGATAATGAAGGCGGTTACTGAGTCGATGTTTCGTGCTGCTGGTTTCAGACGTTCCCTAAAAACGTGGTTGATGAAATTACCTGTGAGTGTTTGCATTGTATCCTTTTCAGACGGCACTAAATGACTCCGTTTACATATCTGTGTGACTAAAGTCTGGAAAAAATATGCGTTTTCTTCCTTTTGGGCACAAAAACCCTGCAACAAGGAGGCATCCAAGACAGATGCCCAAACCGCCTCCTCTGAAAGGAGCAGTGGTCCTACGCTGAGCTCCTCTCACTGCCTCTTTCCTCTACGTCTGTATTTTATTCCTCCCCACAGTTCAAGGGTGTTTGTGAGGGAACTAAATTGAATCGACAAGCAAACTGACAGCATCGCCTTCGGGCTCTTTTGTTTTTTTAACCACTACAGACCTGCACAGCGTCTGTAGTGATGCACTCATCCACCTGTCAGTCACCCACCCCACCCTGGCCTCCACTCAACAAGACCTCGAGGTGATTGAACTTCTCCACCTGAACTCCACCTAACCCCTCGCATCCAAAAACACCCCTGTGGATACAGACTGAGACGGTCCTGGCATGTCTGAGCAAATCCATCGCAAACATAATCTGCTCGACAAAACAGCAGTGGCACGTGTTCTGTGACTGACAGCGACTATTATTAGCATGTTCTGATATTCCACGGATGTATGCAGTAACAAGCAGGGGATGCTTTACTGTACTGTGTTTGCTGAACATTCAAGCGCCCCTCTGCAGTCACAGTTTTTGGGCTGTAATGTATGTGTGAAACGGAAACGACCACAGATGTGGCGACTTCAGGGTGGAGCCAGTCAGACTTCATTCGGGATGAAAGAGGGACTGCTGCATGTTTTGACAGAAGCACTTTACCCTCAGTATTGATTCACAGGTCGCCATCCTTCTAAGATCAGGGACACCAGTGTAAGAGGCTTCAGGTGAAAGGGCCGCTGTATTCATTAGACACAACCTAAAACATGAACCTAAAACACAGCTGTAAATAATTTATCACCAAGTGCTCCATTTCTTTTTAAAGCCTTAGCCTTTATTTTGAAGGGCCGTGCTCCTGGATGAGCGATGAGTCGCTGATCCAAACTGTTAGCTGACTCAACTGTGACCGCTAAGCTCACAATCAGTGAGATGTGCAACCTGACACCCATCCGTTCCTGTAAGAGGCAGCGCGAGGCAACTGTGGCGCCAGGTGGAAACAAGGGCAAATGAAAGGTGACATCACTGATCTGAGCTGAGTAAGCTATTTTTTTCTTTCTAGGATGAGACGGTTTGGTAAGACGGCTCAAACCTGTAATGTGCAACCGCCCGGCATGTGTAGATGAAGGACTTGACTTACGACCGAGGTCTCAGAGAGGCAAATTAACAGGGACAGCAGAGGAAAGTAGAGCAGGCTGACGCTCGCACGGGCTTTCAAAGATGAGTGCACACACACACGCAGAGGAAGAGCACTTATTTAAATACAACGTTGGATTCAGACAGTGCCTCACTGTGCTACTTCCTCCCTGGAGGATTTCACTATAGAAAATGGGAGAATAACAAGGAAGCTGTAGTTTTATAATGGTTTTTAAAATTAAAGTGTACCCATCTTATCCAGAGTATGCATCTGTAAGTGGGACTGCCATGAAATGAGTATGTCTTTATTGTAGCTGTATCAGATGGCATCCTCCTTACCTGACTGATGAACTGGGACTTTGTCTTTTTGATGGTGACACTGAGTCTAATTTACTCTCAACTTTTCCAAAACATGCGCTGGAAGAGGAAAGCAAAAATCTGTTCTCATGAGCACATTTTGTGTTCCTGATATCAGAAACGCAACAAATTATGAAATTTTATGTGGTCGAATAACTACAGGAGAAACTATGAACTCATTCGTCCAATCACCAGGCGGCTCCTGGATTTTGAGCCTTCAGCGTTTCCTGACAAACTCGACGTTCACGTGTGTTAAAAACAGTGACTGTGCTGCAAAAAGACAGTTCAGAGAGAAGGTTAGAGCTACACAGTGCCTCATTCAGGTCTGTGTTATCCACTGAATGAAGTGCCTTGCTCCCATTGGCTGCTTCTCACTGTCAATCATACATCATCCTCTTCTTCTTTCAGCTCCCTTTAGGGTTCGCCACAGTGGATCATCTGATTTTGTCTCAACCTATCCTTGCGTCTTCCTTCACTACATCCATGAACCCCCCCTGAGGCCTTCATCTTCATCCTCTATGCTCCTTCCTCTCCCTCCTCTGCACGTGTCTAAAACATCTCTGCCTTCCCTGTCTAACTATCTAACTTTGTGCTGCACCCTAATCCTGTCCATCCTGCTCACTCACAGTGAAGATCTTAGCATCTCCAGCTTGGCCTCCTGTCGTTCTGTCGGTGTCACCGTCTCCAAACCGCACATCACAGCAGGTCTCACTACCGTCTATGCTGCTGCTACAAATCAGTCCTGACACTTATCTCCACCCACTCCACCCTGCCCGCACTCTCTTCTTCACCTTTCTTGTCCACTGTCCGTAGCTTTGATGTTCTGTAGCAGAGACTGAAACAGACCACAAGTAACCGAACTCCAAACCAGGAATCATCGCCAGTCGTGATACAAAAATCCATCTTTCTGGTACTTTTTTATGAACATGCAAGACTAACAATAATGTGTTAAAGCTCCTATGATATAAGACAAGTCCGAGCTGACAATAATGTCCCACAGAGATGTTTGGTAATGACCTGTCATCATACTTCAGGCCACAGGATACCTCTTTAGTCGTTTTCTGATGTGCAGGCTCGTTTCAGTCGGTATTAGGAGACGGGAGAGATGCTGGTGCTCGAATCACAGGACTTTGACAGAGGACACAGGTCTCGTACAATGAAGTTGTAGACTTTCACCTTCTATTTCACGCTGGCTGATTGGGCAGATTTAGGCAGTGAAAATACTGACCGGTTTAAACGCGTCCTGTTTCAATGATAGCACGTGTTAAAGGGTGAAATTCCAACAGCGACAATAGCAGCAGGGAACATTTGGCTACAGCCTCACTCACTCTACAGGACATCTCTGCACACTGAAAATGTTGACACACTTTATTTTTGTACAGTTTTGGAAATTACTTCATGACAGAAACAGTAAAAATTGGTAAATCTATCCACTCATCTATCCACTCACCCACAGCAGAGGCCCAGACCTCCCACTTCCCAACCAACTCCTCCAGTTCTTCCAGACTGGACACAAAGGCATTCCCAGTAGTAGCTGAGAGACATAATCTCTCCAGCATGTCCTGGGTCTGCTCTGCAGTTTCCTCCCAACTGGACGTGACCCAAACACCTCTGCTAGGACACATCCCAGTCAGACACCCAAACTGGGCGCCTTTCAACATGGAGGAATAGCAGCTCTGCTCCAAGTCCCATGCGAATGACCGCCTGACCCTATCGCTAAAGATATCCGGGAGAGCCTAGACATCTTATAGAGGAAGCTCATTTCCACTCCCTGTATCCAGGATCTTATTGTTTTGGTCACTAGTTTGTGGCCCAAGGTGAGCGTATAAACCTAGATGGACATTTTCACATTCATGCATCAGACAACAAGTAGAATAGCAAAACAAAATACAATTAGCAACATCTGCGAGAGTGAAAGTAGAAAACCAAATGTTCTGAGTGAACATTTGGTTCAGTTAGTTGATTATATTTGTTTTCCAGGTTGCTCTATATGAAAATAATTCCTTACAGGCAGCTGAATCATTGCAACACAGGTGGAATTTCTGATCTTTGACTGTAAATAAATGCAGTAAGTCCAGTGCAACAAGCTGCAAGACCAGCGTTTATTTAGGGTCATGCTTCTGACCGCCGAGCGCTCACCCACACAAACAGCTGAGCGAGTACAATAGAAGCCCACGAGACAGCTGGGCACAGAAACAGGTGGTACGCACTGAGTCATGCTTTGTGTGTAACCGGCAACGTGTCATTGCAGCTCTTTGTTCTGTGTGTGTGTCAGCAGATTACTGTGTACTCTGGGAGGTCTGAACTTGCTGTGTCAGGAAGATGATGAACGTTTGGATCTTATGCAGAAGCACTTGTGTTGCTCTCTGTCAAACTTTAAATTCCAGCTCACCTCATTTCAAAAATCACCATTTTTAGACTTTTTGCAGCCACGTTTCTCTACGGAAGACTCCGAAAAAAAGTGGGCACTGGCTTTTTGCCAGTAGAAATCCCAGTCAGTCAAACTAACAACACATTTCTTATTTATATAAATCAGCAGCTAACTGCTGCAGCCGCCCACTACAGCACCACCCTCTCTTCGTGACAGGAAGTTATAAATGAGGACGCTGAAAAGTAAAAAGGACGTCAGTCAATGCAGATCTGCAGTAATCTGATGTCAAAGTTCACCGCTGTGAGTAGGTGCGTCAGCGTAAAGTCGTTTTCACCCAGGCTGCTCGTCCTAGCGCCGCTAATGTTAGACGCACTTGGACAATCTGACGTCATGCGTGTGCACGATATCGTGTCACACAGTCAGCTTCAGTCTGAGCATCATTAGCGGTTTAAAAAGGCCTCTGACATACATCTGCATGTGGATAAAGTTTAACCTCGTCCATTAGCGTGTGCTCAGTTTTAACCGTTTGAGTGTTTTTGTTGCTTTTAGATGCGTCGTTTTAATTTTCCTTCCATTTAATCGACTCGTAAATGAAATGCCAGGACGATTCCCAGTCACCAGTGATGTAAGGATACTGAACATACAGAGTGGGAGTGGGAGTCCCAGAGTTGGGACTGGGATGGAGATGGTGGGCGGAGTCTTTTCATTTAAAGTGATCATGTCTTTGCTTGCCTGCCATCAACTTTAATGACCTTTTTAGAGCAGTTTCCTCTCCCGGCTTTCCTGATAAATAAGGACCTTTTTTGTGCTTTGCTACAAATGCATTGTGTGAGTCAGCGTGCAGGCCAGGCACCTGGGGTTTCCCAGCACACACATTCAAACACACACACTCTAATTTAGTTGGATGGCAGATGAGGTTTGGCAGTGCCAGCAGCTCCTCGCTCTGCCAACAGTGCCCTCGGTGCAGAGCGGGTGTTTCCCCGCGGCAGCGCTCCTCCACTCTGACCTGCAGCTACGCTCATTAATGTGTTAATTGATGTGAGCTCTCGTAGACACGCTGCCAAGTCTGGATGGCTTCAGATGCTCGGTTAATAACTTAAAAACTTAAGTGCTGGGACTGAAGTCAACAGGGACGAGTCTTCCTTCGCTAAAGAGCTGCATTTAAATCGGCACAGCAGCAGTTTCCTGCTTCACGATGACAGACTCAGCAAAGTAGTCCTGCCAGGAATTAAATATACTTCTGACTTTACAGGTTTCTCTCTAATCAAACATTGTTCATGGAAAAGTGGCGTCTGCCATTTAGCAGATTCGGAAGATGAAAAATTAATGAATGTAAGAAGCGATAAAGCAGTTTAAAGGTGGGTTCTTCCCTTTATGTACAACCATGTGTAAAGATGCTGCTGTTAATGCATTTATGCAGCAAGAAATGCACGGCCTTGGTGCAGTAATAGTGTGTGGAAGCAGAGAGCAGTGCAAAGATTAGACACGCACATGCATCCTGGTGGCTTCCTCTAAAAGCAGCAGTAATGCAGAGTGCTGTTGGGTGATTAGTGTGTTTTTAAGCCTGTATAATGGAAGCTTAGCCCAGTGCTCCACTTTCAGGGCAGAACAGCAAGCCCGGCCATCTGGACACTCGTCGACTCTAATGCTGGTACGAGGGCCGTACGAGGCCGCGGCACAGAACAAAGAGCCGGGCTAGAGCAGCAGCGGTGTCACTGTCGGAGAGAAAAGACGCGCTCGGTGGCTGTGGCACGCGTTTCTTTACTGTCAGCATGTTTGTTTGATTTTCTCACCATCACACAGGCTTTAACAACAATACTCACTGCACATCGTACTTTAAGACTTTCAGGCAGCGGAGTTCTTTCACACAAGGGTCGATGCTTTCTTATGCATGAGGGAACGTACAGTAGATGCACCTGGCCTAGGACACGGACACACACACACACACACACACACACACACACAGGCACACACACTCCCCTCCCCCATGCCTCACGCTGTCTGATGATAATGTGGGGCAGGCAGATCAGCCAGATGTTTCTGGGTATAGTGTGTGTGTGTGTGCACACATGTGTTTTCACACCATGAGATATGCTTGTGTGTCACATTTTGGCGCAGTTCTCTTGAGCTGTCAGTATGAAATTATCTGGTAACAGAAAACTCTTCAACTGAGTTTGATCTTGAACGATTGAACCTTTCAGTATCAGCTCACATGATTTTTGTTAGTGCATCTCTGTCTCACCCTGACACACACACACACACACACACACAGACACACACACACACACACACCAAATATCTGTCATTCAAAGTGTCTTGTGTCTGTGGATATTGCGGGGTTTTGTTGCCTCGATGGTTCGGGTTCGATTCTGGTTGATATGAGGTTAAAAGATGGACGTTCAGGGCTGCTGAAGGCGATTGGAAGCGTAACATCGCCGAGGACACTACCCGGCTCTGTCCAGGACTAGTTTCTGTGGGGGAGGGTTTCCAGATTAATCACCAGAGATGAACATATGCGTCAGGATGTGATGTCATTAACACGACAGAGTCCTGTAGCCTTCTCTGGCTTTGCTGAGCGGAGTACTCCTTCTTGACATCCTCAGAATACTTTATTAATCCCGAAGGAAATATTATGTTATTGTGTGCTTGCCCTCTCACATTCAGAGTTTATTTTGGATACATAATAACCAAGTTACTGGCACTGTGAGGGGTTTTATTCCACCCATAAAGAATAAAGTGAGAATTTCAGAGCACCAATAAAGTTCAGGGATGATTTTAGCATCGGTTTACAGCTGTTGGGTTTCAAAGCAGCAAAGACATGCATAAATAAAGGTTCCCTCAGTGGTTGACGAAATGTTGGTGACAAAGTTGAGCATTTAGTGAGTCCACGCTGCTCGCAGCCTTTAATATTTTTCTTTAATTTAGGTGTTTGAATTCATCCCTTTTTATCTCAAATAAACCCAGAAACCTTTCTGTAAGCTAAAAGCTCGAGCTGCAGTCCGGCGTCATTAGACAGCAGGTCTCACACACTGCTAATAGATTTCTATTCTCCTCCAGGCTAAGACCACCGAGCCAAGATTAGAAACAAGGATTTATTTCCTTCAGAGTATTCTCCTTGTGTTCACTCCTGCTGCTGAATTCATGCAAATGCATCTGAAAGCAGAGAGCTAATTGAAACGCAATATTACACAACCTTAGAATAAGATTTACAGGTGATCAGAGTGGGACTGCAGGCAGAGAAAGGAAGAGATGTCATAATATGAGAAGATGCAACAGATGTGAGGTCTGTAAGACAGATACACTGCAGAGTGTATGAAGAAAGCAGAAAGATCTTACAACAAAAGGGAAGAGTGAAACGATTGAGAGACTTTGCAGGCAGGCGGAGGGATGGAAGATAAAGGGAAGCAAAGGTCGTCCAAATTGTCGGAGGAGAAAAACAAACCAGTGTAATGTGAGGTGACAGAAGCTGAGCTGAGGGAAGCAGTGTCACGGCTGCTGAGGCGAGGCGTGTGGTGTTGGAGGAAAGGACCCAAAATGCAGGCAAGCGACGGATGATATGAGCGAGAGTTTATTTACAGAGTGGCAGAGAGACAAAAACGAGCAATGAAGCGCGAGCAGTTACTGAAGAAAACCTAAACTGGGAAAAACTAAAGAGCAAACCTGAAATCATCACGAAACGGCGTGAGGGGCAGCGAGACGCAGGATACCAAGAAACACAGACCGACACCCACTATATACACACACACAAGGTAATCAGATACATCACACACAGGAGGGGAGAACAGCTGATCCTAATACACAAGACGACCTGAGGAAACAAGCTGAACACAGTGACAACAAACACAGACCTTCAAAATAAAACAGGAAATCCACGACACGAACAGGGCACAAGGGGAGGACACAGAATACCAACATCAGAATAAACTAGACAATAATCATAGAAAACACAAAACGCTGGGTCGACCCAGCACCACGACAAGCAGGGTGAAGAGGAGAGGGTGTGAGAGAGTGAAAGCCCAGAGCGTCCTCTTCATCCGTCATTCAGCCTCTGCAGATAAGTGCTACTGACCTCATTACTCTTCCCCCTTTCCCTTCTCCCCTTCGTCTTGTTGCCTGGCTGATCGAGGCGACAGATTGTGGAGTAAAATGATGAGGGGAGAGTAGAGGAAGAGGTAGAAACGGGGACAGCAGAGCGCTGCATGGACAGTGAATGCGCTTCAGTTTTTCACAGTGGAGATTTATTTCCTGACTTGAATTGCATCTCTTTTGGTTTCGGGTGCGATGTTCTCTGAACGATTCTTTCATTTTATTCTGTTTTTTAAAGTAAAGCTTAAGAGTTGCCACACACGGCACTAAATTTGTTGTTTTACCTTTTTTCTTCTCGCTGAGTGCTTTTCTGCTGTCTTGTGCCAACAGGGCGAGACCTGAAGTTGTGTCAGTTATATAAAGCAAATGATGTCATGGCCTTCCATGTAAACCTCCGGGTGCAGCCCCGCAGATGCTCTGCTGTGAGAGGACACTCGGCTCCTTCAGCTTCACTGACAGTTGCTAAATCATAAGATGAGCACATGGTCTGCATACGTTCTACATCACACTCAGTTTCACATCTTCTTGTTCATCACTGCTGCATCTTTTCCTGACGTCAGGTCCTCTGTGTTCAAACTCGAGTATTCTTTCCCTTTATGATATCAGATCACTGTCATGCATCTACCTGATCTGATTGCTGCTCAGTGCCTCTCACACTGATGCCTGACACCTAGAAAATATTCCACTAATGCATGTATTTTAAATAAAATCACTGATAAAGTCCAGGCTTTACGAACAATAACAACGATTGATTATTGACGGAGCTGAAGATGCTGCTGAGAGCTCGTTCAGTATTTTATTGGTCTGGATTGTTTTTGTCATTTCTCAGATAGGATGTGTGCGATCATAATGTCTGTACCATCTTGCTTTCCTTCTCTTGTTCCTTTTCAGGTAACCTATAGCATCATATAGCAGTGTAGACTGTATATGAAAGACGGATGGAGCCAGTGAGGAAGCTAAACTTCTTCTAACAACCACCACAGTTTATGATCCTAATCACTGCTTTTATGTCTTATTGAATTCAACATGATGCTTATTTTGCAAATTAGGGCCCCGCTGCAGCTGCATTTGTTTAATCACCTGCTCAAATTAACAGGGTCAAATTCATCCACTGCAGAAAGTGTGTTTGAAATCGTTTTGAGTATAAAAGATCTCCGTCTTCATGTGCAGCCTTCCAGCAGCACAGATAACCTTCACAGGAAGCAGCAGGAAACTCTGCTTGTTCTTCCCGCTGCTTGTTTCGGCCGTTGGCAGCTGTCGCGGATGCAACCCCGACCGTTCTCCCAGTTGCTCATTTCCACATAACGATGCCATTTGGACACACGAGCTAGTTTGCACAGTGGTAGCGACTGTCGAAGTTCCTCTCATGCTCTTATTCTTCCAGCTGAAACACACGCAGACACTCAGACATATGTTTTCTACCCACATTCTCTTTATTCGCCTTAACTCTGTGGTTTGAATGCATGCATAGTGCACAGTAGTTAGGTTGTTCAGTACAGATGCACTTTTGTACCTTTTCACTGGTTTGAATCAAAAAGGCTCCGTCTCTCTGGTTCAGTTACGACGATGAAGCATTTGGAAAAATAAACTTCACATGAAAAACATTTTCTGTCTTTGAATCTGAAGGATGTGAAGCAGCTGGTGTTGACTGACAGCAGCACTGATGTAAAGAGTGCTGGAGTAAAACACGACAGGTCCCACTGCAGTCCTGGAGAAGTCAAATAATATATTTAATGACCGTCTCCTCTCCCACGTCTCTCAGCTTTACGTATGGCGCGTTCCCTCTGCACATGCCGGTCGTCTGTTACATTCACAGGAAAATTAAAAACACTGTCACCAGTTTTCTGTCATATGGACATAATGTCATAACATCAGGATATCAGATCTGACCTCTTCTTCCATTCACTGGTGAAAATTCTTCTTCTTGTCCTTAGCGGGCGACCAGTGGCGGTGGTCTGCCGCGCAACCAGTACGCTGCTGTAGGTGCCGCAGGTTCTCTTGCTTGACCAACGATTATCTTCCACGCTTTTCGATCTAAGGCGATGGTTCTTGCCTGCTCGAGGTCAAGTCGAAGGGCCTTCAAATCATCCTGGATTTGTTTCATCCATGTCCTCTTTGGTGCATTTCGATGCACCCTCCAATCGGTGGGGTGGTTCAACCAGAGTAAGCCATGGGGGTAGCGGCTCGGGTCCATTCGACAAATGTGGCCAAACCAACGGAGTCGGCGGCGCTGGATTAGGTCGCCGATCGTCGGTTGGCTGCCGCAGCTGGTGAGGATGGTGTCATTCGAATGACGGTCGCAAAGGGAAACGCCGAGAATGCATCTAAGGCGACGCATTTGGAAAACTTCGAGCTCGCTCAGGTCGTGTTTGAGCATTGTCCACGTCTCTGCGCCGTAAAGTAGAATGGGCAGGATCAGGGTTCGGTAAAGGCGGATCTTTGTCGCCAATGAGATGTTGACTGGTGAAAATTAGAATCCAATAAAAAATTTACATTCGTCCGACAATCGGAACCTGCAGCTAAAGTCTAGGAAGGTATGTGTTGTTTTTAACCTGTATGTTGCGAACATCGCAGGTGTTGATTTGCCTTTATAACCAAGCTAAGCAGTGCTAGTGTTCACTCGTAGCTACGACCTGCCCAACCCCCCAACCCAAGCTTTTGAAGTTTTATTGTTAAACAAATTGGTGACATGCAAAGTTTTCAAGGGTTCAAAAGACTAGTCTGCAAGCCAGTTAGCGTCTCCGTGGCTACGTCCATCTTTTATATACAGTCAGTGTGTTTCATGTGTGGAGTGCCTACTGCAGCCAGCGTGGTTTGTGTGTCATTTACATGTCTGTGCACTGATGCATCAGGTTATGACATTAGAGAGGAATCTGTTTGCCCTAACTCGATCCTGGTATGAAGGGCGGTGCGTGTCTTTCCCTAAACTTCATCACGTATTTATTTCAAACCTGACCAGTGAGTGAAAGTGAAGATGAAAGGTGAGGGACCACCATCCCTGTCAGACCATGTTGTGTCAGAGCACAGAGTGTGCACGTGTGGGAGACGCAGGAGGAAACGGGAAAAGTGGCATCAGATTACTCGGTCGCCGTATCCACTGCTGCAAACCGACGTCACATTGCAAATAGCAGCAGGGAACCACCAGTGAATATACGCTACTGACATCTCCATCTCAATCTGTTCATCACACTGTGGACATAATTACAGCGACCTCAGTGTGAACAGCTTCACAGAGTTAGAATCACGACAAAGCATTTAAGGTTTCTCGCCTCGTGCGGTCGGTGAAAGTCTGCAGTGTTTTTCACAGTATATCTTTTCAGCATTTCCAGTATTATGGGTCGTCCTGCTGTTCATCACTCACAATCCTCTTTCCAGCCTGTAAGGGCTGCATCAGTTTGCAGTGTTGTTACCACTAAACTCCAGAGTTCCCTACTGATCTGAATCCATTTAAAATTCTTTGTACTTATGAGAGCACTCACTGATTTTATGCTGTGTTTGGTCCTGTGTGTTTTTAGCTCGGAGGCATATGCAACAGCTGTAACCCCTGCTGCTCGCTGCCTTTTTGGTGCCAATTACATTTCTCTGTAGCTTGGATGGGCTTGCTGGAAAACATGCTCTTCATCCCCTCGATGCTGCCTCATTTTCTGCATTAGATTAATTTCACTCTGTTTCCGATTCCCTCGCTTTTGTTTGTTGTCCTCGCTTTTCTTTTCCGCGGACAGCGCACACAGTCACGCGTGCACATTTTCTCTGTGCCCCTGGTGCTCCAGATTTTATTATGAATTCACTTCAGCGATTTGTCTTGACAGCAGATTTGGTTAGGGGAGTCCCCTTGAGTTTACTACATTACCTCTGCATTAACAAGCATGCGAGAGTGCGCCTGCGTGTGTGTTTGTTCGCGTGAGGGAGGGAGATGAAGAGCTAAAGCGACGCAGCGGTGCCCACACAGAGGAAGAAGGTGGGAGAGAAAATGAAGATGCATGAGCGCTGCATAAAGAAAATATCATCCTACTTCCCTCTCCTACATTAACTGATGTAATTTCTAATGGAGAGAAGTGCAGATACAAAAATGTCATGATTCAACCGGTTCACTTCTACTTTCTTTTAATTACTCATGTCTTCTGTTCCTCCCACTTCCATCTGCAGAAGCTAGAGCAATAAAAATCCGTTTGCCTATCTGAATGAATAACTATCTTACACTGAATCCAATATAGTTTAAAGGGAAGCAGCAGCTCGTCTTCTTCTGCTGTAGCTCTGTCATGGAGGAGCGTTCCCTCCAGCATCTTTTGTCCTGGGCTTGTATTTACATTTTGTTGGTCAGTAAGAAGCTGGAGGCTGCAGTTTGGTGTTTGCGCTAAACTGCATTGCATTAGAAGGAGAAGTGCTTCTGTTGGGGTGACAAAAAGAACAATAACCTGTCAGTTTGTAGGCCATGACTTGCTAAAGAGTGCAGAGGAACAGAGAGGTGCGCCGTGCTTTCAGAACAGAGTTCTTATGTTAGAACGAGACCCTCGATCGTGATGTAGCTGAGGTCATTTTCACACACGCATGGAAGCTTTGAGTGCTTTTCAGGCTTAACAGATGCAGGCGCACGAGAGAATGCAAAATAAACCGTCAGAGGGACGAGTTCACATCATGTCAGATTTTATAGAACGGCATATATACTGATGCAATCAAAGCCGGTAAGTGGGAGACACATGCTTCCCTTCAAGCCACGCCCCTCATCTACTCACCTGAAACCAAACTTCAGTTAAGCTGTGAAATGTAGAATGGAAGAGGCGGGTTAAAGAGGGCGCTGTGAGGTGTGGTCATGATATAACCTCTGGTGTTGCTCAGATTCCCAGAAATCTAAATGATGCACACAGAGCACGTTCATGTCTACAGTCTGCAGTCGGTCTTCACAGCAAAGCATGTTTTTAAAAAAAGATGCTCAGCACTATAATTACGTCCAGCTTTTCCTGGGTGGAGACGGTTTGGATGCACTCGCAGCGAGAGTGGATGACTTGCAGATTTTGTTATTCTTTCATTTAAATGTAAGTGCAGCAGAATCTGTTGGTGTATGATGGCACAGACGCTGCTGGCTGCTTCTCATCATGGTGACGGCATGCGATGTAATCGTTCACCTAAAGATTTGTTCTGTCGTTAGAACTTGTACTACGGACAAAGGCGAGTGCTGCAACGCTACAGTGATACAACAGGTCTGCACGCCGAGAGGAGTGTGCAGCCAGAATGACTGGGATCATCCAGTTCTCTGGAATTTAACTCTGGAAGAGTGAACACAGTTCTTCCAAAACAGATATTTAGTCATCTCAGGCAGTGCAGATGTGCCATCGATGGTCAGCTGGGGTGAGATCAGGTGATTGTGAAGGCCACAGAGTAAAATCCACATCATCTTCACTCTGATTAAACCACAGAGCGAGCCCTCGTGCCCTGTGGATGGCACCATGTTCATCCTGTCAGTGCGCTCCAACCAGGATACAACGCTTTCATCGCTCACAACAACTTTGTATTATTTGCATATTAAGGCATTGCATGTTTCATTTGCTGACCATCTGTAAAGGAAGAGCAGGCAGGGAGGGAGAGACCAGTGAACGCTGCCTAACGCACCTCTTTCCTCTTCTTTCAGTTGAACCATAATCATTTTGCAGCTCTCAGGTTGTCTGTGTCCTTGCATGATTTTGCCATAAGTTATTGACAGTTTGGAGAGAAACATCAATACCGCATCTCTTCTGATGGGTAGATTAATACAGGCGTATTATCAGAGGAAAACTTCCCTCAAAAACTCCTAGTTTAGTTCCCACGTAAGATCCATGTTTAGAGGATGTGCAAAAATTGACCTTCAGTCAGCTTCTGCAGAGGAAAACGAGGCGTGTAGCGCCTGCAACATCAGATATGTGCACCGCTTTTTACCCCTTCTCTCCGTTGTCCCTCCTAACTAACAAGCTTCTGTGGGCACTGCACATTTTTATAAAAGATTATAATTTTAGAGATTTTCATGGCACGTTTTGCTTGTTTTCCACCAGCGTGCACATTGAAAAACAAAACCAGCTGATCTGTCTGCTTTGCTCATGAGGATGTTTTCAGTTTATACACAAGAAACATCTTCACACTGTCATGAACGACTTTTTTGGCTTCAGACTCGAGTGACCATTAGAGGAGCTGCACTTTTTGCCAGTTCTGTACTGGTGTCAGTTTTTCAAACCCAGAGTTCGTCATCCATCCTTTTCTTTTATGATCCGATCAAATCTTCTTATCTGTGGTTACGTTCTCTCTTCTGTAACTAACAGTTTGGGAATTAAAGGCGAGCTTTAAATATTTAATTACTAGATGTTTTCCCCGTGTTGCAGTTTGCCTCCCGCTTTTTCCAGAGCACGCACTGGAACAACGGCACAGTCACACGTGCACTAAACTCTGTCGTGCACTCGAGGGGCGGCGTATAATGTGAGTAGCTGTGTGTTCCAGTCAAGCAGAGTTTATCCAGGTCAGTAAGTTGATCTGATTAAGTCAGTTTAACAGTCGCCTGAGGGTCTCTCCCTGCTGCACGCCCCTTTTCCCTCGCTTCTCACCTCAAAGTGCTTTTCCCTCTTTTCCCCTTCATTGTGGGACTTTTGCAGTCTGTCCCACTCTCTCTCTCTTTCCCCCCCGTCATTTAAAATCTCTGCTCATGTCTTTCTGTCTCTGTACGCCTGAGATCTGGCGGTGTGCTGCTAATTCCAGTTATTTAATTCCAGTAATGGTGGAGGGGGATGAATGTCACTGTGAGATCAGGGCTGAGATTGGTGCACATTTAAGGCTCAGTCTGGTATTGTAGCGTCGTCCCTTTAAAACCACTTTTGTCCTTTTACCTTTATTTCAGAAATCCTTAACTTTGCTTCAGGCCCTCTCATTTCTTTCCCTTCTTGATGGTTTATCTGCCTCTGCCACGTTTTTCCTTTTTTCGATTGTTTTTATTCTTTAATTCCTCTGGAATAACTGCTTTTTGTCGTCCCTCTCTCCCATGCTATTCTTCCACCTTTTTCTTCGTATTTCCTTGTTTTTCTAGCGCATTGTTTCTCCTGCTTTTCCCTTTTTCTTTGGCATCCATCATCAGTTGTTGTAAAAATTAGAACTGAGGACCATTTATCCCAACAAGCTTCATCATCTGGATGAATTATTTCAGTTTAAATGAAGAGAGCATCGTAAGAAAGCGTTCTCAGAATTAAGGATGGAAAATAATTCCTACCCGGGTTTCTGAGATAGTCGAGTCGATAAAAGTAAAACTGGTGGTTTGGTTTGGTTTGACTCCCAGGCTGATTAAGATGTTTAATAAACAGCTACTCACTAATTGATTTCAAACAAAGATGAAGCTGAAGGTTTATAGACGTTAGAAGAAGAAATAAGGTCGAGTGTTTTTCTGCAGTTTTTCATTGTTTTGCACAAAGAACTGAAGAAATTGTCAGTAAATCGTTTTTTTCCTTGTTTGATTCTTTTCAGCTCCGTGAGCTTCGTGTCATCTCACTGTGGCTGCAGATTTGTTTCAAGAAGGCACAAAGATAACGGCTTCGACCAGATTGTGTTTTTATTGTGTTGTTACAGACTGAAATGTTGCAACAGAAGTCGAGTTTGTTGGCCAGAATGACTCAACATTTGGACGCCGAGATGGGGTGGAGCACCGGTCCCTCCGTGTCGCTTACGCACGACTTTCTGAGCACAGAAACACAGCTGATCGGTGACAGGACCGCACACGGAGCCATAAACACAGCCCTCTCAGCTGTGGGCTCCACCTGCTAGTTAGCACCAGTGCAGTGTTATTTTAATCAGGAGGGCGGAGCGGCGAGCCTGCGTAGAGGCATTTTTTTTCTTTTGCCTCCCGTCCATCAGAATTTCTTCTCGTTAATCCCGATTAATCCCGACTAATGCTTCTTTTGTCCAAAGACACGTCACCAGCAGGCCTCCTCCTTTTTCTGCCCGACTTCAAACAAATCAATTACTGCAGGACGAGATGGCTCTGTGCCGCCGGTGGAGCGTTTTTGCTGCTGTTAACAGGCAGCCACGGACGGATTAGGAAATCATAATTAACCCTGAAATGCTGAAGCACATATTTCATGTCGAGGTGTTTATATATACAGCACACGCGTGCATAGCGAGTGGTCTAGCTGAAATCCCGTGGCTTGCTTGGAGGACGTTGGGCTGCTGTCACCGACGTCTGCGTCCCGTCTCGGCCCATATGTGCTCGCATCAGGCTGCATTTGATGTGTAATTGTGCATAATTTCCCCAAAGTCAATTAGCGACGCTTCTGAGCCCCTTAGAGTGAGATTTATCAGAGCCCACTCCACCCAGAGCAACAAGATGACATCTGTCTGTAGCTCACTCCCCTCACCCACCCCCTCCCTCTAAATCTGTACTGGAAGGACTGGTAATTCTGGACCTGTTCAGCTGTTGTACCATTTGTTAATGAGAAATAATTAATAAGCAGAGCTGGTGTTGTCGTTCTTGTTGGACCATCTGCTTTCAGTGTCACCACACAAACTTCATCCCGGTCACCGCTTTGTGCCGACGAGCCAGATTCAAGCTGCAGAATTATTGTTTTCATTTTTCTTTGCTGCTGCTGATCAACCTCATATTGATTGAAGCGCAGTTTGCACCGCCTGTTCTGGAGGTGAACACAAAAACATGAGACTTCATCATTCGACAGCTACGCCCACCTCAATAGTTTGATAGCACACTAGTGATGAAAGACTCATTGGGAGTTGTGTTGTTTTATACAGAATAATTTATACCACCCACTGAAATCCACCAAGGAGGCTAGCTAGCAGAAGGCCAGAGTTTCAGCTTACGCTTTAAGTTGTTGCCAATCCATTTTTAGCTGGTACAGCATCTGAAAGTGTGCAAAAGAGCTTCAGTGAGACGAGTGAAAATATCACTTCACTTCTACAATAACTGAAATATTTATTATGTATGATTTGATCCATCCAACATGTGCTGTTTATTCGGGTTCAGGTTGTGGGGCAGAGACACCTCAGACCTCGCGCTCATGTAGTTTCTCCAGTGTGACCTGCGTCTGCCTCGGGTGGGATACCCTCAGAGTATGGCGTTATTTTTGTGCCACTATTCTGAGCGCACGTAAAAAAAGTTTGCAGGTGCAAGTGTGGTATTTTGAGGAGAAATTTATTTTGAGTGAACAAAATTCATTGCTGCGTGCAGAAAATGTATTTCAGTGTTTGCTATTATCCCGAAATGGATTCTGGGATATTGCATTTCGTCATTTCGAGCTGATTGGAGACCAAAACAGCCAATCAGATTTTTTTGCATCCAAGTCTGTGATTGGCTGGTTTTGTGGCACAAATATAACGGTGTACAGAAAGAGTTGAGCGCGCACGAGCAACACATTGCGAGCGAGCTCAAATGCAAAAAACGAGCAAGAGGGGCTGCTGTTGTGTGTGTGTGTGTGTGTGTGTGTGTGTGTGTGTGTGTGTGTGTGTGTGTGTGTGTGTGTGTGGATAATAGCAAACACAAATAAATTTTTTTGCACGCAGGAATGAATTTTGTTCACTCAAATTCAGCTTTTCTTCGCTCAAAATAAATTTCTCCTCAAAATGCAACACTTGCACCTGCAAACTTTTTTTACGTGCGCTCAGAATAGTGGCACAAAGATAACGGCATATCAGAGCAGCTGACCGAGGAGGCGTCCTGATCTCTTTCATCACAGCTGACAGCTTGTGGACTGGATATAAAAGATGGTCGTACCCACAGAGGTTTCACACACTGGTTTACAAACCTCAGGTTGACACTTTGTTAGCAACATTGCTGCCGCTATGCTGGCTTTTCAGAGATAACGTAGAGATCATTTAGCAAAGAGCTAAATTTAATGTTAGTTTAGTTGTGTGGCTGCTGATGGTCCTTTGTGTTTGTGTGTGATTGTGTCTCACTGTTAAGATTGTAAATATGAACATGTGTGCTGTTTAAGCAGTCCATTATGCTTGAAATGCTTTGAAATGCTTAAAATGAGCAGTGGGATGAAAATAGATGGTTTATGGTCACTTACATGTTTTCCTGCTGCTTCAGCTTTGGATACAAACACAGTGTTGAGTAAACTGCTGGAAAATACTGATAATGATAGAGGGAAATGACAAAAAAGAGACAAAGTTGCAGAAGTTTTGCTTACTTGGTAATTAAAGATAATGAGATGCCCTCGTGGAGAGAGAGTGAAGCAGAACTTACTGTAATTACTCAGTTTGAAACTTCCGTCTCTGACTGATGTCGCAGCTTTAAAGGTTTGAAATGGAGAAAACTCGACATAAAGCGTCTCTTTTCACTGTGATTCAGTCAGCGTTACAATCCAACGTTTTTACATCTGCATGCATGCCGTTATTGTACTTATTTATTGAAAAATGTTAAGAAAATAATATCAGTATTATTATTATTATTATTAGCTGATGTGGCTTTGAATTGGTTGAAATGTGATGTTTGGTAATGATAAGCTCCTCCATCAGCACGTTCCTGTTATACCTGCTCTAGCAGGGGGAAAGGCAGAAAATGCTCCGAGTCAGGCTTTTACCGACCACAATGCAACTTAATGTTTTCTGTGTGTCGTCCCAAGGCCTCGGTCGGCTAATGCACTTATGCAACCATAGGAGCTCGACTCATCCTGCAGCACATCATTCTTTTCCCATTTTCTCCCCTCTGTCTTTATATGTATGGATACTTTAGATAAATAGATGGCAGGACTCAGAATGACCCGAGGAGGGTGGAGCTAAACAATAAATCTAACTGTATTGCTCTTCCTCCCACCGCGACGCCTCAGGTTGCTCTCCCGGTGTAGAATTAGCCGCTCAGGGCCGGGCTTATGCAAGCGAGAGCTTCACTCTGACCCAAATGGAAAAGACAAAGCCTACAGCCGCTCTGCCACGGGTTACTGTAGCTCACAGATTTAGAAGTTGATGAATGATTCAATATAACACCAGAGGCTAGCAGCTGATCTCAACAGTTAGGATGAGCGATGATGTTTAGTCTGAGAGTATTTTTAACTAAACCACGTCAGAAATCCTTCAGAGTTTGGTGGGTTTATCAAAACATGTCAGCGTACCTCAGCAGGGTTTAAACCTTTCATGCCAATGCAGCTCTGGAATTTAATGAAGACCCTTTTTGCTGTAGCAAGTATTAAATAGAAGTACAGATTTGTTTTTTTTCTATTTACTTTAATATTTCTAATGATAGGAAAATTCTCCACTACATCTGACTGCCACAGTATAAAACATCCAAGCTGTATAGATGAGGAGGGTGGAAGCAGTGGGTGAACTGAGAGAAAATCCAGGTTTTCTTTAGTCTCAGGGCGACTCTTCGATTTTTAGATTAACGAGCTTCCATCCAAACAAAGTTTCACTAGTTGGACAATCCCGGGATGTTTGATAACGAGAAAAATCAGCAGCTTTCCAGGATTGATCCTGATTTCCAGGATTATTTTTGGCAGTGGGAGAAACAGATGACTACCCACAGCCAGCGGCAGCTGCACACGGGCCGAGCTCTCTGTGAAAATCTTTTTCCACTTGAACTAGAAGATTAATATCATTATGATGGGAACAGTTTATTATTGATGAATGAATGAGGTGTTATTTTTCAGCTGGAATCACCAGCTGATGTGGTGATGTTTTATTGTGGTCAGTTTTCACTTCAGTATTAAAATCCCGAGTTTAAAACACCTTGAATGTTATATTTTAGATCAGATTAGACTTTGGAACCAATCAGACTTTGATCAGGAGACTCGGCCGTCAGCAGTGAGTCGAACTTTTTATTTTTGATGTTTGAAAAAACTGAAACTGACAGTAGTCAGAGGCTTCTGAGTTCCTCTGTAGCTACACTGTGTCCATCTACAAAGTATGTAAAAGAAAGACGTGGCCTTCATGGCGCCCCCTGCTGGGCTGTGAGGTCCTCGGGCTGAGCAGTTGGTTAATATTTTAAATGCAGATATGATGAGCGATGTGAGGGATGCACTCATCACAAGTCATCTGCTTTAATTTAAAAAGTAAAAATGAATATTAGTGTTGAACCTGTCACTGGTGGAGATCATCAACCCACCAGGGAAGGGTTTTTATTCAGGTCACAGATCTGTGGAATCGGGCCCATTTTTCCCGCAGGTGTCTTTTGGCAGACTGAGGAGTTTCTGCACTGAAACCAAAGTTTAGCTGGAATTTTAAGCTCACTTGGTTCACGACGGGCAGATGACTTATTTGGAAACATCTAGCTGTTATATTCTGTCATGAATAGTAATAGGTGATCATTTTTTCCGTGTTGACTACTTTTAACACTTTAAGCAGGTTTTCCATGTCGTACTCGTGTACTTTTACTTTAAAGAGTGCATCTGATCGTATCATGACCATCCAGTCTCATCCCATCACTGACACGACTCCTCCAAGTAAACCTAAAATAAAAAGAGGTCCTGGGTAGATCAGCCTATTTTCAAGCACTTGAGCAGTGAGGTGTGTTACCATGTGCCCCATTTTCACTCTTCTCAGTGGTGTCATTTATCCAGCATCCTTTATCTCAGAATCTTACTGAGCCATCACCTGAATGAAAGCGCTCTCTAAGCCAAAGTATTTATAGCTCCTCACCTCACAGAGTACAGCCATTAGAGCAAAATGGATCCATGGATGCTGACTTTAACGATAATGTGACGCCTTATTGATCCCACTATAGGAAGTTTGCCTTGACCTTTAATGTAAAAGTCCTGTGGTCAAACTGATGAATCAGAATTACAGATTACAGCAGTTATTTATCAGGGATAAATAGATCCTGGATGGTTAAACTATACCGTAAACACAAATCCCTGAGGTGGCAGGACGCTCGGTTCAAAAGCAAAGAAAGCAGAAATGCTGCTGAGGGGAAGGTCTCCTCCTGCTCCCTCAGCAGCCTCGCTCTTCCATCTGAAGGACAGTAGATGAATCTGCAATGAGGAATTCTCCCTCTGACTCGTCAGTCATGAATCAGTGCAGAAATAAATCGCTTCACGACACAGATTATATACACGGCCCTTTCCCTTCTGGGCTAATTTAGAAACCAGCTGTCGGTGCAGATGTGATCTCCAGCGGCTCGTGTGGTCCGAGCGCGCCCTGTCACTCGTAACGTCAGTCGGGGAGGTGATGGGATGATTAGCTTCCAGTCAAAACAGCACAGAAACCAATAAGTTGAGTTTAATACGAGCTGTCAGTGGTGCACACTCTGTATTACCTGGAACCCGATTCTATGAATATTTCAACCCCGTGCTTTGATGAATCTGGTGGAAAAAAGTCAAATATGAGCAGGTAGAAATGGAGACCACGCGATAAAGAAATATGAAGCAATTTTGAGGAGCGAGAGGTTGCGTGACGTACTCATCTGTGTCACCGCGATCTTCAGAGGCTCCTCCAATCCCCCACATGTTTTATTCACAGTGCTGAGTCAGCCGTCCAGTAGGCAAACACGGCCGTCACTGGTCCAAAGGTCTTTGCATTGAAGCAGCGTGCGCTCCAATAACATACTCCAGTATTCTGTATCGTGTAGAAAGAGCCTGCAGAGTCGCTCAATATGAGACATTTGGAATATTAGATTATTATTAAATTAGCTGAAGTTTCCCGTTTTGTAAAGAGCTCACATTATATCCTCACAGATGCAGATTCTACTCGTGGCAGAGGCGACATGTATGTGCAATGAAAGAAATGAATTATTCGATTTACTTATGTGGTTCTCCTCTGCAAATATGCCCAGCTTTGATAAATACATAAGAGCAGCATAATCAGCTGATTCTCCAGTGAGCGACTTTAACGGCACCGAGTGTAACTCATAAAACCTGTGGCTCAGTGTTGAGGTTATTTCATTAATGATAAGGTCTTGGATTTGTGAGGGTGAAAAGCTGGGAAAGAGGACAAAAATCACTAATATGAGGGGAAAAAATCATTTTCACACATCTGGAGAGGACAAAACAACAAGGAAGAGAGAGGGATGAATATTCAGGGCCACGATGCTCCGAAATTTGATCCTGGATTTCTGGATATCCAGTTTTGCTATCCCGGATCAGGCACTACAACTACAACTCAAACAGCCAGTTTTTCTTTTTTATCCTGGTGTTCAGCAAAATCAAGACATTCTTTTGAATGTTCGGCAAAACCAGCTTGTTTTGTGAGGCAGTTTTGGGTTTGCTGTGTGTGGATACAGCTGATTTGTTCCTCTCATAGACAAACATGTGTTTGCTTTTGTAAGAAACTGTTTGACTGGTTCTGAAGTGAAAAAAAGCCTGAACAACCATTAAGATTTGATCAAATGTGATGAACTGAACTCTGAAAGACAAAAGATTTAAGCCCCAACAGCCAGAGAGAGGTCAGCTGATGGTTCACTCATGCTTGGATGAGGGAACCAGAGAACCTGCTGTTAGAGAGAGGCCCCTTTCAACAGGAACATACCTGTAGTACATCTAACAGGTTAATTGACATGACAGGACAGATGGTGGTTACAACCTGAATTCCCTTCATCACTCAGTGCATTTCCAGAGCAGAAGCAGCACTTCCATCACCAGCTGCAAGACTGGAGACCACCAGCACATCAGCCCGGTCAACGAACCGGCCGGATCCAGGTCTGACTGGTTAGCAGTGACTAAACCTTCAAAACAAAAGCAACATGGTTCACCATAGTAAATCAATGGTAAATAATACATTTGACCTGCCCAAGTAAACTCTGAAGTAGGAATCTTAAACATGTGACATCAGTGCTTATAGTCGACTCTGTTCATCTGGACGTCGCGTTTTCAGTGGATCGAGACTTTATAGCTGTAAGTTAAACCTGATTTTTCAGACTGATGTGAGCAGGGTTGGTTAGTTGAAGTTTAAAAAAGTATTCTTGCTGACTGTTAATTGGAGATCTGAATAAAAAAAGACTATTACAGTCTCTGTGTGGAACAGTAATTATTGTAAATTACAGGTTTTATGTTGAAAAAGATGTTCTGTGGTTGCACAAAAAGCTTCCACACCTCTGGAGATCGGAGCGAGAATAATAATGTTATTGGTAACTTCAAGGAAAAAGCTGTGGTTAAATCTCAGCTATAATGATCGTGCAAACAGGAGATAATAGAAGTGTTTCATAACTGCTCAGTTACAGCCCAGGTACTTAATAACATGTTGCATAAATGCTTTGGTGATTATTTTTCCCATTCAATTACCTATAAATGTAATTAGAGGCTTATAGGGAGTTAAGCATGACAGGATGGGAGGACAAACCCTCAGAGCTCTTAGATAAGCAGCACAGATACAGGTAGCAATTCTCTTTATTATCTGCTTCATTTTATACAAATATTATTTTTAACAATAGATATATAGATGATGGATTTAAATGACAGAATCATTAGTTGTGAGTCAAATAGTTGACATGATGAAAAGTGGGCTTTTTTATGTTTAATTCATCAATTAAGAATAAAATTACAGTTTTCTTTTTTTTTTTCTTCTAAATTTTCTAATTTTTATTTTTAGGTGAACCTAAAACGAATGAATGCACATCGTTACGTCAGGTTAATCCTCCCGTGTAAGAGTGTAAGAGGGCAGAGAGTCTGTGGTAAGCCGGCCTTAAAAAGCCATCTGAACGTGTGAACCCGACACACACTGTGTCAGTCTGTGGAAGCCGGTTCCACCAAAGAGAAAGGAAATGCCTGATAATATCGAGTACATGCTGTAATTAAATGCAGGTGCACAAATGCTAAAACCTGAGCTGACTGCTACGCTTCCACAAAGTACTTATTCATGTGAACAAATGATGGCACAGCAACAGTGCAGGCTGCTCCTGATGCAAATAAAAGTGTTTATTGAGACATTTCAGTGGCATAAAGTTGTAAATGAAATGTCTCTGATCATTTTTAGACTGCATAAACTGACCTCAACACGTCTCCTGAGCAGAAATGATCCAACAGGCTGTTTTTCATCCGTAGTCCCTGGACAGATGTTACAGAGTTACCTTAAAGACAGCAAAACACACGATGTCAAGCATGCAGAACATCCATCCATTCTCTCCTGCTTATCATTTTCAGGGTCGCAGGAGCTGTCCCAGCTGTCTTAGGCCATGAGGCAGGCTACAGCCTGGACAGGCTGCCAGTCTAACACATAGAGACAGACAACCAGTCACAATTTAGAACGACCAATTAACCCCACTAACTACCCCACGGACTGTGGGAGGAAGGGAGTACCCGGAAAGAACCCACACAAACACGGGAAGAACATGCAAACTCCACACACAAAGAGCCTGATGTGGAATTGACCTCAGGACCCTCTTGCTGTGAGGCAGCAGTGCTAACCACTGTGCCACTGCATGCAAATTTGAACTAAATAAGTAAATATTTATTAGCAGTAGTGTAAATAAAACAAACAGAAATCAATGATATAAATAAAAGTAGGAAGTGAAAAAGCAGAAAAGCAGAAAATGCAAACATGTATTGGATTCAGAACACGTGACGATTAAAGTTTTCTGTAGAATTTCTCCTGCTTTCCTCATCACTGACATTCATGTACAGGCTGATGCTTGTATCCATGGTAGTGGGCACTGGGTGTTTCCTGGTGGGTCACTGGTGCACACAGACGAACAGACTGGTTCTTTTAATTTTGTCTGTTCGGCTGACCTTAATGAAAATGGACATTAAATATCTAAGGTCAGAGTTTCTGAACTACTTTCTCACTAAACGTTTGCCGGGTGCCACGGCTCCAGCTCCACCTGATTTCAGTTTCTGTGTGCCGAGCGCCGGCTGACTCAGCATTTTTTAGACTTTTAGTTTGGCTTGAAGTGGTTTTACATCCCGTGCCGCCCCTGGTCTCTGCTTAATGTGAGGTCATTTAGCATGTTCTGATGTTTTCATGCTGCCTGTCTGTGCATAACCACGCTCGTGTAAACCCAAACACCATACATAATAGAAACATCACATTCACACTTTCCTCCTTTGGAGCAGAAAAATCTAATTAGACTTTGTAGCACCTTACTGCATAGATTTAAATATTAATGAGGGGGAAAGTTTTCCTTCAAACTACTTCCACTTTACTTTATCTTCATAATAGTCTGAGAGAACCCTGCAAATACAATAGAAATATATTTGTAGTTAGCAGTACTTTCTTTCCCCTCCATTTCTCTGTGAATTTAAATCTCACAGCTGTTTTTGCCCTGCTCATCTTTTTACTTTGTCTTTCCTGCTGTGACCCACAGCTCCCACTGTGCTGGGTTCAGGGAATACTCAGGGAAAGGTCTTTTCCTTCTGAAGGTGTATCCTAACCTTGATAATACGGATAAATTATGATATGACCGGTGGTGTATACTGCATATTACAGTCAGCCACAGCAACAACAAAAAAGCATTGAGCCGCAGTAGTAATGACAGCTGTGGGCTAAAGTACAGCAAATCTAAGCTCTGAGGGGTCGGGGTTCAAACCCCAACAGGCCCCTTCTGCATGCAGCTTGCATGAAAAGTCTCAAGAGTTTCACTTTTTGGCAAATAAAGGTTTCAGGGAAAAATCTGTGATTGATCGTAGTTGTTGGTAGTAGTGTGTGTGCTTGCATGTGTGTGTGTGTGTGTGTGTGTGTGTGTGTCTCTGTCTGTAAACATGGAAGCTCGAAAATTTTTGGATGAGTTGTGGTAAAACTTTGTAGGGGTGTAAGTGGGGTCATATTAACAATCCAATAACATTTGGCGTACATCCAGCGAGGTCTTCAAGGTCAGGCTAATGATTGGTCGAAATCTGACAGAGTCTAATAACGTGTGGTGGTGTGTGCAGAAAAGTACCATATAAAGGTTTAACATGTCTGACCTCTGACCTCTCCTTCAGGGTCAGTAGACTGGTCTGCAGAATAAAATAATAATAATGCTACATAGTAGCACTATGTAGCATTATGCTACATAGTGCTACTAATGCATAATGCTACTATGTAGCATTATTGCTACATAGCTACTATGTAGCATTATTGAGACTAAAACTGTGTCTTATATTGTCGAGGATTCCAAATATCACATTCACCAAATTTGAGCTCTGATCTAACGTTTACATTTCATTTCTGACTGTTTTTCAAGTTGACCTTAAAATTTGTTTTATCTTCATATTATTGTCCAGAGAAAGACAGTAAGCTGCTCAGTTAGTTAAACAGATACACACTGTAGTATTATATTATATGATTAGCTCAAGTGTTTAATGTCCAGGACTTAATATCCATTACCTGCTCTACATAATGTTTACATACAAAACTATCCCTTTAAATATGGTTCAGACAGAGAGCTGTCTTGGCGGGCGTTTGCACTCTCAGAAGGCTTCTTGTTATGTTATCTAACCTTGAGCAATGCAGTATATGATCTATAATGGAGTGGCTGTAGCTCAGGAGGTAGAGCAGGTCATCTCGTTGGCGGTTTGATCCCTGGCTGCTCCGATCCGCATGCCTCGGACAAGAAACTAACCCCATGTTGCTCTCCGACGCCTCCATCAGTGTGTGAATGTGAATCTTAGACAGAAAGGGCGTAGTCATAGAACAATGGGTCAATGAGGCTTTGACGTCCCGGGAGAGTAGTTTGTAGTACATCTACATATTTACTTGGATAAAGGCTGGAAAACGTGAACGTGGTCACAAAGAAACTGCTCAGGGTGATTAGAACTGTTGTCTCACAGAAAGAAGGTTTTGTGTTTGAATGCACCGTCTGGTCGGGACTGTGGAGCGTTTGCGTGTTCTCCCTGCGTCTGCGTGATTTCTCTTCTCTCTGGCTTCACATGCAGTGAAACTGCACAGTTAGTGGGGTGATTCTAGTCTTGGTTGTCTCGGCCTTGGGGCCGACTGGCCACCTATGCCGGGTGTATCCCACCTCAGCTGAAACAGGCTGCAGTCCCTCTGTGACTGTGAATTCAATAAGGGGAAGAGGATGGATGGATGGAGAAGTAAAGAACGAGTGTTCATTTAGATCTACAGTCTTGTGTCTTTAACCAGTCTCAGTTTGGGAGGGCGTTGGTTTCCCTGACCATTAACTGGAGAACCAACAGCTGGGCGGTAGCGTTAGTTCTGTGTGGGCTGCTGAGTAGCTAATAGTCCTCTTTGCAGCCACTGGACCGATCACTTTAACTGAAAAACTGCTGTTTCATGTCAGGATGCCAGATGGCTCAGTGAGCTGACTGGAGGTCTGGGTCCAGGCGAGCTGAATCTGAGAGCAAGTTCACTTCATGTACTCCACCATGAAAAGCTTAAACTTAGACTTCAGCAGGTCTAAGAGTCCTGTGACAGATTTGACGTTAATGGGATGCGAGGTTAAACAGGGAGGGCGGCACATGCTAGTCCTGACATTTATTATGTCGATGAAATCCTTTTTCATCTCGTTTCAGTCACTTTGTTCTTCACTTTGCTCTCTCAGCTTCTTTGTACAGTTTCCACCTCCCTCATTTACTTAATTTAGCCTCCTTTTCTCTTTCTTCCCTTCTTCATTTCTTTCCGTGGCTGCAGGTTTTATCAGTTCTCTCTGGCTTAAATTCATTTGATCTCGTGTAGTTTCTCTCTCTTCCTTTCCATCCATCTCTCATGGGGTGAAAGGGCTGGAGCGGAGTTAAAAAATTCAATCCTCCGACTTTTATTTCCCAAAGTGGTCTTTGTGTAACGATATTGGCCCCGCTGTTCTTCCTCTCTTGTTTTCAGCCGGCCAAATTTCATTAGACCGGTTGTTGCCAACAAAGTGTGTGTGAATTGGGATTGACCCTGTGCTCTCCTGTCTTTGTCTGGCAGGGAGATTATGAAGCCATTTCATATTTCAATTTCACCCATCAAATCCCCAACGCTCAGCTGGATGAAGCTTTGCCTCTCGCTGATAGATGCGCTCTCATGCACACAGCACAGACACACAAAATCACCGAAGCTCCGACCTGCACAAATCTGCGGGGTTGTGGCCACAGTTTAGGGCTCACTCTATCACAGCACGCAGATCTCAGATCAGAACAGCCTACAGTCCCTCCTGCCATCAAATCAGCTGCATAGTATTTAATTTAAGGACTCGATGTACATGCGGTGGTCATTCAATGTTTGCTTCAGATTTGATGAAAGCTGCGGCAAACATGTAGCTTAGCATGCTTTCTCTGTCCAATAGGCCCAAATACATGAGCATACAATATTTAATCAAATGGCTAACAATAGGAAGAATATAAAAACATTGAAATTGCTATTGGGCACAGCTCATGCTTGCACTCCATGTCTGCAAATAGCTGTTAATGCTGGGAGGAGAAAGGAGGCAGTGAGGCATTGGAGAGGAGGCCAGTTCATTACCATTGTGTGTTTGTCTATTCAGGTATGTTTTTACTGCACTGGCAGTGTGTTTGGATCATTGTCATGCTGAAAAATAAAACAGTTGCCAATCAGATGCTTTCCAAGATGGTATTTCATGGATGTATGAAAATCTGATGATACTCTGCGTTCATAATTTCATCAATTTTGACAAAGTTTCCAAAACCACTGGCTGAAGTACAGCCATTTTATTCCTGTCAAACTGTTCTCTTTGTCAGTTTTCATCAGTGTAAGTAAATAAAAGTGTCAAAAGTTAATGGACTCTCTGGGAGAGCTTGTGTTCATGCTGCCTCTGCTCCCAGAAGCAGCCAATAAACAGCCAGCAACAGGAAACTGATCAGGAACCTGGTTTAGCATTGGTGCAAGCACAGTATCTGATCATCAATAATATCAGTTTTGACTGTTATTCTGTTAAAACGTGTTCATGTTCACAGTGACCGCTGGAATTGATGTCACGGTTCACTTCCCAGTCATTTAAACGAGTGGGAAGTGAGGCGTAAATGGGAATCGAATGGAGAAAATAACTCCCCAGACAGACGCTTGGAGAGTTTCTAAGGTGGCTGTGGAAGTTGTAAATCTCGCTTCTACAAGAGCTTTTCTTAAATTTAACTACAACTGACACTTTAAGTGGACAAAGACAAATCAAACACTTCCGTCCGTGTTGCTGCAGCACATCTGTCTGTGGACATGGTTCCACTGTCAGACGTGTTGTCCTGGAAGATTTTTTGGCTACAGTCCTGAGGTGCAGTGATTATTTCCCCAAGTATTGAAGTTTCTGCTCTTACCGACTTTTCTGGACATCTGATATGAAATAAATCCTCTCAGCTCTCCCAGCTTGCCAGCAGTGTTCGAAGAAAGTTATCGATTACTTAATGCTCCTACTTTTTTTTAGCCTATATCTCATACATTTAATCCCAGACGATGCCATTATTTATTTGTCCTTCTGCCGTTCTTGACCATGATTTATTTACTCTTACTCTCACTGTCTTTTTTAATATGCTGGTTTTAGAGGAGTAATCTAGCCCACATGTCCCATAGTGAAATCTTCTTAGTGTCATTGGTAAAGGGGGGTAAAGGGGGTCGGGGTAGCACAAAGCCCTCCCTCAGTCCGGTCTGTGAAGGCCAGCCTGTGTTATGCTGGTAATGTGAATGTATAACAGACTGACAGGGCGCAGAGGGCTTACAGCACACAGCCTGATGTCCTCTAACCTACTTTTACACGCACTCACAGATTAACATGTTTCTGAGCTTTAGAAATAATGGCTCCTGTTATGGAAGAGAGGGGGGGGGAGCTGTGGGAAAATTCAATTACAGCTGTAGAAATATCACCAGGACGAAGAATGGAAATAGACAGATTTACATTACAGCAGTCCTCCCACTGCGCCTCTTTCCTGTTTTATATGCGTGGATGTTATTTTATTACAGCAGACTGAGACATACAGACAAGCCTTGAACATAAAGATATTCATAGTACAGAACTGTTTGAAGCAAGGCTCAAATATGCAGGCACATTTTATTACAAATCACAAAGGAAATAGACACAATGTGTGTATTCTGTTGTAATTGGAGCCAAAAATGTGCATTTGTCCATTAAAACGGACACAAATGTGACAGAAACATTGTTTGTCTCTCCCATCATGCAGACGGGTCACTGCAGCTACAACTGCTAAATATAACATAGAGTAGTTTTTCCATACTGTTGTAGCTTGAGACGAACTGTAAACTGAGCTCGAGCCTCTGAACTTTTCTTCCCTTTGCTTTGTAAATGCTGACGGAAAGAAAGGAGACGGTGTCGTTTCCTGTAATTCATCACATTAGCTAAAGAAAGGCGCAGCATTGACCGGCGCGCAGCCTCCGTCTACGGAGATGTTGCTACAGGGAGCGCCATACATCACAGACACAACTGATCGATAAAATCCGTTGCCAACTGTTGCTACGATCAATTTTAATTGATTAGTTGCTGCAACCCTATTCTGTTTGCTTGTCTCCTCTTCGTGCACACAGAAACACTCTTGCAGCCCTGCATGCAGGAGTGAACACGT